>NC_089251.1:236158306-236473813 GCF_963930625.1 Muntiacus reevesi
CTCTAGCTTTGTTATATATTTTGAAATTAGGAAGTGTGAGATTTCCAACTTTGTTCTTTTTGCTCAAGATTGTTTTGACTGTTCAGAGTCTTTCATGGTTTTATATGAATTTTAGGATTAATTTTTCTGTTTCTATAAAAAATGTCATTGATATTTTGGTAGTGATTGCACTGAATTTGTAGATCACCTTGGGTAATGTGGGTATTTTTAACAATATTAAATCTTCCAGTTCATGAACACATTTCTTTCTTTTCAGTTATCTGTGTCCTCTTTAATTTCTTTCAGCAGTTTTGTAGTTTTAAGTGTACAGTCTTTCACATTTTCGGTTAAATTTATTTCTAAGTATTTTATTCTTACTGATGCTATTGTAAATGGGTTTGTTTTCTTAATTTCATTTTTAGATTATTCATTGCTAGTTTATAGAAACTACTGAGTTTTTTAATGTTTTAATGTTGATTTTGATCCTGCAACTTTGCTGAATTCCTTTATTCTTACAGTGTGTGTGTGCATGAGTATGTGTGTGATCTTTCGAGTTTTCTTTGTATTAGATTATATAATCTGCAAGTAGAGATAATTTTCCTTCTTCCTTTCCAATTTGGATGCTTTTTTCTTTTTTCTTAACCTAATTGCTTTAACTAGGACCTTCAGTACTGTTTTGAATTGAAATGGCAGGAATGGGCATCCTTGTTTTGTCCTTTATCTTAGAGAAAAAACTTCTGGTTTTTCCCCATTGTTTACTATGTTAGCTGTGGGCTTGTCAAACCTGGATTTTATTATGTTGAGATAATGTCCTTCTACTCCTAGTTTGATGAGTACTTTTATCATGAAAGGATGTTGAATTTATCAGATGCTTTTTGTGCATCTATTGAGTCGATCATATGATTTTATCCTTTGTTCCATTAATGTGGTGTAATACAATGATTGATATTTGTTTGTTGAACCATTTGTGTGTTCCAGGGATAAATCCCACTTGGTTATAATGTATGATCCTTTTAATGTGTTGTTGAATTTAGTTTGCTAATATTTTGTTGAGGATTTTTGCATCTATATTCATTAAGGATATTGTTTTTTTAGTTTTCTTTTGATGTCTTTTTCTTTGGTATCAGGGTAATTCTGGCTTCATAAAATGAGTTTGGAAGTGTTCCCTCCTCTTCAGTTTCTGGAAGAGCTTGAGAAGGATTGGCACCAGTTCTTTAAATGTGTGGTAGAATTCGCCAGTGAAACCATCTGGTCATGGGCTTTTCTTTGTTGGGAGGTTTTTGATTACCCATTCAGTCTCCTTGCTAGTTATAGGTCTGTTCAGAATTTCTATTTCTTCATGATTCAGTCTTGGTAGATTGCGTGTTTCTAGGAATTTATCCATTTCTTCCAGGCTATCCAAATTGTTGGCTTGGAATGTCTCATAATAATCTCTTATAATCTTTTTAATTTCTGTGGCATTAGTTGTAATATCTCCTCTCTAATAATTTTGAGTCTTAATTTTTTTCTTAGTCTAGGTAAAAGTTTGTCAAATTTTTTGATTTTTTGAAAAAAAAATTCAGTTTCATTGATCTCTACTATTGTTTTTCCATTTTCTATTTCATTTATTTTTGTTCTGATGATTATTATTTCCTTCCTTCTGCTAACTTGGGGATTCGTTTGTTTTTATTTTTTTAGTCTCGCGTTTTAAAGTTAGGTTGTTTATTTGAGAATTTTCATCTTTTTAATATAGGTAATTATTGCTATAAACTTCCCTTTTTGTGCTGCTTTTGCTGCATCCTATAAGTTTTAGTATTTTTTCATTTGTTTTCATTTGTCTTAAGATACTTTCTAATTTCTCTTTTGATATCTTCTTTGGCTTATTGGTTGTTCAAGAGTACATTCCTTAATTTCCATGTATTTGTGAATTTTTTAGTTTCCTTCTGTTTTTGATTTCTAGTTTCATTGCACTGTGCTTTGAAAGTACACTTACTTTGATTTCAGTCTTCTCAAATTTGTTAAGACTAGGTTGTGACCTAAAATGTGATCTTTTATGGAGAATGGTTTGTATGTGCTTGAAAAGACTGTATATTCTGCTGCTGTTAGATGAAATGCCCTGTATATGATATTCGGTTCATTTGGTCTATAGTATTTTACAAATCCTGTTTCCTTATTCATCTTCTATCTGGATTCTATCCATTATTTAGAGTGAGATTTTGAAATCTCCTAATATTATTGTGTTACTATCTATCTTTCCCTTCAGTTCTGTCAGTGTTTCCTTCCTATATTTGGGTGCTCTGCTATTAGGTACATATATCTTTTTAATTGTTATATCAACCCAATTAATTGACCCTTTTATCATTTATCATGTCCTTCCTTGTCTCTTTTGACAGTTTTTGACTTAAAGTCTATTTTGTCTAATATGATTATGGCCCACCCTGGCCCCTGCTCTTTCAGTTACTATTTGCATATTTTTCTCTATACTTTAACTTTCACTCTATGTGTGTTCCTAAATCAAAAATCTTTTCTAGAGAGCATATAGTTGGATTTTTTAAAATCCATTTAACCACTCTGTATCTTCTAATTAGGCAGTAAAATTCATTTACATTTAAGTAGTTATTGATAGAGAAGAACTTACTATTGCCGTTTTGTTAGTTATTTTCTGTCTTATATTTATCCTTCACCCTCTTTCCTCTCTTTTTTTCTTCCTTTGTGTTTTGTTGATTTCTTTTGGTAGTGATATGTTTTGATCCCTTTTTAATTTTCTTTTGTGGATGTCCTACACAAAATGGTACTTTCTTGGTGGTTACCATTGGGCTTACATAAAGCATTGTATATTTACAATAATCTATTTTAAGCTGATAAAACAACTTTAATTGCATACAAATACTCTTCACATTGACTCCCTCTTCTTTATACTTTCTGTTATTGATGTCAAAACATTACATCCTTCTAAATTATGTATCCATTAACATATTTTTATAGTAATAGTTTTTAAAAATACTTTTGTCCTTCAACCCCTATACCAGAATTAAAAGTGAGTTATGTACCATTATTACAGTATTTTGTATTTGTCTGTATATTTACCTTTACTAGCAAGCTTTATACTCTCATATGCTCTTATGTTGTTGTTCAGCATCCTTTTGTTTGAGCTTGACGGAATGCCTTTAGCATTTCTTGTAGGCAGTTATAGTGATGATGAACTCCTTTACCGTTTTTTAAAACATGGGAAGGTTTTATTTTTCCTTCATTTTTCAAGTACCACTCTTTTTTTTGTTTTTTTTTTTTGCTACATATGGTGCTCTTGGTTGGCAGTTTTTCCCATTTAGCACCTTGAATATATCATCCCACTGCCTTCTGGCCTGTAGAGTTCCTGCTGAAAAATTCACTGATAGTATTATGGGACTTCTTTTGCACATGGTGATTTACTTTTCTCTTGTTGCTGTTAGAATTTTATCTGTATTTTTCTTTTGACAGTTGGATTATAATGTGTCTTAGTGTGGATTTCTTTGGATTCACTATGGTTGGAATCCATTGGGTTTCTTAAATATGGATATAATTTCCTTCCTTAGTTTTGGGAAGTTTGGGGGCACTATTTCTTTAAATAAGCTTTCTGTCACTTATACTCTTTCTTCTTCCAGGGCTCCCGTGATGCATATATTGATTTGCTTATGATATCCCATGTGTTCCTCAGGTTTTCTTCACTCTGTTCATTCTTTTTTCTGATCTAGTCTTCTGACTGGATTATTTCAAGTGACCTGTCCTCAAGTTCACTGATTCTTTCTTCAGCTTAATTGAACCTAATGTTAAATCCTCCTACTGAATTTTTTTACTTCAATTATTGTATTCTTTAGCTCCAAATTTTCTGTTTTGTTCTTTTTAATATTTTCTTTTTTGCTGATATTTTCGTTTTGTTTATGCATCATTTTCTTGATCACATAGAGTATCTTTATAATGGTTATTTTAATTCTCTGTCAGGTAATTTATATGCCTCCATTTCTTTAAGATTAATTTGATTAATTTTATTCTTTTGGGCCATGTTTCCCTGTTTCTTCATGTATCCCATAACTTTGTTTTAGGATTGGCACACTTGACATAAAAGCCACATCTCATAGCCTTTATAGACTGGCCCTTTCTGCAGAAGACTTCTAATCAGCTTGACTAGAGATTCTGGGGGTCTCTAACCTTTTCTTAGAGGGAAGGGAATGCAAATTCTTTGAGCCTGTGTGTGCAATTTCTCAATTAGGTAGAATTGGCTGATTTCTTTTTCCAGGGACTCATAATTTTTTGCTCTGCCTGGGGTCACTCTGTGGTACTGCAAGTTCTCTGGTTTTATAATATGTGTTTGTGTTCAGTTGTGTCTAGTTCTTCATGACCCCATGGACTATAGCCTGTCAGGCCCTCTGTCCTTAGAATTTCCCAGGCAAGAATACTGGAGTGGATTGCCATTTTCTGTTCCAGGGGATCTTCTTAACTCGTGGATTGAACCTGCATCTCCTGCAGGTCCTGCATTGGCAGGCAGATTCTTTACCACTGCACCACCTAGGAAGTCCTGGTTTTACAGTAGCAAGCTGCTATGATGTCCCTTGTTCTCAGAGGCCTCCAGATTTCTGCTGTGTGCTGACTCCCCGTCAGCATCCTAAGTTAGGTGAGATGGATACCAGCCCCTTCTGCACTCTTTTAAAGAGCGTGAACACCAGACATACGCTCCTTTCACTCCTTCCAGAGGGAGAAGCCTCAGATTGTTCTCCTACCCCTAACTGCATCGAGCCATCCTAGTCCCTGAAAGCCAGTTCACCCATTCTTTTTTGTTCTCAGTGGCACCAAGGCATCCAAACTGCAATGGTTCTGTCAGTGCTCTGAATTAGACAAGACAGATACCAGTTCCTCAGTAGCCCTCTGAAGAGCTGGAATGTCAGATACAGCCTCTACTTTTCTCCTCACCGCTGGTGTAAAAAGTGTGAGCCGAGTTATTCTCTACCACTGCTGAACTGTGCCAGCTTAGAAAAGGGGCTGAGGCAATCGAAGTGAAATTGCCCTTCTTATCCACTTGAATGTGGCTTTTCACAGCTTTGCACTCTGGTACTGCAACATCTTGACTAGATTCTAGAATTCTCATTATAGTATTTTGGTCCATATATTGTTAAATTGCAGTTTCTGTGGGGGAAAGAGAGTGGAACTTTCCATTCATCCATCTTGTGATTCACTCCCTCTGTGATTTCCTCTTGGGCTTTACTATATTTGTCATTCTGAGTCCTTTCACTGCTTTCTGAGGTCGGAAGCCCACTTTCCTTCATACCATATCTTTGTTTACTTACAAGTTATGCTTTCTAATTAATGACACATGCACAAAAAACTAAAATCTGCAAAGAATAAACTTTTTTTTTTCATTCCTCCTTACATTTGATTTGATGATTTCACTCAATAGAGACCTCTAGGTCCAAAGTAATTTTGCCTTACAGTGTTGATAGTGTTGCTTAGAGAAAAGACTGAGGCTATGCTTGGAGCCATATGTATGTAAGTCTCTAGCAGTTGGGGATGGATTTCTGGTATCAACTATTGTACAGTCAAACTTTAAACAAGTTCTCATGTTTTTGGCTCCAGATGTTTACTCTGTTTCTTTTTTGAGTATAAACTCTTCTCTTAGTCAAGACCCTCCTTGATATTCTACTCATCAGGCCAGCTCCCTCTTTTACTGCTGGCAGAATATACACACACCCACACACATACACACACACACACATATATATCCTATATAAATTTATAAATTTTATTTATATATATAAATACATATATCTGTTCATATATAAATATATACATATATTTATGAGTGAGTGAGTAAGAGAGGACTACCTAGGTTTAAATTCTGCGCTCTGGAGTTTCTAGCTGTGTAAACTTGGCCATGTCACTTGTGTCTTGATATATTCATGTGACAACCTAGTTTAAGTATTAAATGTAAAGGTACTATTATTGTTAGCATTGCTCTTCTGTTCTGCTTTTTCAAAAATCCTATTTTCATATGACTTTCATATTCCATTTGTTTATATATTTCTCTTTTTGATGTTTCTCCTCATGTCTCTTTTTATATTATTCCTTAGCTTAGTGAATTCTAGGTAATAACAAAATAAACATGTGTGTTCAGTCCTCTTTTTTAAGCTAGAAGCCAAATCTGATTTTTAATTTTAGAAAATATTCAGTGATTTAATGGTTTTAATGTAATTTTAATAATTTAATCTATTTTTAAAATGAAATTATTCTCTCTATTCATATATTATCTTTACTATACTTGCCTAGTGATCTAATGACTCAGAGTCAAAATGGGAATTTTCTTTCTTTTGATAGATTCTTAGTAATAGTAGTGAAACTATTTTAATGCTGGTCAGAATTTAATTCTCTTTAAAGAACTGGAAACAAAAGAAAAAAGAATATCAGCATGTTAGAGAAAAGCCTATTGTTCTTTTTTGTATTACATCAATTGAAAGTTAACAGTTTTATTACATATTATGAAAAACCAAAAAATGAACCAGAAAATAATGATGATAACCATCATGATGATAGGAGCAACAGTTACAAAATGCATAAATGTATACATTCCTTTTAATATATATCATGTCACATATTCGTCATAATAGTTCTGCTAGGTAGGCATTTCAGTCCTCATTTTACTTTATGAGGAAACCAAGGTTCAGAGTACTTAAATAACTTGCCCATGCCACACAACCAGTAAAGCACAAAGGGCTGTGTTCTGTGGTTATGTACAACTAATCTGGGACTTGGGAACCTATAGATTTGAACAAATTGCATTAATGAATGACTATTACTGCCTCTCAAAGACCTTTGTTTCCCTTTTGCTATGTCTCCTCCCTCTGATACCATAGTGGTCACTGCAAGCTACTCATAGTGGCTAATACTTCCTTCTCTCATTCCCTTAAAATCCTCATTAACAACTTTCTCATTGGAATCCTCTATTTTTAGTACCCCAGTCCCAAGTGAGCCCAGGTAGGAATACATCCTTAGTGAGACTAGGAGCAGGCCTGTCTGTGTTGCTCAAGTCAAGTAGAATTTCTTATAATCATAGACACTGAGTATGCTTTGAAAAATGAATGAGTACTGATAAAAAAGAACAGACTAAAATTCCTGATGTAGAAAGAGAGACTGTAGCTCAGGCAAAGGAATTTATCAAGTAGAAACTGTAATATATTTTCCTATAGACATAATGGTAGTTGAGTTCTACAGTTCAATTAATATCACTAAAATAGTAGTCCAACCTATTTTTAAGTTTTGTAGTATATGTGGGTTAACCTGGGAGCCCAAATACGATTTGTATAAAATGCTTCTAGAAGAAAATGCTCTCTGAAGGGCAAATAATAGACAATGAATTTTTTTAAACAAACCATTTATAAATTGAAGTTAACATCTAAGACCATTAACTTGTTGATAATCTTTGCTTGTGTCTTCTCATTTACTTACACAGTTATAAAGAATGTGATATCAAAAGCTGTTTTTAATTACATAGTAGTAACAGTTGCCCAAATCTTTCCTATTCTTTCTGCTCTTACCCTCAGCATTCACCGTGTTACCTTGTATGTCGTTGTTGATTCTCAGTCACTCACCTCGTGTCCTGCTCTTTGCAACCCCATGGACTGCAGCAGGCCAGGTTTCCTTGTCCTCCACTATCTCTCAGAGTCTGCCCAAACTCACTTCTGTTGAGTCAGAGATGCCATCCAACCATCTCATCCTCTGTTGCCCTTTTCTCCTCCTGCCCTCAATCTATACCAGTATCAGGGTCTTTTCTAATGAGTCGGCTCTTTGCATCAGGTGGTCAAGGTACTGGAGCTTCAGCTTCAGCATCAGTCCTTCCAATGAGTATGGGGATGACAGAGGATTGACTTTCTTTTCTCACTGGATTGCTCTTATCCTCAGCATTCATTTTGTTCCCTTGCATATATAGTAGCTCTTCAAAAGATTTTTGCATACTGATTGTTTGATTTTTAATAAGACTATCACTCATCACAAAGAAAAGTATATCCTGAGATACACAGGGTTCTTACTTCAACTTAGCTTTAATTTTAAATTACATAGCATAATTCTAAGTGATCTCTAGAATATGAAATATATATATATATACATATATGATATGTTTTTACAATACTAATAAAAATAAATTATAAAAATACATTTGGATGTTTATCATTTTTTCCCACTTATAATTCAGGGGTAAATGGTTGTTGTAAGATTTAGAAAGCATCTTGATTTCAAAAGGCCCCCAAAGTCTTGTGTTCTAACCTATACTTTAAATAATTTCCTCTGACTAGAACAGAGAGGGAATGACCTCTCATTCCAGGAAACATTAAAAGTGCTGTAATGTCTTAGTAATATATCTATCATATGTCTGAAAATAGTGTGTTTTGGAATATTTAGGATGACCTAACTACTTATCTCTCAGGTGGAAGAAGGCTGTGACTGGGGATGAAGGACCACTTACACGTCTATTTTAAGTCTGGTCACAAAAAGATACTTACTTCATAAAAGACACTGTTTTGTCTTTGCAGATGTAATTGTGTGGAACCACATAATCCTAGTAATAATACATTGAAGGAATGGAGGGAGTCCAATATTTCTGCCTCTGACATAATTTGGGAGAACCTAACTGTTTCGGTAAGTGAAGCATGTCTTGAATCTTATTACTATAAGGTCTTTTTTGACATTTTGAATGAATTATTGCCACTAAAGTAAATTATTTTAAATAAATACTATTACAGAAGTGACAATTTTATTTCATCCATTCAAATATGCATAAGTTAACTGGGGGTTTTCTTTCATTATTAAACTTTTCCAGTAGTTAGTAGTCCTGAATTACTCTAAAAGCACACATATATGGCATAATGTTACTAGATTAACTGAAAGCATGTTAAATAAGAGTAATGTTGACCTAAATTAAACCATATGACAGACCTAAGTCAGCCTCTGTGTAAAGAATGTTTTTACTTCACTCCATAATACTACTCCAGCTGTTCAGAATATGTTGAGGGGGAGGGGATGTTTGTTAGTATTTTGGTATAAATATTGAACTTTTGGGGAAAACCAAAGTCACTTTTCTTAAGATTCTGGCACCTCCCTCAGAAAGAGTTTTCTCACGTCCATTTTCTCCTCATCTTCCTTCCATTTAAGAAAGAGAATGACAACATATTTTTCATCTATCAAAGTTAAATCTTATACCTTTAAAAATATTTCTGTCTTTCCTTTTTTTAATGATATCTTCCCCCCCTCCCCATAGTTGAATGTCTCTATTTTTCTTAATCTCTTGTAATATTTGTGCACACCTATTTCCATCTATATTTACATCCTTTACTTCTGGTCGGTCAAATCTCATAATTGGAAAAAGGAAAGATTCTGCTTTTAATAAGTATTAAAATCTGAGTCATTCTAGTTTCTTTTCTATTCTTCTCAGTTACAAACATTACAGTCCAAAGCTTCTGCCAATTTACCTACCTGTATAAGCTCAAATCCCATTATAACCATCAGCATAAAACTATATGAGTTCTAGTTCATTTTAGGAGAAACACATTTTAGCGTGTGAGCCAGTTAGTGATACACACAAACCTTTTTTGTTGTACAATTATAAAACTCTAAACTCGATTCTTACAAGAACACTTGACCTGTTGCCTGTTTTTCTTAACTTTTCCTCATTAAGTAATTTTTTCAGAATCAAAATTTAAAAAATTCTATCTTTGACCTATATTTTACTACCTTTCTTCTTACCCTAGTCATTTGCTCTAAAATGTCTTCACTTTCATTTTTTTTTCTGTTATAGTTAACATTTATTCTGTTGTGTTTTTCCTTAGAAAAAAGATTACCAAACTTCTCCCTTTCAGAGAGCCGTTTAAATTGACCAATAAAAGAAATGATGAGCTAAACAAGAAAGAATGCTACAGTTGTTCAGAATTTAGACATGGTTAATCCATTCAGCAATGCATCTTCCATTTATATTCCCCTTTTATAAACTATAAGGATATTGTATTTTAAGAGATCCTTGCTTTTGTCCCTCATCTTGGTGTCCCCTACAATACACTTACCCAATAATTTCATCTTTAAATTATTTAATGTGATAATTTAATCTGTCCCCTACAATACACTTACCCAATAATTTAATCTTTAAATTATTTAATGTGATAATTTAATCTATGTGTTTTGTAGTTTTGAATAATTTAATGTTAAATAATAATATTTATTACATATAGTAGCAAATCCTGAATCATAAATTTCTAAGAGACTCAGCACAATTGATCTACCTAGGCATGAGTTAATTTTAAATATTAGAAGTTTTAGGGTCAAGCAGAGTATAGTGAAAAATATTTTGCAATCAAACAAAGCAAATCTAATCCTGAGGTTGTTTTTTTTTTTTTCCTCTGTTAAGTTTTGCACTAGGTGTTAACATTCTGGCAGAAATTTTCATTTTATTTTTCATTAGGTAAAAGCACTGTTTGCAATGAATAATTGCTAATCTTGACCAGAAATAGCACTTATTACCAAAGGGTATTCAAAAAACTTACAATTTTAAGTCATTGAAGGCCATAATGATTTGTCTTAATTGTTATTCTATTTTTTTCTCAGCATAACCATCAGGATCATTAAAAGCATTTTATTAATTTTATTAACAATGCTAATGGCTGTTATAACTAGTTTTGTAAAAACGGTCATGTAATATTTACTGTGTGTATTAGTCACTTGATAATTTTTAATTGAATTATTACATATCTCATGAACTGTAATTTTTACCTTGCTAACTCAGCAATGGCAAGAACTTTAGCTTTCTTTGATTCTCCCAAATAACTGTATGCATAGTAAGTGTTCAATAAACATTTAATGATTATTTTGAAAAGCAATCTCAAATCACAGATTTACTATTTAATGTAAATGTCTTGGTTTATTTTGTTTTCTAGCTTTATTGAGGTATAATTTACAAATAAAAATTATATATTTAAAGTATAAAATATGTTTTGATGAATGTATACAAGGTGAATGATTACCACAATCAAGCTAATTAACACACATATCACTTCACATAAGCAACCTTTTTACTTGGTGAAAACAATTAAGATCTACTCTCCCAGCAAATTTCAATTAGTTAATGCAATATTATTAACCATAGTCACTGTATTATACATTAGCACTTCATAATTTATTTATCCAGCACAACTGAAAACTTTGTTCCCTTCTACCAATATTTCCCCATTTTTCCTCTCTCCCTAGTCATTGGTCACTATCATTCTGCTCTCTGCTTCTGAGTTTGACTTTTAGCTTCCACATGGAAGATAAATCATACAGTATTTATCTTTCTGTGTCTGACTTGTTTCAATTAGCATGTCTTACAGGTTCATTCATGTTGTTGCAGTGACAATGTTTCCTTCTTTTTAAAGGGTGAATGGTATTCTATTGTATATTTATACTATAGTTTCTCAATTCATTCATCCATTGTCAGACATCTAGGTTATTTCCATATCTTGACTATTGTGAATAATGCTTAATTCAAGTGTTTTACAGCAAGCTAGAGTACTTAGGTTTCTATGTTTATATATATATTTTAGCAGTATATCAAAATCTGTCATTATAAGGAATTCCTAGACAAGGTTTAAAATATTCACAGTCAATTAACTAGCAATTGGTTAAGAATTGTTTCAATGCCAGAATTACATATTTAGCTTATACATAAATAAGGGGCAGGACACTAATGCCAACTCTAATTTCTTATTTTATCAAACTTAATTTTTACCAACTTATAAAATTGTTGAAGCTTAAAACGTGTTGAAGAATAATTAGTAGAAATGAGTTTGTCAACAAGCATTTTTTTCATTTTTGTAAGTGAAACCATATGTGAGACTCAAAATAAGAGAACAGGATTTAGATTTAGTTTTCTCTTCCAACTCTTAGGACTTTGTGTGTGTGTGTGTGTGTGTTTAAGGGTACAGTTGGTATAAACCAGAAAATAAATGTAGAATATAGTAGCTCACAATTTTTCCTTTTTAAATAACATACTGTTCCACTAAAAGAAAGAAAAATGTACTTTTCAAATTTGCTTTGAATTAAAGTGACGAGGCAGGCTAATGGTAATGTATTATAGCTTCTAAGACACTTAAATAATTCTTTAAATGGTTTCTATATTATTAAGAATTGAGACCAAGACTCAACCAAGTCCAAGACTTGGAAGACTTTTATATCTGCACAAAAGATTGAAGATGATCACAAATATATAGGTAATGTGTTTACAAAGGAACTTTTAGCTCCCCTTCGTATTTATCCATTCTTCTTTTTTTTAATTTACTTTTAATTGGAGGATAATTGCTTTTTAGTGTTGTGTTAGTTTCTGCCATACAACAGCATGAATCAGCCGTAAGTACACATGTACCTGCTCCCTCTTGAACTTCTCCCCCAACATCCCACCCCTCTAGGTCACCACAGAGCCGCAGGTTGAGCTCCCTGTGTTATATAGCACCTTCCCACTAGCGTCTATTTTTTACATGGCAATGTATATATTTCTGTGCTCCTCTCAATTCATCCCACCCTCTCCCTCACCCATTCACAGGTCCAGTTTCTATGTCTGGGCCTCTATTCTTGCCCTGCAGATAGGTTCATCTGTATCATTTTCCTAGGTTCCATACATATATATTCCATTCCTTTGCTTAGTAATTGCTTTACTAGTAAAGCTGAACAAGGGGCAAGAGAAGGGACTAAAAATTTCAAGGATTTGTTTTTGCTACTTTATCCATTTTAACAGAGTTTTGAGAGAAGGAAAAACTAAAGCTATAATTAAGGTTTGGGGATTTTTTTTTTTAATTTATTTTCCAATTAGCAAAGTTTCTGTGCTCTCTATTAACATGGTTAATTGGAATTCAACTTTAGCTAGCAAAAAATGTAGCATTTGCAGTTAGATTAGAAAAAGGAACAGAATTGTTTTAGATAATTATAAAGTATACAAACAATATTTCTCAAAAATCCTAGCCTTACAGGTAACTGTCCCAAATGATTTTACTGGTTTGTCTTTGGATAACAAGGTAGCAGTCTGTGATTTAGTTTAGAATCTTTCAAAGGTATTTGTTTCCTGTGGTACTCCAGGGCTTGAGGCTTTATTCATTGGACAGTCTCTGCTGGTGATCAATCTGGCAGTGTATATTTTCTCCTAAGATCTTTCTGTACCATGGTACAATTCAATTCCTAATTCATGTTCAGAATATCTCAAGTACTAGCAAGGTCACTGGATCACTTAAACCATTCTTTTCTGTTTTGAAATAAAAAATTAAAATTGAATGTTCTAATCTTTAAAATGAAATGGTAAAACCCAATCTAATATGAGCTTTAAAAAAAAGTCTTAATTTCAAAATAATATTGTTTAAAATGCTGTTTTTTCCTCCAAGAAAGAAAAATTTTTTGACTTTGCTGCCACCTCATGGCTAAAACAGCAATTAGAAATGATTCCTCAGGGACTTATAAAATATATACCAGAAAAAAAAAAAGATCATGAAGTCATTTGTTGTTGTTGTTGTTGTTATATAGTCGCTCAGTTGTGTCTGACTCTTTGTGACTCCATTGGAGTATAGTTTGCCAGGCTCCTCTGTTCATGGAATTCTCCAGGCAAGAATCCTGGAGTGGTTTGCCATTTCCTTCTCCAGGGTATCTACCCTGCCCAGAGATGGAACCAGGGTCTCTTGCATTGGCAAGTGGGTTCTTTACCCTTGAACCACCTGGGAAGCTCCTGAAGAAGTCATAGTAAATATGAACTTTGCCCTGCTCCTATAGTACTTTTTCTCTTTTGTTCCGTAATTTAAGTTTGAGCCCCATCTTTGACTTTTGGTTTCACTTCAGTAATAATATATCGTATTTTTTTGTTGTTGCTTTTCTCACCTTTCTTGGGAGCTTTACTGCTACTGCTAAGTCACTTCAGTCGTGTCTGACCCTGGGCGACCCCATCCCTGGGATTCTCCAGGCAAGAACACTGGAGTGGGCTGCCATTTCCTTCTCCAATGCATAAAAGTGAAAAGTGAAAGTGAAGTCGCTCAATCGTGTCCGATTCTACAGAATCACTGTTCTCCTTTAACATGCAATAATATTCCCACCAAAGGCATCATGTTTGTATCACAACCCTGCTGCCGCCCAGCAGTGGTGAGGCCATAACAAGTTACTTACCTTCCCTACACCAGTTTCCTCAGGTACAAAATGGAAATAATAGCAACTACCTATTCTACAGGGTTGATGTGATAATTAAGATGATGATTGGTGAATCAATTAGTTTTATAGATTTAATTTTTAAAAGGCAAAATGTGTAGAAATGGTTCATATTGCTCACTACCTATCCAAACATGAGCCTTAATTAAAAACCTTGGCAAGTCAACTGCAAGTGATCTTAAGACATTAGTTTTCTGAAGTCCGCCAGTTTTTCTTAATAGCTCTATTTGTCTTCCTTCCTCCGGCAGGAATGCAAATCACTGCACGGGGAGTATGTTGGCCGAGCCTGCGGCCACGAGCACCCCTACGTTCCAGATGTTCTCTTTTGGTCAGTGATCCTCTTCTTTTCCACAGTCACTCTGTCAGCCACATTGAAGCAGTTCAAGACTAGCCGCTATTTTCCAACCAAGGTACTTAGACTGCAGTTTTTCTGATCAAAATGTGAACCAGCATAAAGCATGTTACGGTGATATGTGTATTTTAGGGCCAAAAAAGAGCAATCGCTGTCATTAAAGGGGCCACTAAAAGGTTTTTGTGTGATTGAGCTGCCATATTAGGAGTGAGGTGTGGTGAGGTGGGGAAGAGACTGGTGCTGGGAGTGCAAATTGCCTCTCGGCTTATCTCCTAACTTCAAATCCCAGAGATAAACTCCCACTTTCCGACTTTCATTCTTGGAACTCAGAAGCACACTCTGCATCACTGATTGTCACTTTCTTGCCCAGTGAACAGTGGGAACTATTCCAGCCTGACAGACACCTCACCGGAGCCACTGTTACGTTTTGTAATTGGGAAATTCCCTGCAAGACTCATTGGAACACTATCCTCTTTTTCATTTTTAAAGTGTCAGTCCCTCCCCCTAACCCACCACGTTTGCATCTGCATATTTGGAAAAGAAAGTAAACAGAGAAACAGCTTAGTTCAATATTTAACACTGCAAAGTAACACCTATAAGGCCTGACTCAGCCAAAAAAGGACTAAGGAAGGAAGGGAGGGAGAGAAAAGAAAAGAAAGAAGAGAAACAAGAAAACAAGCTTTTGGGAGATGAGCTAAAAATTGTGATGAAAATTCTACTCTGCGAATATGTTTTAAGAACTGTTTGAGAGAAGCTTCTGTTTTTGTTACCTCTTCCTTCCTTAAGGTAGAAGATTCATTTCTTTCCCCCAAAAGCTTAATTTGATTAATATAGAATTGTTTTTTTTTAAATTAAACTCCTGAATTTTGTGTTTGTGTGTATGACATAAAGGCATCCTAATAAAAGCCAGATATTACTGAATATTGTTTAAGGATTTTGCTCAAAGAAGCCTTGATAAATGAGAAATAAAATAACTTTTAAATTTACTTACTCTATTGTGAACATTACCTGCTGCTATACTTATATCTCAGATAAACTTAACTATTGTTATACTTTAATAAAAACAGATTTTATTTTATAGTGTTTGGGATTTATCATATTAAAATGTTACCTGTGTGAGAAAGAGTATTAAAATTTAGCCAGATTCTCTCCATGCAATGTTGTTCTTTATTTTAAATATTCTCACACTGGAATTCATAATAAACTTAGATTTTTGTCAGCATCACTGGTGTAATAGTACCATGCAAGATTCCCATAGTAAACTTAGATTTTAAATAAATACTGAAAACAGCACAATCACCATTGTAGCTATTCCAAAATGCCTCATTTTGAAAAGGTTGAGTGTATATTTATCTTAATGACAGAGGTACATAAATATAAATATGACAGAGTTGACAGTAAAATTATAGTATGCATAAAATGTAATATTATGATATCATGTCATAAAGTGTGATTCTAGATTATGTTCCTGAGTATTCCTCGCTATTTATTGCTCCTTCAAGTGACAAGTGTTTTAATTATCTTTAGGTTCGATCCATAGTGAGCGACTTTGCTGTCTTTCTTACGATTCTATGTATGGTTTTAATTGACTATGCCATTGGGATCCCGTCTCCAAAACTACAAGTACCAAGTGTTTTCAAGGTGAAGTTATCATAACATTTACTATCTCTCCATCTCTGTAGGTCCAATTTTTATTCAGATGATGGTTATAAACCTAGCACTTGGGATTTTCATGAAAATATAAAGAATATTGATTAATATAACAGAAAATAAAACGCCCACAGCCCAACTACAATTTTGGTCTAATATTAAAAAATAGATAGTAATCACAGAAATAGAGACCTAGAAACCACTTGAAAAAGTTTCCTGTTAATTCTTCCAGTAAGAATATCTATATTCCTAAAAGATAAGGAAACATTTTGAAATTAAGGGAAATGCATTTTCTTGATGCAGAATTGCACAATGGTTAGGTATTGGAAAACAAATAAAATTAGGTCTGGAATAGAGTTTGAACTACATTACCACTATGACCTTGGACCAGTTACTTAATCTTTGTGAACCTGTTTTCTCGCCTATTAAACAGAGCTGGGGACTTCCTCAAAGAATTGTCAAAATGAGTTCATTTGTGACTCATCTCAGGCAACAGCCATGTTTAGAACCCTCCCCTGAGTGTGCTTTTGCTGTTTTTACTTAGTGGCCTGGATACACATCTAAAATGAGTTATACACAGTTGTCAATGTGATATTTGTAAAAGTGAATGAATTTGCCAATCCAATAGCACATGATAGTGGTAATATAATTTTATTTAATATAGATATTGATTGCGAACACAGATTTTCGAGCCAGTCTATCAGAGTTGAAATCTTGTCTTCTCCACTCACTAGCTTTGGGACCTTAAGAAATTTATTCTCTATGCTTATTTCCTTGTCTGTAACTTCTTTAGACTGTTGTGAAGAAAAAAGTGAGTTGAAATACTTAAAACACTTAGAATGGTGCCTGGTACAATGTTTTGTGAATATTAATATTAAATATAATTCACTTGGCATATCGGTTTATAATTAGGGCTTTCCTGGTATTGTCTGTAAGATTTCATTTGATTAGATATTTATTAATCCAGTTAATAACTATGCATTCTTTAATTTTTCACAGCCCACAAGAGATGATCGTGGCTGGTTTGTTACACCTTTAGGTCCAAATCCATGGTGGACAGTAATAGCTGCTATTATTCCAGCTTTGCTTTGTACTATTCTAATTTTTATGGACCAACAGATTACAGCTGTCATTATCAACAGAAAAGAACATAAGTTAAAGGTATATTTTAGCATCCATTTTAACATAAATCATTATGATTTAACTGAGATCAATTGATGTTTGTTATGTTTATTATACTTTGTAGTCTATATTATACTTTGTATTCTATAGTCATTTGCATAGTGAAATATTAAAATTTTCAGATTTATAATTTTATTTTCTGTATTCACAGTACTTTGTCTTACAATAAGCTTCAAATTAGTTATTAATTAATTTATCTATGGCACTTAGCTGAGCTCTAAATTCTAAAACCCTACCTCTAGGACTTAAAATTTAAAAATGTTGCCAAAGTTCTAGTGTTCTTTACCATGCTTAACACATTTCAATGAAATGGTCCATTTTGGTGAAGTGTAGCTTTACCAGTGTCTTACATGAGATTCTTCTATTTCTATATTTGACTCTAAGTATGTCTATTAGATTGCATTCATTTTGGAACAAATTACATCTTCAAATAATTCTCATTTTTCTTTAGTTACTTCTCCATCTATAATGTCTATGACATCAAAACCAACTTATAAATGTTATAATTTTTTTTTTTATTAGTTGGAGGCTAATTACTTCACAACATTTCAGTGGGTTTTATCATACATTGACATGAATCAGCCATAGATAAATGTTATAATTTTAAGTGACATCTTTGTTGAATTTTATTGCAGATTTCAATGACTTTCTTTTACAAAGAGAATAAATATAAATATATTTAATTTATTATATTCTGACCCTGCCTTTTGCAACTGTGAATAAAGTTGTTCATTAGTATGAGATATGTAATGTGAGCGCTGTCATTTATAGGAATATATTAAGTTAAATTGAATCAGCAAAATCATTGAATGGTTAAAAGTACTCTGAATCAAACCTTATAAAAATTAGAACATGCACAATCTTGTTTTTTCTGGTGTCATGGGATAATGGTGAATTATCGTCATATATTCTTTAAATTCTAGGAGAAATTTTGTCAGAGCAACAGAAATTATACTTTATAGAATTTTTAAGTATGTACCTTAGAAAGATTTTAAAAACCTGATTGAACTATTTGATGGGAAGTAGTAATGACATAAATATAAGAAAGCACAGTTATTTGCAATAAATCCTCCTGAAAAGGAATTTTGTCTATTACATTGGGGAGAATGTTTATCTATTTTAAAATAAAGAGCATTTTTTAATTCTCTTTTTAGAAAGTAACAAGAGCGCTCAAAACCTTTTTTAAAAATGAGTTCATATTAACTTCTTGTTTTTGTCAAAGAAAAGTTTTAATTCTTAAAGATATATTCTACAAAAAATATCACATGAAGTCTTAGGAACTAGACCAGTGATGTGCTAGTACATGTTTAACAACCAATTCTCTGTGTGTAAAAAAAAAACCCCTGATTTATAATGTTTGCCGATTTTCATGATGTGAATACTCCCATCATGGCCCTTTTCAAGCTACCAAAGTGACATCAATTGGCAGGAAGAAAATTGAAAATTAAACAATTGGCTCTTATAAGTCTATATGAGCTGGCTCCAAAATACTGCTGAACTACATTATTCAATATTGGAAACTTTGAATCATTTACAGCTCTCAAAATAAGAAATTCAGATTTCCAAGTTAGTAATCAACTTATTTAATATCAATCATTCAAAAATATTTGATAGTAAAATATCAGGCTTCTGCAAAAGCAAATACTGCCACAACCTAACTATTAAAGTTACAGAGTTAAATAATCTATAAAGCTGGTGTTAAGAACTTTATGTTGAACATTGTTAGTCTGCTATTCTCTAAGAAGTAGGAAAACATTTTTCCTAGACACCAGTTTATTTTTTAAAGCTGAAACATCTCTATTTTTCTCATCTCTATTTTTATTGTGTACTGAAATATGTATTTTCATACTGCATATGTTGCATGTGTTTTTTTTGCATAAGAGCATTATCATGGTAATCCTCCCATGTCAACAGTATAGGTTGCATTATCATTTTAACGGAAGTTTATATATTTCCTTGTATGACACGTGTTTTTAAATGAACTGAAAGATTCCTGTTTTAGAAAGAAAGCTATATAATCATTATTTCCCTTTCAGAGGAAGTTGGGTTTTTTTTTTTTTTTTGCTTTTATAATTAGGCAGAAATATTACTGATTTCGCTGAAAAATTCATTTGTATATTTGTTTGCCAAATATTAGTGGAATTATATTAAAACAGAATGTAGAAGTAAGTGAAGAATTGCCAAGGGTGATGTTACCTCTTTGGCTGTCCTGTGTGCTTGCTCTTTCCAAATCTCTCTACCTTATAATCACATAATGCTTGCTCCTTGTTCTTCCTGAGTCCATGGTAGCCCCTTGACATTCACAGACTTTCCAAAGCTCCAGATCAATAAATACTATGTTATTTCACCTTTATGTATCATGTAGAGTAGCTAAAATATAGTAAAGCATTCTTTAAGTGGTCCTTTCAATTACCTGCTTTTCTAGAATTAAATGTAGAATTAAAGCATTTAATATTTTTGTCACTAAAATGAAGTTGAGACTATATTATTAAACTATATTATATTATTTGTACATACTTTTTATTGTACAAGTTGCTGTATAGTCAAAAGATGCCTCTTTTACCCCTTAATAGCCTGGATTTAATAGACAGAGCAAATCTGGTTTAATCATAAAGCCAGATAAGGCTTTGCTATATTGTCACAAGAAGAGTTGGTCTTTTCTTGGCCACTATGAGTCTGAACACCCCCAGTTTCCTTTGGATATGGATATTTTCAAAGTAAGTTCTATCCAGTGAAGACATATTTTATCTGCACTGAATACTTTTTTTTTTTTGGCCTCTAACCCAGTGTTCTGTAAACTTCAGTATCACGTGGGCTGCTGCTACTGATTTTCCTGTTAACAACAGCAAAAAATCACTTTCTCAGAATGTTCTCTACTCAGAGTAACGGTCTGTTCCATAACCGCTCTCCCCACCTGTTGCTTCCCTGAAATGTCTGCAGTCTCTGGCTTTTACTTGAACCACATTATCACAAAAAGACACCTGTTTCTTGAATATATCCCAAGACCACAAGTTAACCACATTATCAACTTTTGCTGATTTTCTTTTCTTATTTGAAAACCCATTATGTCTTGTTGGGGCATTTCCTGAGATAGTTAGATGAATGACGATTTCTAGATTCTGTATCAAGCACCTTGTAGAGGTCATGTTATATATTTAAGTTGACATCACATAGCCAAGTCACCTAGAAATTTCATCATTTCTTTATCTCTTCCAAACCTATGTTTTAGATCTTTTTACTTTTTCTTCCCTTCCATTACCAAAACCAGTTGCCAAGGAGGACTTTTCTCCTACTATTAAAAATTTTTTTGTCATTTTGTGTTACTACATATGCAATAAAGCTGTGTTGAGTGAAGAGTCTAGCGCCAACTCACGGGGTAAGTGACTGACTCCTCCCTCAGAATGAAGAATTTCAAGACCAGCAAAACTCTAACTCATGACATCTCATGATCCTTTAGGTCACTCAAAAGCATCAGAAGTTGAAAATGTAAAAACTTGAGAATGCAAATTACCATTCATATTATATGTAGATGTAAATCCATACTCTCTCTAGCATTTCTTATTTGTTTGTTTCTACCCTAGAGAAGTAGAATCAGCATTGGTTAACTGAATCCCTTTGAAAATCATGAAAAATTTCCACTTTTAAGAAGTATATTCTCTAAAAGTGGAAAGCTACTGTCTTTCAGAAAAGAAAGTTTCTGTTAAGATATAACTGTGGGCTTTTCTTCATGTTTCTGTAGACAGTTCAGGCTTCTTTTGACATCATTTTTTAATAAACAGCAATACAATCCCAGATCACTTGAGTAAATGAATGCATTTGCCACATTCATTTGGCACCACATTCTCTTGATGATTATGGCATTTGATATGTTCTTTTTTGCCCTCTTTGTCAGCCTGGTTCTTCATGTCAATCTATAGTCTTTTATGTGGTTAACTTGACAGATGCAGGAAATTGCTGCCAAGCTTTGAAATGAATTTTTTCAGCAGTGGCATCTGGGTATCAGATGGTCCTCTTGGCTGGCCTCTTGTCTTGCTGCATGTTGGTTTTAGTGGGGTCTGGTGTAGCATCACCTGTTGCTATGCTCCCTTTTCTTCCCATATGTCCATTTCCCGTGTTTCATGGATGAATGTGAGAATAGAAGCCCTGATTCTGTCTTTATTTCAGAAAAAAATCTACAGAAATATGTTAGAAGGTACAGAGTTCTCTCTCTGACAAAGGGATACTTCCCTTTGGCTGGCATGCCCATCAGCTAATAATTTGGTTACAAAGACCATGGTTTTAAAGACATTTTAAATGAAAGGCAAGACGAAGGATGATGATTAATTAGTGGAACTGCCAGAACTGCTTTATTTCCTTTGACTCACATTAAATTAAGCTGCTCCCATTGTTGTACAACATAATCAGGGGGAAATTGTATTTTTGATTTTATTATCTGCTTGGACTTTACAAAGCTAGCTTTCTAAATTTAAAAAGGAAATTATTCTCTTGGAAAGTGTTATTTTGTCTGCTTACTGCAGTCTAGCATCCCACAGTTTACATTTGTATCATATTTTTTTTTTTAACAGCAAGCAAGTCATTTTATTTTTTTAAAAACTTTTAATTTTGTTCTGGGGTATAGCCAACCAATAATGTTGTGATAGTTTCAGGTAAACAGTGAAGGGATTCAACTCTACATTCTCCTCCAAACTACCCTCCCATTCAAACTACCGCATCATATTTTTGAAACACTAAGACAAGAACTATAGGAAATGGCTGTCATGAAGGCCTTCCTCATATTCTTATGCCATGGGGAGCATATACCATGGGAAAGACCAGGGTGTCCTGAAAGCATAAGCCTGACTCTCAAGTCCCCATGTCCTCTGCCCTGCTCTCATGTCTATCTCTCAGCTGCTAGCACCTCTTCCATTCTCTCTTAGCAATACCACAGGTTTGCAAAACAGCCCAGGGGGCACCATTTAAACTGTACTGCCTCAGTGACAAGGGTTGAAGATCAGGTCCTTTGCTGTCCTATGTTCTTCACACTGCACAGTTTCTAGGACAACACTTGTCTAACTGGTTTAAGACTCTGTCCTTAAATGGGTCTAAAATTTTTTATTTAATTAATTAATTTATTATTTTTGACTGCGCTGGATCTTCGTTGCTGTCCAGGCTTTTCTCTAGTTGTGGTGAGTGGGGGATACTCTCCAGTTGCAATGAGAGGCTTCTCATTGTGGCGGCTTCTCTTGTTGCGGAGCATAGGTTCTAGAGCATGTGGACTCAGTAGTTGGGACTCGCAGGCTCTAGAGAACAGGCTCAGTAGTTGTGGCATGTGGGCTTAATTGTCCCTCAGCATGTGGGATCTTCCTCGACCAGGGATCGAACCATGTCTCCTGCATTGGCAGGAGGATTCTTTTCCACTGAGTCACAGGAAGCTCAATGGGATTAAAATTTGAGTTCTATCCTATGTAACTACATCTTCCAAGATGTTCTGCAAAAGGACTAGGGGACCATAGTCTGGCTCTGCTGAAGCTTCTTATACTTTCTTGGTCATGCTGACACAAAGGTGTTTCTCTTCCTGCCTTCCAGCTCTCTCCAGAAAATCTCTCCAGAGTTATTAGCAGAAAATCTCTCCAGGTTTATTAGCCGAAAAATTGTCTAGGGTTATATTCACAACTGAAATTGAGTTTAGGCATTTGGGTGAACCTGGAGCATTAGCTGACCCAAGGAAGGGTGCCAATGAATTGGTGACAGCGCAACTGGAAAAAAGGTACTTGTGTGGAGATGTCTCATTTTCTTTTTTCTGTCATCTCCTGCACTTTTATAATTTGGCAAGGGTAAGCAGAAAGGGCAGGAAGTACAACTGATTTTAAGGGTGTTTTTCTTAGTAAAACAATGAAATAAAATAGCAGAAAGAAAACACTACCATGACAAATACACATCAAATACTCAGTATGTTTTACCTTCAAGGCTATATTAGCTTTCAGATAAACTAGAAACTGCTTTTAACTTGGTAAAACTGCCTGTAAAAAAAAAGTCAAAATTACTCCTCTAGAGTAATTGGTAATTTCTGCTCACATTCATAATAATAAATTTAATAGTTATATTTATTTTAAAATTACACCTAGATTTGATTCTAAAAATATTTAAGTTATGCATATTTCCTTTTAAAATTGTCAGTCTGTGACTTTTTGATTGCTTATTGTATGTTAATGATTGCACTAAAAAACTGGAATATACTGAGAAATTATGTGGTAAGTTTAAACATATATTTATTATGGAGCCTTGAAACAAGTACAAAAAGTACAAAGGAAGAAAGTTTTTGTTCAACTGTGAAAATATGATAGTCGCTAACATTTACTAGGTACTTACTGATGTATCAGACATTGTTCTAAATGATGTGAAAATCATTTGTAATTCTCACAACAACTTAGCACTATGTCTCTTGTCATCATTATCACCATTTTTCAGATAGGGAAACAGAGGCACAAAAGTTTAGATGATTTGTCCAAGATCATTGCTTAAGCCGGCATTTGATCCCTGGAGCCCTGTCTCCAGAACTTATTGTCTAGGCTAAGCTGACCCAACTCTTAACCATCTTATTACACTACCTCTCATGAAGTAGTCATTAAAAGTTGGAACGTAAAATAGCGTTTGCTAACTCTTAGGCTTTACACTGTCAGTTTCCTATGGGTGATGGTGACAAAGCTATTCCCCATCTTGTTTGTGTCCTCTAAGGACTCTTAGCCAATCAGTTTCCTCAAGGGAACAGTCCTCAGTTCTCCACACCTCCACGTGTCCCATGCATCTATTTCTTCTTATTTACATTTCCTATCTAGTTTAAGAGAGCACTGAAATTTGCAACATCTGGAAGTCAGTGATGGAGTAGAATAATATAGGGGATAGAAAGCACAAAACTATCATCTTAAGGAGAGGTCAAATTTTTCTAGTGCTGCAAGAGATGAGAACAAGATAGTTCTATGCTAGGATAGAAATGAGTTTGTAAAAGGAAGTTTAGGTTCTATGATATTATTTTTCACAATAAAAGTCAACCATTGAGACAAAAGAGCGTAAATGGAAAGGGCTTAACAAGAGTTTATCCTTTAGGAGTTCTTAGCAAAAAGGCTTCCTGGATATTGTCAGGAAGTGGTGTCTAGTCACAACCAGGCCATTCTTAGCTCTATTGGGGACACAGTCATTTATTTTCTCAGCCTAATGCTTGATATATAATTGATGCTCAATAATTTTTTGTATAAATAAATGATGAGAGACATGAATTACAAATTAACCTGCTCATTTAAGGAACCAAAACAAAGGGACTGTACTTGATAATGACTTTACCTATTCAGCTGAAATAGAATGGAAACTAATGTACTAGTAAGCCAAAATTATATCTATTAAAATATGTAGAAGTCACTATAATCATACTTGCAGTAGGAACATCTGTAGCTTTTCTTTAAGTGGACTGTATATTTTGAGACTATTCTCTTTTTATCTTTAATTTATTTTGCATTTTAGAATTAGTTATGTAAGATTCAAAATAGTATCTCTTTTCTGTTCTTTTCTGTTCTGTGGCGATGGTGTCATTGGTATTTATGCCAAATTCAGGTAGAATGAGAATTCTGTTTTCTTTCTCTTAACAGAAAGGTTGTGGGTACCATCTGGATCTGTTAATGGTGGCTGTCATGCTGGGTGTGTGCTCCATCATGGGCCTGCCGTGGTTTGTGGCTGCCACTGTCCTTTCCATCACTCATGTCAACAGCCTGAAACTGGAATCTGAATGTTCAGCTCCAGGAGAACAACCCAAATTTCTTGGCATTCGGGAGCAAAGAGTTACTGGGCTTATGATTTTCATTCTCATGGGCTCATCAGTCTTTATGACTAGTATTCTGAAGGTAATGAAATCTCCCTTTGTGAACTTGAGAGAAGGCAGAATATATGTATTATTGTTTAAGAAATTTCATTTGAGTCTAAGTCATCAATTTGTAAGTATTGTATGGCATGTGATGAAAGTGATGAATTTTTTTTACCATGTTTATATAACTTCTTACCAAGGGAAATTATGTGCTATATTTTAGAATCCTTAAGTATGTAAAAAATTTAATCTGGCAAAGTAAATTTGATGTATAAATTATTATTGTAATTTTGAAATGGTAATCAAGTTCTGGGAAACAGTCACTCATCTCTGACTAGTGACCTGAGTTTACTGTATGCCTACCTACACAAAAGAAAGTTACTAATTTCTTGTCAGTGGACAGATATATTTGCAATTAATATTACTTAGTAAAGGGGGAGGTGGAGAGATAAGCAGTGCCATGGTCATGGCCACATATGCAGTTTTGTATTTTAAATGTTCCATAAAACTACTACCTGGACTTCGTTATTGATATACTTTTTTTTCATGTCTAAAATAATTTAATTCATTTTAAAGATTTTAATTCATTTTAAATAACTGAATTAATTTAAATTTCCCTAATGTAACATAATAATATACTTGATATTATTGTTTATTATTCATCATATGTGATTTTATTGATTTTGACCTATTAAATATGTCTAATAGACCTATTATTATCCCTTTTTAGATATTGGGAAACTAAAGCACAGAAAGCTTAGGTAACTTACCTGAGGTTATGCAGCTAAAAAGTGCTAGAGCTTGGATTTGAACCCATGGCTTCTGATCTGCCCCATACTTCTAAAATATTTACCTTTCTGTGTTTTTCTTTGGAAGTACAAAATGTCTTGACCACATTGTATTTGAAAATAACCTGTGCCTTTTTTCTAATTGTTCCTTTACAGTTTATTCCTATGCCAGTGCTATATGGAGTGTTTCTTTATATGGGTGCTTCATCACTAAAAGGAATTCAGGTAAATTACTTTATAATAATATAGTAAGTAAAGTATATACAGTAAAGCTGTGATGACATATCTTAAGGTCTGTTGATGCAAAGTCACTTGAGAACTAAGAAAATGTCATTATCTGAGGAGTAGCTTTCAGTCTACAGTTAAATTTCTTAAAAATTTCTTAAAAATGGTTCATAATCTGAGGGTACTTATGTTTACTATGAGTATATTGAAACTGTGGGACTTCCCTGGTGGCTGACACAGTACAGAATCTGCCTGCAATGTGGGAGACCCAGGTTCAATCCCTGGATTGGGAAGGTCCCCTGGAGACGGGAATGGCTACCCACTCCAGTATTCTGGCCTGGAGAATCCCATGGACAGAGGAGCCTGGCAGGCTACAGTCTATGGGGTCACACACAGTTGGACATCTGAGTGACTAACACACACCACATATTAAAACTGTAAAAGGTTTATACTTTATAATCCTTTTAGAAAAGGATATCAGTATATTTAAAACTATATAAAATATTAAAATGCTTTTAATCTTTGATATTCTGATAATGTATGTGGACATCTGTCCATGAAAATAGTAAAAAAAATATGCACAAAGATGTTCCTTGTAACACATATTATCAAAATATTGGAAACAATACAATTACTCACCAACAGAAAAATAAGTAATCTATGGTTAATTTAAGTTTGATAAATTAATTTAAAATTGATAAATGCGATGACCATAAAAATAACACGGTAAAAATGCTTATGACAAAGTGAAATGTGAAGTGAAAAAGTGGGAAAACAAGTTGTAACTACACAGGTTTAAGAAACTGTGAGTATGGGTAGATTAAAAAGGAAGGTGGAGAAAGAAAAACAGTTTGTTAAGGTAATAAGATTCTGGGTGATTTTGCCTTTTATGTTGCTTTTCTGTTATTATTGCAATTGTCTTTATAGAATTATTTTATAAACTAATAAGAAAAACCTTACAGATTGTTTAATTATTCGTTAAATAAATATAGTTTTCGCATTAGTTTCCCATTGTTACCTAAAAAATTGCTATAAAACTTATTGGCTTAAAACTGCAAACATTTATTATCTCAGTTTCTGTGGGTCATAAACTTTTGAACATAATAGCTGGGTGATTTTGGCTCAAGATGCCTTATGTGGCTGCTAGCAAGATGTGGACAAGAACTGCAGCCATTTGAAGGCTTGGCTAGGACTAGAAGGTGTTTATCCAAAATGGCTTATCCCAGCGCTGGGGGCAGGAGATGGTAGTGCCTCTCTGGCTATTGGTAAGCGGCCTCTCCATCAGACACTTTGTCATCACGACAGAGATCCTAACCTCCATCCGAATGAGAAATATGAGGCAGAGTGAGGCTGAGGTCACTGTGCCTACTGACAGTCTACAAAGTCACACATGGTCACTTCCACTTTTCTTATATTTGTTAGAAGCCAGTCGTGGCCAGTTTGCACACACGAGGAGGGAAATTTAGACTCCATCGCTTGAAGAGAATAATATCAAAGAATTTGTGGACACATTTAAAAAATACCGCAAGAGGAACTTCCCTAGTGGTACAGTGGATGAGAATCTGCCTGCCAGCGCAGGGGACACTGGTTTGATCCCTGGTTCGGGAAGATTCCACATACCATGGAGCCGTTAAGCCCGTGCGCCACAACCATTGAGCCCGCCCTCTAGGGCCCTCAGGTCACAAGTACTGAGCCGTGTGCTGCGACTCCTGAAGCCTGTGTGCCCCCGAGCCCATGCTCTGCAACCAAGAGTAGCCCCGACTTGTAGCAACTGGAGAAGACCTGCATGCAGCAATGAAGATGCAGAGCAGCCCAAAATTAAGTGAATGAAATTTTAAAACATTTAAGTGCTACAAGATTATTTTAAATTTTTACTGAGGCTGTTGGCAAATTATTCCTGTTTATGTTATTATAGTGGGTTGAATAGTGCCCCTTCCCCGCACGCCCACCTGGAATCTCAGAATGTGACCTTATTTGGAAATAAAGTCTTTGCAGATGAAACTGGTTATGGATTTCAAGAGGAGCTCACCCCGAATTTAGGATGAACCCTAAATCCAATAACTGGAGTCCTTATAAGAAGAGGAGAAGACACAGAGAGACACAGGGAAGAAAGCCACATAAAGGTCGAGGCAGAGATTGGAATTTTGCCACCACAAGCCAAGGTATATCAGGAACCAACAGAAGCTGGAAGAGGCAAGAAAATTTTCTTCCCTGCAGCCTTCAGACAGAGCAAGGCCCCACCAAAACCTCGATTTTGAAACTCTGGCCTCCACATCTCTGAGAAAATAGATTTCTATTGTTTAAGCCACCAAATTGTAATTTGTTACAGCAGCACTAGGAAACTAATACAGATTTCTATTTAAAATTTCCTTTGAATAATCTTGCTTTATAACAAGACTATTGTTTCCAAACACTTAAATTCTCTTGAAAAAGAGACTAGTTTGAGGATTATTTATTGTATAGTTTATTTTTGTTGGCTAAAAGAAAATATAAATTGCCACTTTTTCTCTGACAAGATAGACTCATTACTTTCAGTGACCTATAAAGGAACAGTCATCTGACTAAATGTTATGAACTCGTCAAATTAACACTTTTTAAGTGGAGCACAGAGTGTTAGATGGTGAGCTGGCGGTTTAACAACAGACCACAAGAGAAACAGAAATAGAAAAGTTTATCACTCATAAGTCTTCACAGGAAGGACCTGGCCTTGAGGGGCCACATGGGGAGGCCAAGACAAAATGGAGAAGGAGAGAGAGAGAGACAGGACCTGGGGCAGATGCCTTTATTAGGGTCAGTGGGTGGAGCACTTTGGGGTTCCTTGGCTAAGGCTGAAACTGGACTCTTAAAATCGGAAGAGCAGGTTTGGTGAGCTTTGCAGAGGTCTTATCTAAGGAGTGCATAAGGAGAAGACGGCAGGGGAAGTTGTTGATCACAGGGCCGTTGGGGAAATTATATCAGGAACTTATATTTACTTGTGACTCTGCAGGTAGCTATCTAAGGAATGCACTTGCATGAGGGGCTAGGGTAATTTAAGGTTGCTGCAGCCTGCTTGATCGGACAGAATTGGTGATGAGGCAGCAGCACCATGGAAGAGCTTGGCTAAACTCTCAACGCTGAGGGACAGGCAGTACAGGAACTCTTTGCCTGAATAAATAATTAATCAGCTTCTGACCTTGGGAGAAGGAAAACCTCTTAGGCCCAAGGATGCTATTGGATGTCAGAACCAAGACAGAACTTTAACATGATGTTACTATAAGATCACTAATCACCCTAAGTCGATAGGATGAGTGTGTTCATCCTGATACTGGGTAAAAGTAACTTGGGAGGGGATGTGTTGAATCTTAAGAAATAAAGTAAAATCCTCAGGGTTATAACTGAATGTTTCACTGTTATAACACTTGAGAAGTGTTATGCATTTAATTTTACTCTAACTACATTTAATTTGTTCATTTATAACTTTATATATGAAAAATATATTTTAAAAGAATTGGTCTGGCAAGACAGATAGGGAAGAGTGCTGAAGAGGTTTTGTTTATTTGTTTTGCTGGGGTTTCTTTTGCCTTTGGCAAAAGTTCTAAGAGTACTAATTTCATCTGTAAGTGAAAAGTATTTATTATTAGGCCTCAGGCTCACATAAATATAGCAGCAGAAGTTTAAGAAACAAAGTAAAATCATTTTGATAGCTTCAACAGATTTTCCCGCCTAATTCCACTCACATGATTTTATTATACCCATGAGCTTTGGAACTAAACAAGAATGTCAAATTTTGGAATTATTTGGGGTGTGAATCTTTCAAATGAAAGTTGAGGAAAATATTATCAAAGACCCATGAGAAAAGTATAATGAGTTCTAAATAGCACAAATGAAATAGCAAATAGGATCTCACACTAAGAAACAGAGTTAGTGAAAATTTAAGTGAGCCCTGAACTCAGGGAGCTGAAATTCCTATTTGGAATATTGTGGCTAACTGGATAGAGAAATGGGATGCTGATATTAGGACCAGATCAAAGGTACATGCAAAACTCAGAATATATTTATCATGACTATCATTGGGTACTTGAGTAAAAATAATTTAAAATGTGCTGAATATCAGCAGTTCAAGAAACATGTTAATTTGTTACCCCGTTTGTTCGAAGAATGTTGTATATTACCTGTTTGGCAATATTAAGAAATTTATCTAGGTTTCTTATTGTGCAACATGGCAGAAAAAACAGAACATAGTGTTCTTATGAGTGCTGTTTCTGTACTCAGATATATAGCCACATTTATATTTATTCCAACACTTTAAGAATCCAAAGTAAAGCAAATGTGCCATTTAAGCAATAACAATGGAATCACCCACACACTGAAGTACAGTTATGCAATAACATAACTTCACACATGGAGAAATGGTAGCTGGGAAAAAAATTAGTTTTATAGAAATTGAAACACTCATTTATAGCCCTGAGGATTTTACTTTATTTCTTCCCTATTCCTATCTCCACCATGCACTGAGTTTTATTTATTTAATGACATGTAATTTTAAGAGATATTTAGGAGTTAGAGATAAAAAGACCCGGTGAAATATTTATGGACAATATAGAGAGGAACAAACCAGGAACTAATTCAGCACTTAGTACTCTGCATAGGTTTTCAATGAATTTTTTGGAAGGTATAGATGAATATGACTAAATAAATGAACATGGATGGACTCAACTATGTGTGATTCTGGTTTAGATGCCTGAGGGAAGGTCATGCTGTGCCATAAGACAGGTAAAAAACACAAAGAAAGATGAGTTTGTGTTGAATTGGGAATATGAGAAGGTGTCAGTAAAACATGATGTATGACACTACACTAACACTTATTTGACTCTATGGGCATTTTTGTTCCGTGGCATATTAGAGTAATTTTGGAAAATTTGATGAAGATTGCTTACAATTTTCTCATACAAATTAGCTAAGGACTAAATCTAATGTTACTCTTAAAACACATAGGAGATATTCCATGGTATGAAATAGAACTGACAGTGATTGAAACTGTCATTTTCTAAATCATCACTTCTTGTTGGAAACATTGAAAACTGTAAAATTTGGCCTCAGAAAAATTAAACAAAATGATCTGCGTGAAACAAAGTTAACATGCAGTACATTTTGTTAAGTAAAATATGATTGAAGATTTCAGATTCTTGTGGACATTTAATCTATAAAATTTGAATTGAGAAAATTAACTTTGGTGGATAAAAATGTCAAAGCTATTAAAATAATATCTTGTCCAAAAATAATGTACTGTCTTTATGATAAAGTTTAAACAGAAATAACCTTGATCCAGATGAAAATAATGTTAATAAATACAATTGAAAATATATATAAATGATTTGACAGTGTAGTAGAGGAAACTGATCAATAAATTAAACTGAGTTAAAATTTGCTCTGGAAATACTTTATTAATAGTAATTCATCTAGGTTACATATTTATGGCCACGGTATTTCTATTTTTAGAAACAGCACCAAAACCTTTTATGGGGATGAAAGTGGCAAGGTCAAAACAGCAGAGTCAAAATAAGGAGGTACATCCTATGTAGCAGCTGCATGTGGGTCTAGAGCTCAAGACAGTAAGAGCTGCAGTAGAGATTGAAGGCTGAGATTCTAGCAAGTTTGTGAAAGTTGAAACAGTGGGTATGGATGAAATATTCAATAAAGAAGGGTGCAGGAAACCCCAGTACTTAGACAAGTAAAGGAAGAAATTGAGATGTGATGATGAAGATGAGGGTGATGATTATGTTTTGTCTCAAGGCTATACTCTCTGAGGGAGCAATGTTTAGCATTGGCATCGATGTTATTAAACTCTTCTAAATTATAACCTGTATCCACATTTGAGAAAGTATGGGATATTATCAAACTGAAGTTGTGGTATTTCAGAATGTACATTTAACAATCCCATAGTTCTGATGCCCAGATGTCAATGTGTGATCTAGATGTACCATATATTGGACTATATTATACATTTACTTGTCCTACTTTTATTGTTGTCTGTAAAAAGCAATTTAGTCTGTTTATCTTTTAGTTCTTTGATAGAATAAAGCTCTTCTGGATGCCTGCAAAACATCAACCGGATTTTATATATCTAAGGCATGTGCCACTTCGAAAAGTCCATCTCTTCACAGTTATTCAGATGAGTTGCCTCGGCCTTTTGTGGATAATAAAAGTTTCACGAGCTGCTATTGTCTTTCCCATGATGGTACGAAACTTCTAAGTCAGCTCTTTTTTCTCTCTCTGATTTTCTGCTCTCACTAAAAATTCATGAACAAATTGGAATAGAATATTGTTATTGGAAACCTTTGTATAAACTTTAGCCACTAAAACTAGTAATTAAGATTGGATTTTAGATTATATATGAATTTCAGTGATTCATACTAGTTTTATCTCTATCATTCTGAACATTAGTTTGAATTAATTAAAGTTGGGTGGAAAATGTAAACTTTCACAATTTAACTTTAAAGATATACTAGCAAATCTGAAAAGTTAAGGAGACTTTTAAAATTAAATTTTATTAAATATTTTAGATGAGTTTCAAATATTTCAAAGCTAAAGTATTAGAATTTGAATGACTATAAATAATTAAAGTATTATCAGCATAGGTATTAAAGGTTTAATATTCTTAAAGTGTTTTTAAGGAAATGGTCAAAAATATAGTTTTTTTCATTGCTTCTTTAAATGTCTCCTATAATGGGTAGAATCACAGCCATTATTCTGGAGATGTGGTAAGAAAAGAAACTGAAGGAAGCAAAAGCTAGACAATATCTATTATATATACATATATACAAATTTCACTTTAATATCAGACCTAATTGTAGTTGACTTGTCTCTACCAAAAAACAAATCTAAATCTCCCATTTATATTTTTTCCTTGTTTTAAAATCTTCTATTATTTCCTTCAGGTGTTAGCTCTGGTATTTGTAAGAAAATTGATGGACTTTTTGTTTACCAAACGGGAACTCAGCTGGTTGGATGATTTAATGCCTGAGAGTAAGAAAAAGAAACTAGAAGATGCTGAAAAAGAAGTAAGTCAGAGCAAAATCAATATCTTATAAAGAAAAAAGCAACACGTGCACAGCAACAGCTCTGCAAAATAGATGATTGTGTTTGTCTTTAGTGATTACTAACAAGCACAGGAGGACTGCTTGGAAAGATGAATGTTTAAAATCATAAAACTGAAACTTGAACAGAGAGAGCACATATCTTATATGAGCAAACTCTAGTGAAATATGCAAATACTTGGTACTTCATTATCCTTCAAATTATAAAGTTTATTTTTCTGATTCCTCCCCTTAGGATGGCAGAAATTTACTAATCCTTAACTGTTTCCAAATTGTGATCAAACAGTGATTGCTTTTTGGTTGAATATGTGAGAAGAAAAAAAAAGAGACATTATTACTCTTGGTATTTTCCTAAGGAACAAAATTTTAATCAAAAGATTCTAATTCTAATTAAAAGATAAATTTAGTTATTCTTGAAATAGATGAAATGTTTAATAGGAAAGCATGTTGCTCTGATTTGCTTTCATCACTTCTCGGCCTTTGGCTAAGATCAAGTGTGATTTTCTTTCAAAGTGCTTTCAGTTCAGTTCAGTTGCTCAGTCGTGTCTGACTCTTTGCGACCCCATGAACCGCAGCACGCCAGGCCTCCCTGTCCGTCACCAACTCCCGGAGTTTACCCACACTTGTGTCCATTGAGTCGGTGATGCCAACCAACCATCCTCTGTCGTCCCCTTCTCCTCCTGCCCTCAGTCTTTCAAAGTGCTTTAGGACTGAGTGAATACTGTTTGAGAAACTTTGGGGATTTTACTACTTTCACAAACTACTGATTTATCCTATTCTGTTTTACATGTTAAAACAATTTGTTTTAAGCTTTATGACATTCAAAATTCATGGATAAATCTGGATCTATTTTGAAGGCTAGTAGTCATAATATTTTTAAAGTATTGCAAAGAGTATAAATGAAAAAAAAAAAAATGACCAGTACATCATTTAGCAGAATGACTGAGTCCATAAGTTGTAAAACAGAAGAACAAAATTTCTGTATAACTAGAAATGAACTTGAAGGAAAACACTTAGTGAGACTTGTGCATTATTCTCTCCATGTTTTCTTCTACAAAACAGTCAGTAAATGTATTTAGTTTCCTCTCTGTGGTATATTTTCGCAAGTCATGGGCATATTCCTCTTTCTTCTAGGGAATCTGTTTGCAAACACTCCAATGGTCTTAGGTTTTACTTAACCATTAGATGAGTCCAGGTTAGGCCATGAAGTCTAATGAGATTTTTGCTCAGATGTTTCTACAAATATGTCTCCATAATATGTGACTATCTGGCATTTCTTCACTTTTCCATGGTGAAGAGATTTTCCTATGTGTTGTAGAAGGCATACTTTGAATTATACTTCTAGCCATACTAAGGGAATGGCAAACCACTCCAGTATTCTTGCCTCAAGAACCTCATGAACCAAATGAAAAGTAATACTGATAGAATGTTGAAAATGTCAATATAAAGTTATCAAGTTTTTTTATTTTTCTAAGGTTGATATACTCATATTTAAGTATGAGAGAATTTTTTTTTAATAGTGCTTTAACTATTTTTCTGTTTTTTCTAAGCTTTAACTACTTTTCTAAGTTTATATTCTCTTTTAAGTATAGGAGAGTTTTTAATAGTGCTTTAACTAGGATATTTGAATTATCTGTATATGTTTTTAGGGCTTTGTTAAAGGTTTGCTGTCATCCTTAGGTACTGTTCAAGAAAAATGAAACAAAATTTGGTATAAAATAAGTGTAAATAAAGTGAATGTGAATATAGAAATATTATAGGCTTAAACTATTCATACTTGACATAATTAAAATTTATGTAGGTTGAAAATCATTTCTAAGAAGTTTCAAATTCTAAGGAAGACAACTTTGAATGCAAAACTCACTGACCACAAGGTTTTCCTTAGTTTCCCTGATAATGAGAATGTTAAGTATTCTGATGCAGTAACTTGTAAATGTAATTTTGCCTTATTCTCCTGCTTCGATTTCCTGTCAAATGTCTTTACTACTTCTGTAGGAATCAGCTAGCAACAGCCTCAGGCATACAATCGTATCTTCTACAGCATTCATATTAGGCCATATCTGTACCATGGAGCATTCTTGCCCTTCTAAAACTTTGTAAAAAGAAAAATACCATGTATCTATAATTGTTGTCATCTTTCAGTCACTAAGTCGTGTCCTACTCTTTGCAACCCCATGGACTGCAACACTCCAGGCTCCTCTGTTCTCCACTATCTTCTGAAGTTAGATGCTATCTAACCATCTCATTCTCTGCCACCCCGTTCTCCTTTTGTCTTCAGTATTTCCCAGCATTAGACTCCTCCAGTGAGTTGGCCCTTCGTATCAGATGACCAAAGTATTGGAGCTTCAGCTTCAGCATCAGTCCTTCCAAAGAATATTCAGGGTTGATTTCCTTTAGGATTGCCTGGCTTGATCCCCATGAATAGTATATACAATATATTATGCTTAATATTTCTTCCCTTTTTTCATTCAAAGAAAATTTCATATTCTTCCTTTATATGTCTGTGAAATAGGAGAAAACAAATTTGACAGTAATCATAAATGTATTAGAATATGCTATTTCCATTGCTGAGAACCATTCACATAGCTGCATATGTATGGTACTCATATGTATGTGTGCCATATGTCCATTTTGGAATTTAGTAACTTCAGATAGGCAGAGATGCTATGGAATGAGCTTCTAATCTTTTTACATTATAGACTCATTATTTACCAATTGTTATTGACTGTTTTCTGATTATGTAGATAAAGAATTTAGAAGTAATTAATATTACTAAATCTCCTAAGTATTTTCTAAAATGATTCAAAAAGAGATAAAGGATTTTTTGAGGAAAAGTTAACAGCTGTATCCTTTAGTTCAGAGTATGAGAAAAAGTAAAGGAAAATGGCTTGCAATACATTAATCAGGTAGGTTTACAGACCTTTAAATTCTCAATTAGATTAATATGATGTACTTTAATGTTATCCTCATTAATGTGTTACTTATAAAGAAACAAGTAAACCAGTAATACAGTCATGAAATAATCCATAGTAGGACATTAAAATATAGTTCTGACCAGTGCAAAGGAAGATAATTCTACCTTTGACAACTGGAGAGAGAAAGTATAATTTAAAGATATTAACTTTCTAACCTGGAATTGGTATTAAAAGAATATGATCAGTATAGAGAGTAGGAAGATTTAAGAAAGACTATACTGAAACTAAAATTCTGGTTGATTTTCTACTTGGTAATCCAGATTTCCGTATTTCATTTGCTTGAGGCTTTATGGACTCCACTGAAGAATGTAGCATCTTATACCAAAGCCCAGTCTTCCAGGAGAAGACTGGAGAAGACATTTACATGAGTGTGGTAAATGTACAAGTTCTACCCAAAATGTTGCGTTTCTGCAATTACTTAGATTAATTGAGTAACTCTGATTGTGATCCGGAAAGATGGTAAAGAGCAGAAATGTCTCAGCTCACAGAGATTTGAATTTTAAGTAGACTCACCTCTTGTCCTTTTGATGATAGTTACAAGTTTGTACCTTTATCTTTCAGGGCTTTACTATCAGTAGCCCACTTCTGGTCTTATGGCATTGAGAAAACATTAGTTTGACCTTAAAATTCAATAATGAGTTAAGCAGAATAAATAGCTACACAGGCCAGTCCAAGGTCGCAGAGCTTCTGTTCCAAATTTTCATGTACTTCATGCATATGCATATGCATATGGTTCAGTTTTTAGAAAGAAAGGATTATAATCAGGATAGAAATGAATATTGGAACCCTGACATTTTGCACATTGCTCTGTGTAAAGGGAAGACTGCAGAATCAAATTCTGGATGTCCAAATGTGCTCAGAGTACCAACACACTTTACTTCCTACTTCAGTATTCTCTAGGACATTGTACACATTTGACAAAAGGGCTGCTGATAAAGCAGAAAGCCCCAGCAGAATGTTTGCTCCTCGGTGAGGGAGGAGGAGGTTAATGTTAGATAAATCCTAGAAATTCAGTTCTGCTCGGTGATCATGGTATTGACATCTCTTGGTTTGTGGGAGGTTCACTCCAACATACATGCTATGGGGAAGAAAAGGAGGGGTGCAAGTGGGACTTAACGATCTGTCTGAAGCAGGCGCGTGAGCAAGGCCAAGATTATACATATTAGAGAGCATATCTTATGCTAAGAAAGATCAGAATCAGTTGTGGATTTAGGAAGCATGGCCTAATTATTGTACAGGCAAATCTTGCTTCTAGTTGAATCTCGGAGCAAGGCAAGCATATTATTCTTCCTCAAGCAGTGGTTTTCAAAGTGTGGTCCTAAGATCTCTGCTGTATCAGCCAACACCTGTCAACTTGTCATAAATCTGAATTCTTGGACCCTACTCCAGACCTACTGAATCAAAACTCTGGATATGGGCCCAGAAATCTGTGTTAACAAGACCTCCAGGTGATTCTCATGAGTTCTGAAATTTGAGGTATGACCTTTCCTAAACCCCCAGACCCTGTATCACCAGAATATATTCCTCTAAATCCAGAGTTACTCTGTCAGAATTTTTTTATTTTATAATAATTTTGATAAGTCAATTAGAGAAACTGAATCAAATATGCTGATGAAAAATGTATGTTGCATCCATCTGTTTATATGAATTCTATATGGACTACTCCTCCTCCCAGTTTTTTTCTTTTCAGTTTTCATAGTTCAAGTGAGTAGTTGTATGTATTGGCTCTTCTGCATATTGGAAGTCTTAAGGAATATCTCTTATAATATTTTATGGTTTACAAATAATTATAGGGGTGTGTATGTATGTTTGTGTGTGTGTGTGTGATGTTTGCAACATTATCTATTCTATTAGTAATTGAGGAAGGAGATGCTCAGGCACTTCTTGCATTCTGTTGCATTTCATGTTCTCTTGCATGAAATTAAATGGGTTGGACTTTATTTCTGAATTCCCTTCCATTTTTTAATATCTAAGAATTCTAAAATTCCTGAATGTTTTCTCTAATACTCTAGACACCTTTGTGAACGTTGGCTCTGTGCTGCTGTTGTTTGTACTTTGAGCTGTTTGAGGACTCCATAGATACAGACTTTACATGAAAAGTGGATACAGTAGCATGCTATCTGTTTCACTAAAGGTAGAGCATTTGTTAGATATCATAATATATGAATTGTATTTTTTACACTATCACAAACCATAATTCGGATTCATGATCTAACTTTATATATAAATCCTTCATCAAAACACACAACAATTTACCTCTGATTTTATTTTCCTTTTCTACTTAGCACAGGCCTTTCGCCCCAGCCAGGCTAGTTGTTTGTTATTGTGAAAACATGTCTTATTTATTCCTACCTTTTATTACCTTGTTTCTTCCTAGCTAAATTTCTTCCTTTCTATTACCAAACTGATCAAATGAGACTTGCCCAGATACCACTGCCTCTTGTTCTATTCTTTTTACAGTGATCCTTCTTATCCTCTAAGAGTAAGGTTTATGACTCTCTTTTCATTGTTGTATGCCCAGTACCTAGCATACTACCTGTCGTGAAATCATGCTTAATATGTATTTGCTTATTGGATTCATGAATAGCTCCTGGATTATTCTTTTTATCCACTGTATGCTTAGCACATGATACATACCCAGTAAATGTTTGAGTGCTATTGAAGAGATTCATTTTTAAACCTCCATATTTCTGCTTTTTACTGGGTATAAAATCAACTGTCCTTCATTTGTTTAGTATCAGAACAGTGCTTTGGCTATCTGAATGAAAAGTTGGTGTTCAAATCAGACTATGAACATTCCTGTAGTCAAATTGGCAAAGCCCCCTCAAGTGCTCTTTGGTAAACTTTGATCATCATCCTTGTAGAACTCAGCAGATTTTTGATGGACACTGTGTAAATGAAATGCTGAATGGAACTCATTTTAGGATATTTCAGACTAACAAAGTTAAGGATACCCAGTAAGCTTTTTGCTTTCTGTCTCTTTCCTTGTAAGATGGAGATAAAAGAGGTTGTGATTGTCGTGACGGCTAGTGCCTGATTTGACTGCTCCTCCCCAGAAAGTCTCGATTTTTGGCTTCCTCACAGAGCTGCCTGGGATGCAGCCGGCCCTCTATCCCCAAGCTCTGGGGCCCACCCAGCTTCCTTCTGGCACTGAAGGCAGCGGCTGCTCCGCCACCCTTCTCTTCAGATAAGCATGGCTTGGAAATGCTATCTTTAGAGGTGATGAGTTTTTGTTTGGATAGAATTATGACTAGTATAAAGCCCACACATGCTAACAAGCCACAGAGTGCAAAATAATTATTGAAAGTAATTTGAGAGAAAAGTGGAAAATCATCTGAGGAAAAAAACAAAATTGTTCCCAAAGCTTGATCCAATTTTTGCTGTTAGATTGAATCTTGAGCGTTAGTTTTCTGCTGCCAGGTAATCCAGGCATTGATGGCATCGCTGTTCTCTTTAGCCTTTCCCCCCACCCCCAAGTTTTACTCTTTATTAAACCTTTATACCTGACTTCTTTACATTTTATTATGAGTTGGTCAGAAAAGATACTATATACCAATCTTACCTTTCAGTGGACAACCAAGAAAAGAATTACATTTTGCTTGTATTTGGTTTTACTTAAATATCATTGAGGATTGTTGATTGTTTTCTCTTTATGTCCCTCCATATGCATCATCAGGGCTTCCCTGATAGCTCAGTTAGTAAAGAATCCACCTGCAATGCAGGAGACCCCAGTTCGATTCCTGGGTCAGGAAGATCTGCTAGAGAAGGGATAGGCTACCCACTCCAGTATTCCTGGGCTTCTCTTGTGGTTCAGCTGGTAAAGAATCTGCCTGTAATGAGAGTAACTTGGGTTTGATCCCTGGGTTGGGAAGATCCCCTGGAGAAGAGAAAAGCTACCCACTCCAGTATCCTGACCTGGAGAATTCCATGGACTGTAATGTCCATGGGATCACAGAGTCGGACAGGACTGAGCAACTTTCACTTTCACATGTGCATTAAGATAACCTTTTCTTAGTAGAAAAAGTAACCTTTTCTTCCTGAAAGGATAAATGTGTTCTACCCATGGCCTCAATGGTGTGCATATAAATTAATATGGCCCATGTATCATTTCCATATATAGAAACTAATCCATTTGCAAGGTGTGTGTCATTTTAGACTACAGATTAGCTCTGCACAAGTGCTTAAATATATAATTTCAAACCAATGATACTGTCTACTCACTTTGAATTAGTTCTGATGGTACCTCCACATAACATGGGGAACAGGCATAATACATAAGAAATAGTATATATCTGAGAGGTCTTCAAAGAAAATTTTTCCTTGAAATGTAACAGAGAAAGCAAATAGAATAAATTCCCATAATGCAAAGGGATGACAGGTACATGCCAATAGTATCACAGAGTACAGATATAACACTGGGTTGGTTGGGAGGGCAGCTTCTAAGCAGAGAAATAGCAGATCCCATACAGTCCCCTGACCTCTCCTTTATTACACAGCATGGGTTGGGCAGAGGTATTCTAAGGTCTCAGCAGAGGCTGAGGGCTCAGCAGAGGGAAGGCTGCCTGATCACACGTTAGATGTGTACGGAGAGCATTTCAAGAGTGAAAACGAGACCTGCCCCCACATTGCCTCATAAACTCATAGGCTAGCTGAAGAGGAGGTAGAAAACGCCATTTCTTTAAGTAACAAAAAATATGGCAATGGTTCTCCAGACTAGGCAGCACGCAAGTTGAGGACCGTAGGAATAGTCTTGTGTGCCAGGAAGAATGACATCAGCCAAAGCTGATTTAGACCAGGCAAGCTTCTGCTAAGCTACTGAAAGAGGGAACGCAATGACCCCCCAGGGCCTTCCTTTTTTTCTCTCTTCTGTTCCCATTTGGTCAGGAAAGTGACTTAGCTCTTCATCTCTCCACAACTTAAATTTTCATTTCTGGAGTTAGGGCCAATAATTCTAACAATTTTAAATGGCCCCAAATAGTTCTCTAAACTTGAACATTCCTAATTGACCCATTTGAAAATAAATGCATGAAATAGGAGCTATAATCTGTAGATACTAGTTTTAATTTTTGGTACATGGAAAAAGGCTAATGATAACATTATTGTAAATTAAACTAGGATGTTTCAGTGCTTCATAAGTTTATCTTCATCCCAAAGATATACTTTTAAAATGTTTGTTGCTCAATTGCTAAGTTATGTCTGACTCTTTGTGACCCCATGAACTTCAGCACACCAGGCTTCCCTGTCCCTCACTATCTCTTGGAGTTTGCTCAGACTCATGTCCATTGAGTCTGTGATGCCATCCAACCATCCCATTCTCTGCTGCCTTCTTCTCCTTTTACGTTCAATCTTTCCCAGCATCAGGGTCTTTTCCAATGAATCAGCTCTTCTCATCAGGTGGCCAAGGTATCAGAGCTTCAGCATCAGCATCAGTCCTTCCAATGAATATTCAGGGTTGATTTCCTTTAGGATTAACTGATTTGGTCTCCTTGCTGTCCAAGGGACTCTCAAGAGTTTTTTCCAACAACACAGTTTGGAGGCATCGATTCTTTGGCACTCAGCCTTCTTTATGGTCCAACTCTCACATCCGTACATGATTACTAGAAAAACTATAACTTTGACTATATGGACTTTATTTATGAATAAATGAATATATGAAATATTTATACCCTTTGGAGAAGGCTGGAATATTGCAGTGAAGCAGAAATCTGAGGACTAGAACAGAAGCTTATAATGAGTCTTAAGCGGAAAGTACTCCTGTGTTCTGGTCCAAACAGGGAGATATCTTCTGCTGTCTGTTACCAAGTCTCTAGAGCAGTGGTTCTCAAAGTGTGGTCTTCAGACCAGCATAATCAGCGTCACCCAAGGTGTGTACTTAGGCCCTACTCCAAATCGACTGAATCAGACTCTGCAGGTGCAGCCCAGTAATCTATATGTTTAATAAATCTTCCAGGTGATTCTAGTGTAAACGAAAGTTTGAGAACCACTGCTCTAACACCTCTTATTCCTTTCTAATAGACCATTCTGGGAATGTACTTTCAACTTTACAATAATGAAAATGATTACCAATACATTTGTCCTTGTAAAATTTAGATTTTTGGTTTTAATCTACTTGGAAATTAACCATATTTTACATTGAATGACATGAAGGAGATTGTTGTTAGCATTTAAATTACTTTGTGGTATAAGACTCTCATTAATTACTTCTGTTCTTGGTAGCTGATGCCTTATTGAAAGGACCTGTGCTAGCATTAATAAATGCAAACAAAGTGGAAGGTTCCGAGGTTAATGAGATAGTGAAATATTAATTTCTGTTTCTTCTTTAATGTAAAATGGAGGCTCATCAGATTCACATTGTGTGTTTTACATTTGTCTTTGCAGGAAGAACAAAGCATGCTAGCTATGGACGATGAGGGTACAGTACAGCTCCCACTGGAAGGGCACTATAGGTAAGATATACATGTCAAAACACACCAACTGGAGTAATGTAATATGTTGTTATATTCGCTACTTGAGAATTTCATATGTGTGGATTCCTGCTGGGGTTTGTTGAAGCTGTGTTAGAGCGGAAAGAACTAAAACTCGGTATTAGATTATCCTGCCCCAGTTCTGCCACTAGAAGCCGTGTGACTGGCTAAGTAGCTTAAAATGAAGTGAGGTGGAAACTGTTCTCTTAGGTCTCGTATTTTATAATGAGCATGAAGGTTCTTTCATATTCTCTTAAAGCAGCACCTGAAGACAGATCAGTATTCAATTCTGGAATAAATGAGTTAGATATTCACTAAAGCCATCACATGTAAATGTTTGAACTCTGGGAAAAACATAGGATTTACCCCTACTGAAAGACACTTCCAAAGAGATAATCTATTTCCTGAATTGAAGGATTCAGTTATACTAGTAATTTTAGGAAATATTTATGTAACTCTCCAAAATATGCTAATCTTCTTCATGCACAGACACATAGCAAAAAAAGCAAACTCCTCTAAGTTATAATAAAAATGTTTGAAAGTATTTGCAAAAAATTATATATATATGATCCCAAAGTGCTTAAGGATAATTTAGGGCCATGCCAAGAAAAAAGCATAGAAGGCTTTTGACTAAGGAGGGAATTTTTCATAGCGTTAAAAAAATAGGAGTGGATCTTCAGGGTCTGACTGTAAGATAATATTTCCTAGATATAAAAAATAAAATTATCATCTACCACTTAAGAGTGAGCACAAGTACAAGACAGAAGAGATTTTTCCCTTTCTCTCTCTTTCTTTTTTTAAAATAATATTTAAGTTTTAAAATCCTGTTGATTGTTTAGTTGAATCAGCATATTCTCAACTGTATTCTACAGAAATCTGCCTAGTTTCCTGTGGTACCCCTCTTAAAAGGATTTTGTGGTTTAATAAGTCTGAAAAATGTCCTATACCACATTCCAGTTTAGAGATTCACAATGCACATTGGCATATTAAAGAATCTAACTAGTATTGGCATTTTTAAAAAAAGTTTAACTTTGTTGCAGCCAGCATTTTTTAGACTCTTTTGCTCACAAGACTCTTTTTCACATAATGTTAGGAAAAACTTGTATTCTCCATGACTTTTGAAAACTAGTTGATCTCATTCTTTGAGTTACCAAGGGCTGGATGAATGAGAGGTATTAAGAAACACATGTCCAGATTAGGAAGGCAGGAGCCTGTGAGAACTGTTTTGCCCCAGACTCTCAGTGTTCCTCTTAAATATTTAATTTGTTGCCCTCTTGTGAATATCCACAATGAGGGGTATGAGAGATCAGTTTAGGATTTCTGTAGAACATAACTTTTTCTATAGCAGAGTATCATTTTTACCTGTGGTAGAAAAGAGTACTGATTTCTCACACAATGAAACTCTCTTTGTCTTGGACTGTGTTTTTTATCTGTTGATATTTGGTTGCCTTTCTGGCCCTGGGAATGTTTTAGAGAGTTGTAAATGGACAGTTTTAAATAGTGCAGTTTTAAAATGTAAAAAAAAATGCATCCAGCATAGTAACAGGCCCTAATATTACAGGCTCCCCCAGCCACTGAATAAAATGTTTGTTGAGTGGATACCAAATGTCAGACTTTGTCTGGGTCATGGAGAAACAGCAGAGGACCAATGTTCAAGAATCCTTGTTCTCATGAAGCTTGCATTCAAGTAGAATTGAGGTGGGGGAGACAGAAAATACATAAATGAACAAGTAATATAGTATAGTTTCAAATGGTGAAAAATGAAACAAAAATACAAAGCAGAAAGAGGGATGAAGTTGCTACAGGGAGATGGAAACAGAAATTTTAAATAAATCAGTCAACAAAGGCCTATCGGAGCAGGTGACGTTTGAACTAAGAATGGAAAGGCTTATTTATATTTGGTTGGCCAAAATGTTTGCTTGGGTTTTTTCTTAAGTTATGGAAAAACGCTAACACACTTTCAGCCAAACCCATACCATATAAAGGAACATTATAGGCAGAGGAAGAGTGAGTACAAGGCCCCGAGGGAGCAGCCAGCCTGTAGGGTCCCAGGACAGTCAGGAGGCCGTTGCGCTGTAGCTGAGAGGAAAGAGCAGGGGTGTAATAGCAGAAGGTAAAGTTGTAGGGGAAGCAAGCCCTACAAGCCCTAGAGCCCACCCACTGGGCTTTTACTTTGAGTGGGTGGGAGCCACTGTGGAGTCTGAGCAGAGGGGTGAAGTGCTATGCTGGGCTGTGAATGTAGGGACAAGAGGCCCAGCGGTGAACATGCAGAACCTAAACTCCGTCATTGGGAAAGAATTAGGAAAACTGTACCCCAAACCAGTTTCTGTATAACTAGAATCTTTCATTTAGATTTTTATTTTTCATAGTTGTGAAATTGTTTAGAGGGAACAATTATTAATAATACTTAATTTTTAATTATCAAAAATACTGTACAGAGGCATAATACTGTCCTATATTTAGTGTCTGTGGTTAGATAACTGCAGTTTCTTATTTAATGTTTATTATCTCATTTTGGGTAAACTCCTATCTAGAGATGATCCATCTGTGATCAATATTTCTGATGAAATGTCAAAGACTGCCTTGTGGAGGAACCTTCTGATTACTGCCGATAACTCAAAAGATAAGGAGTCAAGCTTTCCTTCTAAAAGGTTTGAATTCTAAAATAATGTGAATTTGTACTGAACCCAGTCATTTAATGACATGACTCCATGAGCAAAAGAATAGTATTGGTTTCCATTTAACTTAGTTCTAAAATATTTCAGAAAAGTAAAAAGTGGTTAGAAATCACAAAGATCCCATTTGTTGATATGTTTTCAGTATCTCCCTTTCAAATTAAAAGCTCACTCCAAAACTATGACAGTGGGGAGAAGTGGGGCTATAAATGAGTTTCAATGCAGGACATTTTTGGACATTCACTTTGGCCTACTCTTTGACAGAAGGATTTTAGTGTATTCCTTCATCATCCACTTCTTGGGACCCCCTTAGATGTCTGACCATATTTTGCATTTTCCTGTTGTTCTTTTTAAAACCCATATGGCACCTGCAATGGTAATTTTGTATTTAGTTTATTTCCAGTCCCTTATTCCAGCCCTGAAAAATCTTCCCTAACCTTTTTACCCCAAAACTTTCAGCTCCAGAAAGTTTTATGCATTTTTCTTCTCTGTATGCAAACATTACATACAACTCCTATAGCTGTGGATGACAGTTTTAAATACATGAGGTGGGAAGAATGTGTTCTTAAATACCAAGAGTCATCACAGGATTTCCAAAATGCATTTTCCAGAATTTATAAGTAAGAGTTCAAACCCTCTTGTCTTCTTAGATGTTGATCTGAAGAAAAATCTCTGTGTTATGCTAATATTTCTTCTTATTAAGAGAGACTGAAGGATTTGGAACAGTGTTTAATTTTTAATTTCCTTTATTTTCATGACCTTAAATTAACTTTTTCTACTTAATTTTTTATATTACATTTTTGTCATAAGCTCCCCTTCCTAATCACTCTAGAAGCTGATTTTCCAAAGGTAAGACCCTTTCCCTCAAACCTATTCCTTGGTTGCATTTCCTTTTGTTAAGTGGTGTCTTCTAGAAACCTGGTCAGCCTATGTTTTTTGTGTGAGTTTTGGGGAGGCAAAAGGTGTGTAGAGTCTTGGGCTTAGGTCCAGTATCAGACTGTTTACAGTGTTCGTATAACTACTCAGCTCTTTAAGAGGGTTTGCAGCTTGAGTACTTTTTTCCCCCACTTCACTTATACAAATGCATTATATATAAATCAATAAACCTCGTAGAACTGTATTTTGTGATAACATCAGATTTCTCTATTGGAAAAATAAAATTTATCCCTTGAATTAAGAAATTGCAAAGCTGTGAGCTTCCATTTACCATATCTCCAAAACTGCAAGCTTTATCTTCATGATAATGATTTGGAAGCATGGGTTAGAAGAAGAGGCAACATTAAATTTAGAGACTATCTCTTGTTGCTGGTTTTTGTCACCCCAAAATGGCATGCTGCTTCAGTGTCATATCTATGTCAAACAGCAGTGGATGTGCAGGGAGCCTAGGGGTCTTCACCCCATAAAGCTGGGGATTGCTTCCAGTTCTCTCTCCCTCCTTCTCCCTCTTTCTCCCCATCTCCCTCTCTTTCCCTTCTTCAGATACCTCCAACACTTGTTCCAAAAGTTACTTGACAGGTTCTTTCAAAGACTTCTGGTTGATATTTTCTGTCTTTTAACAGGGCTTTAAAATCTTTATGTATTTCTTCACTTGGCTCAAGTGGAAGTAATATTCTAAGCCATATTTATTCTAAGCCATGCTTGATCTTCCTTTCCCAAAGATCCCTGCTGCAGTCTTATAGAGTCATCCTCACAGTAACTGTTTTGCTAGATGTCTTGGAAGAAAATCAGAGTCATGAGAAGGGTAGTTTCTCAAAGATATTGAAATATATGCTTGGGAACCCTTTCTCATTAAAAATACGGGATTTTTCTGATTTTTAAAAATATGAACCCCAAGTTTATGAGCTCAAAATAAAATTCCAGGCATGAGAATATGTGGAAAATTTGAGGCAATCAGATTTAGAGATTGCTTTTCTTCCTGCAATATAGATGAAAACGCTTTCCCTAATTTCCTTTGGTTCAAGCAGCAGTTTTATGTCATGATATTTTAGGTACTCCTTAAAGTAAATGTCATGTGATGCTTTTCATCAGAAAAATTCAATTGTTTAAAATATCTACGTCAGATTACTTCTCACAGTGGATTAATTCTAGTGAACAATGTACCATGCTTAAAAGCAGATCCAATGTTAAATAGATCGTCCTTTATATTTTCATATAACGACTTTTTTTTCTTATTCTTTGAACATATGTTCCCACTAGCATAAGATTCAAACTATTGTGGAATGAAAGTTTGCCCAGTTTTCTTTACCTTTAAATGTGATAAAAATCTGTAGCATTACATGTGATAAAATGTCTATTGGTTAGTGATTAATGTCTTCGTAACGGTGGAAACTGGCAGAAAGAGTGTGGCTTCTAGAAATCCTAAAACCACCAATACGAGTAACAGCAACACCCTCCCAAAGCCACTGCTCTCTCTTGGTATCTTGAAGGCACTGCAGCTTGATGACTAGGACCTGTACAAATGCTATACCTGCTAGCATTTGGCAAGAAAAGCCCTAAAGACCAGCTTCCCAGGGCCTGTCTCTCGAGACCAAAGCTGGCTTCCCAGCATCTCTGACACCCCAACCCTAGTTGTTTCCGCTCTGTTCCCCTTATAGGCCCTACTGCCTATCAGAGAAGCCCAGATACTTTCTTCTGAGTGGCATTTGGAATAGTGGTTATATTTTCTCCATTATTTTATTTACTTTACTTGTCTAAAAAAATTCATCCAGTTTAACTGAAAGGAGGATCCAAGAACTGACTGTGGGCTCTACCACATCTGTGGGGTGTCTCATCTGATCCTAGTTCAACAGTGCTATACAAACCTGTGACAAGCTCCTCCACAGCTTATTTAAATAAACTGGTGTACACCGGTCCTCATTAAAAACTGCACTGACTCAAGAGTAGCTGGGCAACTGCTCTGGTAAGCTGACCCCCAAGAGCAGGATTTCTTGGGCAGGTACCTGGCAGCACTTGGTTTTCTTTTGGGGGCAGAGGTGGGATCGAGGGCCTCTCTCGCTGCTTTCCTCTGACCCTCCACCCCACCCTGCTCTGTGTTGGATGCTTCTTCGTACTGTTTTGCTAGGCCTCAGCCCTCTCATGACTGCTTGGTAAATGTTGTGTATATCAGCTATTATGGTGTCATTGACAAATAACAGTTTCATAGCTTGCTTGGCAGCATGAAGGTAGTGGGTCATGTTTTGCCCTCTCTTGAAATATGATTTCCTTATGTTGTGTCTCATCCATCTGTGTCCCCTGATCCTTACAAAGTACCTGGTATATAAGAGGTATGCAATATGTGTTAATTATGGTAGCATGTAATAGATATGCTATAAATTTAATACATACATGTAATGTATTTGTTACAATGGAAGTTTAGAATTGGTTGGCATCCTGAAAATGATGTAGCAAGGAATAGAGTAATAACCATTCACTGAGAAGATTCAAGTCAGTAATATTTTTCATGGAAGTCTTGAGCACGTTTTAAAATTTTTACTTCATTGATGAAATATGACCTGATACCAAAACTACTGGTTTTAAAGAGCAGGGCGGGCAGGGAAGGGGGGAAGCCCAATCCTTTGATTGGTTATTGTTTTGTCACAAACAACCAGTATGACCAAAGCAGGACATCAGAAGGAAGCATGTCTATAAATGAAATTGACATTCTGAATGGCTTTTTTTTTTTTTTTTTTTTGGTGGCTAATGGCGCTGTGGGAGTTTGCTCATTTATCAAAAGGTTATGGAGCATAGTGCACAAGGGAATTGTGCATGTGTAGAGATCAGTGTGTCTCTGTCTCCACAGTCTCCCATAGATAAAATATGCTCTTCTGTCTTTCAAAAGATAGAGCTCACTGGAATTGAGACTATTAGCCTCAGGATTCTGCTACTCAAGCTGCAAGAAAATGAGAGGCCATTTGGTCCAAAACTAATTGACAGATGAGGAAACCAAGTCCCAGATAAATTAATTAGCTAGTCCAAGGTCACATAGCTCCTTCTTTGCTTCCGGAACTGAATGTCATCATCTGACTCCAAACCCAGGGCTTCCTCCACTGTTCTATGCTGCCCCTTTTCATTGGCTTTGTTTGCCAGAAGAGATTGGGAGGCAGGTAGTACCCAGGGAAAAGTTAATTTGGAAAGTAGGGTAGCAGACACTTGTCATCTGAAAGGAACTTAAAGTAGAAGAAAGTGAGTCATGCAGATAGAGGAGTTAAAAATACAGAGTTAAGCCTCTCAACACATCATGTGCACACTGTCATCTTTTCTCATGGAAGGAGAAAAGAAAAGAGAAAAAGTTGCTTTGCTCTGACCTGTAAGGAGTGTGTGCTGTGAAGTGTGGCAGGCACAAACCCGGGTGCCATAGACACCCGCTCACACCAGCTCTCAGCGCTGGCAGCGTGCCACAGATGGCAGAAGCTCCAGCACTTCTTACCTGATGGCGCCGGGTGGTGGTGACAACTGAGAAGGGCTGTTTCTAGCTTGAATTGGAGGAAAAAACAATTTAAAAAACACATTCTTAGAATGTGTCTAAGTTATTGACCACTAAGAAAGCTGCATAGGAAGCCCCGTAGGAGAAAGGGGCTTTTAACTGTCACTTTTTTTTACTTGGAGGAGAGTTATATAAAACCAAGGGTTTCCCCACCATCAACCATTTCATAGTTATACTGAGCCAAAATTAGCACTAAAAATGTATGGGTTCTTGCAGCCGAGGGCCCCAAAGGCTGACTGTGGGTTGCCCTGGAGTCAGCAGCAGGAGAGGCCGGGGAGAGGCCGCAGAGTGGGGCTCGCCTGTGCTGGACACAGTTGGGAGGGAGCCGGGCTGCCCTCTGGAGCATGGGCTCTTGGTGTGAGCTTCATGCGTGTCAGCACATTATTTGAATTTTGCATAATGACTGTCAACTTGAGATTAGGTAAAGTGTGCATTGGAAAAAATTTTTTTAAAAAAATGAGAGAGTCACATTACCAGGTTGCCCATTGATAAAGTTAATTGGAGAATAGTTAAAACAGAAGCCACTTGGGAATGGGTTTGTTTCAAAAGGAGTGAGGTGAAACATGATTCCTCTAATGGACAGGAGGAGTGTGTGAGATGGCATGGGTGTTCGGAGGGCAGTGTGCGGGGTGACCGGGTCCTCCAGATCAGCGGGGGCGTGCCTGTTCCCCTGACTGCAATGCAGTTCTCACGCAAGATCAGAATCCAGCCTGTTCACAAAGGATGCGCCACTTGCAGCAGGACCCAGAAATACCTACTGCGACATCTTGTTTATGTCATTCATCGTACAGTGCTATCTTAAGACAGGGAGGGGCATGACTGGCATTTGCAACAATCATCAGTGATTCATTTGGCCAAATGAGGACCATGGTATTAATCTTGCATGCTTTGGGGGCTGTTTTTAAAATGTCTGGTTTTGTTTTTTAGTTTCTGTTTTCTGAATTTCCCTTTTCTGCAGTTCTTGGTTTCTACTTCACTGAGTGCCGAGGATTTTAATCGTTGCTATCAAGGCTTCACAGCATGAAAAAGCAATGTCTAAGGGCCCTTGTGGTCATTGAAATTGATGGGTTTTGTGTCTGAATGAGGTCTCCCAGGGGCCTCACTGGATTGAAGTAATACATTTCTCCTTTCTCCCCTGTAGCATTGAAAGCCGAAATGAGAAGAAAGCTGACTCAGGGAAAGGTGTTGACAGGGAGACTTGTCTATGACTGATCTTCAGTTTATTTTTTACATATATAAGAGAAGAGTGCCACAATTATTCATAAAACCACTTTGATCATGTATTATAAATTCTGTCTTTCATCTCAAATCCACCTTCATAATGTAAGTAGTGCAATACTTGTTTCATTACTGTGTTTAAACTTCTGAACAGTGAGACACCCTTGTGAGCATATAGAAAAGCTAATGCAAGAATCTCTGTGTTCCTTGCTGTATTTTAGACATTTGTAAACACTAGATTCTCGTTGTCAGTTTTATGAGAGCAATAGCTTTCTTAAAGAGATAAGTCATATTTACCTAGTTTGTATTTTCCTACTTAGGGACCTGAAGATACCTGATAATTTCATTCAGAAGAATTTTGGAAGGTAGTCTTACTTCTTTTTATTTTTTATAGCTTAGCATTAGTGACTTATTTCAAAATACCCAAATCAAAAAGTTAGTTTGAAAGCATTTTTAATAATTGTATTTATGCATTTCCTTGATTTAATATGATATTTAATACTTAAGAATTTATATGTAACTGAAACTTAAAGTCATTTTGAAAAATATATATGGAAACCTATTCACAACTTGTTTAAAAGAATCAGATACTAATGCAAAGAACCAAGTAGTATTTCCTTAATATTCAAGTTTTGATTACATGATCAAATACTAGGCTTGTATGAAATGCTTTAGAAAAACTTTGTAGGTTTTGTGAGATTTTCAATATAAATCTTTATCAGAAATATACTGTTAAATTTATCTCCCATTGAAAACAAGTCTTTTCCAAATAAGCCTATTATATACATACTTATGGAATGCCACGTGGTGTCATTGTATGTGAAATTCCACTCCTGTACATTCATGCCACTGCTAAAGGTCATGGACTGCTTAATGCTGCTTCTGAATCATGTTCTAATGTTAGACTGACGGTCTCCAATTGTCTTTTTTTTTCTGCAGAGCTCTTTTCCACTTCTTAACTAAATGCATGTTGTAGAAAAATAATCTTTTAAATGAAAATCTCAGATTCTGTTTGAGAAGTTTCTATAGATATTTCAGTCTATATGAAATAATTCATCTTTACTAAGTTTATACAAGAGGAAGGAAAGTATAGAATTTTTGAGTAATGTGAATTAATAAAGATGAAATCTCATAGTGCTCTTGTTTCCTAAGAATCACCAATGATCATCAACCTTATAATCTTCAGTGTCTAGTTTTGCAATAATTCAGAGCCTTCCAAACTATTTATTAATATTCTGAGTATAAATGTACATGAAAGTGAAAAAAACCCACAAATCTTCTGGTGATTAAGCTTATGAAGGAAATAACAACAGAACCTCCACTAGGTTCAACATTTTGATACCTTCTGTAAAATTCCCCTTACAATTTTTCAAGGAGCCATTTCTTCAATGGAGCATAAGCCTAAAAATATGAGTTTGTAGTTAATAAAGTCTGTGTTTGTAAATGCCAAGGAAAAACTACAGAAACTTTCCATTCCAAATGCATTGCCTTTGTGTATTTTATAATACAGACACTAGATGTAAACATTCCCATTGTTTTATGAGTTAGACTAGCTGTACATGTCAGTCAGTCCCCAAAGCAGCCTTCTAGTGTTTTAATATATTAATAACTATTCTGTTTAAGATGATCATAGTGAATTAAAATCTTCACATGATCACCTATTTGAATAAGCACTCATATCCAATGAAATTCTGTATTTCTGAGTACTTTTATAGTCATTTTGTTCTTGTGTGAATTTTAATGCTATCCCTATGTTAATCTTAATATTTTGAAATCATATAAAATATAAGAAAAGCATAGTGTTATATATTTCCTCCTAATTTTAGATTCCTGGTCAAAATTATTGAATATCTTGAATGTAATTTATTGCAAAGTTTAAGTAATGTGTAAATGTGACTAGGATATTGTGTTTTTCACAACTAAGACATGTTATGTGGAAATAAATATTTATCCTAATTTCCTTGCACATTTTAAATTGTGATGCAAAGTGTCTTGTCTTTTTTTCCTTAGTGTTAATCAGTAAATCAATGTAGAACATTTTGAACATAATATTTAAATTTAGACACAAGTAGCGATGTCAAGAAAACTTGGTGATGTAGATGTTTCAAGAGCATTCAATTTGAACTTCATGAACAAACTGATGAGAGCTATATTAGGATGTACCTCTTCATTTTCCCAGAAAGCAGTGACTTAGATACAAATGGCATTGTACTCATTACTAGTAAAGACTTCCAAGATCATTAGTAAGGTTTCCCATCATTGGAACTCTTTAGACTTCTGTTTTTACCCCTCTTGGGAAAAGCATTTCTTAAAATTTTCATCCTCCTTATTTTTTACAGAAGGTCAGATGGTATTACCGTTCTTTTATAGTGATCTGGCAATATTTTATGGAGGTAACTGCATTCAGGACTCCAATGTACTGGTTAGTAGTTTTTTCTTGACTTATGAATTGACTTTGTAATTGCTATCACTTAACAGCCTTCAATATTGGGAAGTTTTCTCCTAAATATAATTTTAGTATCTCCTTATTGTAGTTTAGCATGATAGAAACTCTCCACTGATGATTCACTAGCAACTTGTATTTAAAGACAATCCCTACATCTTTCAGGACTTTTCTTGGCTCTTAAATGTGTGGCTCAGTTTTTTTTTTATCTTCATTTTTTTTCAGCTTTTTTTCATCTTTTTGATCTACCTCTGTTTCTATTTAACTTTAGCCTGTTTGCTCTTAGATGTGGGACTATTTTACTATCATTGCAAGAATGCTCTCCAAATTTTCCAGTATATCTCTCTGACATATTCATATAGTGAAATGAGATTATAACCATTTGAAAAACTTATGAGAGTAATTTGGGTAATATGATGATTCACTAAATATCTACTTTGAAAGGCTAATTGTAATCAGTCCCCTTGAAGAAACCCAATGTTTAAGGATTACTCAAAATACTTTTAGAGAGATCCTTGGGTGTTTTTCTTAGAAAATTGTGGCTCATGGATACAACTGTCCCTTCATTACAGTTTCTATTGGTGTATTAGTCACTTCTTTCTGTGCTGGAACTTTGAAAATAGGACAGTGATCCTTTCTTCTAAGGGCAAGGTAGACACATAGCTTTAACATAATGTGATGTGTACAGAGTTGGTTGTACAGTGAAAGCAATGAATAATTCAAGGATGGAACTTTGAGTAGGGCAAACTTTGAAGAAAATGTTATATGAGGTAACATATGAATTAGGATGGTAATGGGGAAGGAAACCTACTCCAAGAACTGCAGTGATTCTCAAACATGTCAGTGTTGAAAACAATAAAACTTAAAAGTAAATATATATGGTAATACAAAAGCCTGACATACTTGATAATATAGGATTTTTGGAACTCAGCAGACAGCCCAAAATGGTGGAATGTTAGGAGACTAGTGGGGACCCATATGAAAAGGTAGGAACACAAGTTGGAGAAATTATAAATGTTGTTAAATTCTATATTAGGATATTTCAACTTTATCCATTAAGAGTTTTGAGTAATGAAGAGGCATGCATTTTAGGAAAGGTTAGTCTGGCAGCATGATTGGAAACATAATGGGGAAAAAGTGAATCCTGTACCCAGGGTGACTCTCAGAGACTCAAACCAAACTATCAGTGGTCTATAAACTTGTCTTATGATTGAAGCCAAACAGACTGAAGCACATTCTGTAGACACTTAATAAGTAACTCCAGGCACAAGAACTTCATGATGCATCCTTTCACATAGAGTATTCCTTTATATAATGTTTGGGGTTGTATTTTTTTTAAATGTTCAAAAAAACATGGTATCAACAGTAATCCTGAGACAATTTAAAAAATCAAAGTGTGCAACAAAATTCAGCCAGGGGCTGGCTCATGTGAGTCCAGAAACCACCTTCCCCACTGCTTACCTTTTGATCCCACATTCCTCATCCACTCTTCCCATAGACTTAGCTTTGGATTTATGTATTTTTACCTTCTGGTGTGTGTAGAGTTATAGATTTCTTCCATTTGCTTATAAGGTCTCTAAAGGTAACAATAGTGTTTTATCCCTTCTTAGTAATTCTCTAGAACCTAGCTCTTCCTGTTCTTTGCTGTTTATTCAGCCAGCAAAGGCTGTAGACAGACTCGTAAGTAAAATACATCAGAAGATGTGGCTTCTTAGTTTATTAAGAATGATTAAAGCTCCACAAAGGATTCTCACTGACATGGCAGCACTGGAAGAAAGGCAAATGCTCATTAAGAAACTTCATGTGCCCTACACCTGCGGACGTGAGACACCTATGGGGAGAACTGGTGCAAACCATGAACTCATCAAACCAGGTATAGTGCATAAATCTTCACAACAATGCGATTATTATGGAAGGTAGGCATTCTGGTATCTCTTTCAAATTAAGTAGCTGGGGTTCAAAGAGGCTCAGTAATGTTCTTTAAAATGTTCCTCACTGTGAGTGTCCATGCTGAGACTGTAAGCCACGTCTGTCTAGCCTAGACTGGAGTGCCCTGACCGCCTAGCAGGAGGCACGATGTGACCGCCTTCCGCCTTAACCGAACAGTCATTCAGGTTCATGCAACCAGCACCGGGTTGAATAATTTTCCTTCAATATGTTACATTTTCCTTGTCACTCATCTTTCTGCGATTAACACAGGAAACCAAACCTAATCAATGAAAATACTTTTTTCCTCCCAAGTCACAAATATTATGACTTGGGATGTGCTCAGTTGCTCAGCCATATCTGGCTCTTTGCAGCCCCATGGACTGTAGCCCGCCAGGCTCCTCTGTCCATGGAACTCTCCAGGCAAGAACACTGGAGTGGGGTGCCATTTCCTACTTCAGGGGATCTTCCTGACCCAGGGATCAAACCTGTGTCTCTTGAGTATGAAAAGGAACACACTTAACATGGAATGGGACACACAGCCCTACAGAGGGTTTAGAGGACTCACACAAGAGATGTGCACATCTGCCAGAAAGTTCAGCAAACAAGGTCAGAGGATGCTTTAGAAAACCCAATAACCCTATGACCAGGGGTGAGGTAGGAAACGTAAGTCAGCATAATCCTGCCGTGCACAGGCAAAACTTATTGGAATAACTATAAAGTTTTCGTTGTTTAAGTCACATTTTTGATCATACATGCATTTTAAATAATCTGACCAACTTGGGGTGACTGTTCAGATGAAAGATTATTTAGAATAAGAATTTTGATTGAGTTTACTGGAGATTAATTCCAGAAAAACCATTGTCAATTTAGCAGTAAGAAAATTACCTTTCTTTTTATTAATTCAAAGTTTTGAGTTTAAATGTTAATCCTGTCACAGAAAGGTGACATCAGAAGGATGATACATTTCTGAGCATGACATTGGTCTCATTAATACCATGCTCCGAGCTTTTCTTACGGGTAGTGACGTTATGCTTTATTACTCACACTCATGTCTCACTCTCAACCATCTGTATCCCTCAGACTTATCCTGAATACACACTCCAGATCTTTCAGGATGTATATAAAAATGCTCTCGGACACTGCTGAAAGAACAGTCACAAAATTGGACAAAACCCACTGAAATGTTGTGAAGTAATTAGCCTCCAACTAATTAAAAAAAAAAATTGGAAACACAAGATTCTCTTACTTTACTCTGAAGAAACCCATTCTTTTTTTTTTTCTTTTTTTCATTTGTTGTTGTTCATTTGCTTAGTTGTGTCCGACTCTTTGTGACCCCATGGACTGCAACACACTAGGCTTCCCTGTCCTTCATTATCTCTCGGAGTTTGCTCAAACTCATGTGCATTGAGTCGGTGATGCCATCCAACCATCTCACCCTCTGTCGCCCCCTTCTCCTCCTGCCCATCATCTTTCCCAGCATCAGGGTCTTTCCCAATGAGTTGGCTCTTTACATCAGGTGGCCAAGATATTGGAGCTTCAACTTCAGCATCAGACCTTCCAGTGAATAATCAGTGTTGATTTCCTTTAGGATTGACTGATTTTTTTTTTTCATTTAGAGATTATTTAATCTAAAATATTGTACAAATGTCATAGTTTTATAAATTGGAATGCTCACATCAACTTGGCAAAAGCAACAAATGCCAAATGGTGAAACTGGTAGCCTTAGTGACCACCTGCAGGTAAGAAACACTCAGAATGACATACAGCCTGATGTGATCACTGAGCTTCATGGTGGTGGCCTAGAGTCATCAGGATGCACCAAATTATGGTCTTTGCCGGTTATTTAAGAAAGTTTGAAGGTGTGTAATCATTTTTAGCAAAGTTTACAACAAAAAAAGTTCAAAAATAATTTTAAAAGTGATTTTCTAAAAATCTTGGTCAAAACTTTAAGAAGAAACACTGTATCCATAGAGGAGATGTGACCATTTCTTCCTTCCTTTGGGATGTGCACTCCTGGGTGCTTTTGCGATCTAACAGGTTGCTTATGAAGGCATTTTATCATCCAGGTAACTGCGGAGGCTACAATAGTTAAAGGCAAACAAGTCTGTACATCTTACTGGCATGACTAATTCTGTGTTTTTCAAATATACCCTCAGATTGTTTGTCTCTTATCTGTCAATTTAACTTCCTTTCCCAAAAAACTCATCTTACTGGAGAGTAAAACTGTCTTATGAGGGTCAGATGAAATTTACTTTAACTTCAAGCACATTATCACCATTTGTAACTCTCATTATGTGAAAAATATGTGCTGGGGTTTTTTTTAATTATCTCTGAACTCCATAGAAAACATGGAGCATGTTTTGAAACTAAAGAAACAGTAAATTCATAGAGTTTTTATATTGTTCAGTACTTGTACACTATCAGATACTATACAATGGTCTTAATATCTGTATAGCAACTAATATTATACAATATCTACTGTTGTAAAATGGTCTTATTAGTATCTAAACAATATCTGATATTGTACTATATCCGGTTTCAATTAACTTAAAAGGAGAATTTCAACTTACTTTGCTTTTCTTATTACTAAATTCAGTCTGGGATGTGAACATGTAACCTATGATTTCTGTTTCTGGATACAGAACTCTACAAAGATTGGTCTCGCTACTCAAGATGAATGAACTCTATTATCAGAAATATGACAAGAACCCTATAGGTTTGAGGGTTGACTTACGGTTCCAAATGAATGAATAATATATGACACTTAATTAAGGAGAAACCACTCAATTCCATGTCCTGAAAATACAGTTGAAACAATTTCAGAATCTTCTGTCCATTCCTATGCATGACTCACCAGTCTCATATTGAACTGATAAATTTTTTTCCAATTCTTCTATTTTTATATTTTTTTTGCTGTAGCTCATCCTGTCTGGGACAACTTTTTCTAACTATGAGTTTATAAAATCAATTGTTAAAAATGATGCCATTTTAAAAATAATTGAACAAAATTATTATGTGTTTCTTATTTATCAAGACTTTACTTTTCTAGGCTAAATTCAGCACCTTAAATCTATGATTTCATTAATATAGTTATGTCAACCGATAATTAGTTAAACACTTAAGTTGTTGACTTTGTTAAACTTCCACTAAGCCATCTGGGATATCAAGATGATATTTTTGATATTATGTGCCTCATCATAGTTCCCTGGAATGAAATTATAAGTTATATACTACATAAATAACCAAAATTATTTTACGTTGACTTTTTAAAAGCTTTATATATAAGTATGATAACAGAACTTGTATATATAGAGATATTAGATTAAAACCCTATGAACTGCTTAATTTAGCACATTTCTTTGTATCTATTTCTTACAAAAGCTGAACCCTCTCCATGTTTACAAGGCAGTTTGGGATAACAAGCAAAATAAACAAGAGCCTTTCTGGGTAAGCATGTCCATATGCCAATACAGTTTAGGTCTGATTCAAGACACAAAACACCTCTGAAAAAAATGAAGGCATATTTATTACTGACCAGGAGAAATTCCACAGTATATAGAATGGGAATCATATTATATACATTTGTAGCTTATTTTCAATTTTTAAAAACAAGTCCAAGAAAGTTAAAATATTCTTTTAATTAGATGCTCAAAGAAATGCAGTAAGAAAAACTGATGCAAAGACTCCTTCAAGTTAGGATTTGCAATACAAATATTTTCATATCTTAACAGGGCAAGCTGATGTGTTCACATCTCCCTTCCAAGCTGCTTCTCTCACTAGGAAACATCAGTATTTTTAAAGCACATTTACAATGCTTTCTCATCACCCTTGCTGTGTTTTCGTAGCACCTATAGCCATAACTGGCACCTGGGGGCCTTGCATTGTTGGCAGTTTCCCTCTCATTTCTTTGGAGTCTATTCAACTGCTGTGGTTTTACTCAGAAGTCAGTGCTTTGCATATATGATTTCCTGAGACTGTTTGAATGGTCTTTCTCAGAAAACTGTGCCAGTCTGGCTGAGAACAGCTCTTCTCTGAGGAGCTGACAGTAGCCTGGTTGGGTCAGCAGGCTTGGACTGGGGTTCGCAGCCTTGCCCTGCCAGCTTCTCTCCCTAACCCCTCTTTTCTTGCCCCTGCCTCAGTGACATCACTGCCCACACCCTGCCATTCCTTCAAAGAAGAGAACAAGATATGGACTAGTCCAGTTAGAAAATCATGCTGCTCAGGGAACCTCTGCAAAGCTCCCATAAAAACAATTCTTAGTTGCTGTTTCACCAGCTGATGTGGAAATTATTTTAAATAATAATAATAAAAAAAAAACAGACTGAAATTTCCATAAGGTAAGTCTCTTGCAAAGACAGAAGTCCCTATTTCAGGTTATAGATATGAAATTTGGGAACAAGGTAAACTTATTTTTCTCGATTTGAGTGTATTTTTTTAAGGCATCATCCTGACAGTGCAGTTTTGAGATAATGAGAGCAAAAGTAGCTTTTCACAAGCTTTAAATGGCATGCCGTTCCGAGGTGCTAAAGTAGAGAGAAGCATTGTTTTAGGAAGTGGCTCATGTGGGTGTATATGTGTTGGTGTGCTGTGCTGCTGGCGATCCCGTGGTCTTCATCTGTATACCACTGGAGAGACAAAAGAGAGAGGTCAGGATTAGGAAGTCAGTTGCCTTTTTTTTTTTTTTTTTTTTTTAAATCCAAATGAGTTCTCATGAGCATGCATGGAATAACACACAATGTTTTAACTCCTCAATCAGTCTGTAAACTGAAACATGATCAAACAGGTTTTCTTACCACCCCCGCACCCTCCCTACCCCGCCCAGACCTTTTCCAAGACATGTAGCTCTGTCTTGCAGGAATCTCTGATTGTCCTCGGTAAGTGCTGAGACAAGTCACCATGAGTTTGACTTCACTGCACACTGCTTTAAGGATATGTGTATTACAATGAAAATATCTAAGTCCATTTTCAAATTTGACTCAAAGGACACTTAGAAACTTATCATGCATAGGATGGAATGTTTATCCCATAAAGCCCACTTCAATTAAGTGTTATCAACTGTCAAGTTTCCCCTCCACTGCAGTAAAAAAAACTATTAAATGTTTTTAAAAAGCAATTTTTCCTAATGTATATCACTAAGGAACTAGAAAAATCTACTTCAGTATTCCATATATATGTTTAGCATAAGTAAGGTCAAAAGTCAAATGTATTATTTTCAAACACGTAAGATTTTTCACTGGAATTTCTTATCTGTATGTCTGACATTTATGTAGGAAGAGTTGATGACCTGAGGCAAAAATTTATCAACTCATACCACCATGTTAAACAAGTGGGGAGTCACTGCCAGGAAAACATATATCATGGAGACATAAATTAACTTTCAAAAATTGCTTAAAGTATCATGTATTTTCTTTGAACAGTGGAAATATACACCACAACCTCATAAGGATCTAAACCCCAAAATATATGCCATGTTTTTTGGTATCAAATGACTGTCCCGCTTTTAAATACAGTAGATACTGCTTGAACTGAGCACAGAGCAAAGTGTGTATGTCAAAAGAGAGTGAGGGGAAGCAGGCTATTAAAGCTAATACAGACAAGAAAGCTCTTAACACAAAAATATTTAGTGCAACACACACATATAATCTTTTTTTTTTCTCTTAATCTGAAAAGGTCTAGTGTATAGAATGAATTTTGCTTAATACCTAGAAGCATCCTCTGAACAGGCAACAGCAACTCTCTAGCCATTTCTGACTTTATAAACCCAGCCTAATTGTTTATTACCTGTAGTTGCTCAACAAAAGATAACATGGAAGTTGCAAAAACTGAAACTTGCTGATTATTATACCTCACCTTTGTTAGAAGGGCTAGTAACACATACTAGAGATGGCTTTTCATATTTGAGCTGAGCGATTAGCATGCTGCTTGCACCTTAGAATTACTTCGCCACACTTTTCACTGGGTAAGTGATTACTTTTGAGTCAAATTAGGGAGAGACGGGACAATCATAGGGCTAGAAGAGCAATCACGAGACTAGGGATCTGACACTCACAAGATAGTAATATTGTGCTTTTCAACCCCTAACTGATATTGAACATGACTGTGTTTCTGGCTCAAGTATATCACTTCTTCAACTTCTTACTGGAAAAATAAGACTCTTTTTTGCTTTTGTCCCTTTCTCCTGGGAGCTTGATGAGAGAAGTAATCGTGAGAGGGGAACCAGACCCCACCAGGAAGTTCCTTCCCCTTGCAGGAAGCTTTGCTATATACCATTGACTGGAAATCCACTCCAGCATCCACCAGGGCTTTGGAGATCTGAGCTGACTGCTGAAAGTGAACGTTATCTGCAGGGAGAGAAAGGAAACAGAAAGTAACTAATAGCTGCTCCACTTTTCTGGTAGGAAAAGGCACAAGAAGAAAGGGGACTGTCTGAAGTTCTAGGACTCAGCATCCCATTTATCCCAAGACAAGTGAGTTGTGGAAAGCAACACTGTTTTATTGAAGTAAATGTAACAGTCTTGCCCCTCATGCTTTTGTTTTGTCAGTAGTGAAATTGCAAACCTGTCTGTGATACTAAAAAGTCTAATTAACTGAAACTCACCATCTGCTGTTCCATGAATAAGGAGGTACTCAACTTGTTTAAAATTTTCAGCTCTGCTCATGACTGTTGAATTCTGGAATTGGGAAAAAGAATGTCATTATTCAAAAAAAGATCTGCCATAAACTGATTTTTCACTTCAGTTTACAAAATAAAATGTTTTCAGCTGGGGCCCCCTTTGATACAAAATATAGCAAACCGATATTCAAGCAAATGCTGTCTCCATGCAAGGCAGAATGCACAGCATGCCCTGTGATTGGGAGAAGGACTGGAAAGCGAGACTGCCACATCTTCCCTGCACATGCAGAAGAGGGCACCTGCCACCCAGGCCACATGCAAAACCCCTCGGGTCCCAGATCCCAGATTGGCTGGGTCCTCTGCATTAGCACAGGGCAGAGTCTCATATTAGCAATGTATGTTCCATGGGCTTATGCTGTAGTTCAGCCAAAAAGTGTATTGCCATGGCAACCATGTGTCACATGGTGCCATACATGCTACATTTCAAAGAGCCTGTACATAGCATTTGCAACTAAACATACTCTGCAATATGTCATATGAACTTTGGTCCACATTGCTAGGCTCTGAATGAGAAGCAGGCATTACCTTTTTTGAAACAGATGTTTGAAACCTAGGCAAATGTAACATATGGGAGGGTAGAGGGGTGACAAAGATCAAATATGGCCTTAGAAAATCAGTGGCTGGTTGTCTGCCTCATTCTGTCTTGAGGAAAATGTCACTATTGGACCAAGCCAGGTAATTAGGAGAAAAAATTGGGAGGTCAGCTTTTTGAAGGCTGCTTCATAACCTTAGGAAGGACTTCTAAAATGAGGCTGGGGTCTCAAATGAAAACGCTTTGAAAGTATGGAACTAATCATCTGGTCTTAATTTGGAGATGTTTGCAGAGCTGGGATGAAGGTAAAAATGTCACAGACATTGTAGTGACTTTGGGAAGGCATGAGTTGGAGCCTACTTTTATTGTCTCGTTATGAGTTGGGCAGAGGAAGGGCCATTAGCCTCCCGACAGATTTCAAATCAGTCAACTTGTCCTGCAGCATCTTGGTGAATCAAGTCAACTTTATGAGAGGCAAGGTTTATATTTTACAGATATCTTTGTAGCTAACATCAGGATGGGAACCCTGAAGGTCTGGCAGGAAGAGGATGGGGCTGTGGTCCAAGTGGCTGTGTTCTAGCTCCAGCTTCAATATCAGTGAACTATGCACCAGGAGACTTGCTGCGGAGCACTGTTGTGTTTGAAATGGGAGGAAGCTTAACTCCTCTTACTGTTACTGAAATTGCAATCAAGAGACGTGGCTTTTATTAAGGTTAAATTACTGATACTGATGTCAGGATGCTGTAACAGTGTTTCTGGAAAAAAGACATTCTGTCTGCAGCTTTTAGGACAAAGTCACCCAACATGTTTGCATTGACAAAATGATCTTGTCCCGGAAAACAGTGCAAAGGCCCTCTTCCTCTGTGCAGGCTGGGTCCCACTTGTCCTGACCATATGCCATTTCTGACCCAAACTGAGAATTTACCCACAAACTTTCAGAATAAACATCTAGGACTCATTAAAAGTCACACTCTTATTTTACTTTACTCTTAGGGAAATGTGTTATCTGGTGAGATGTCCCAGATGAATTCATCCATTCATTCATCTGTTCATCCATCCCAATGTTATTCCATCCATTCTTCTATCTATTCATTTATTCATTGTCAGTCAATATTTGTTTGTTATAAACCCAACTAAACAATAAACTCCATGAGAAAAGGAATTTGTCTATATTTTTCATTATTCTGAGCATTTAATACAGTGCTAAATATCAATTAAAGGGATAAATGAAAGAAAGGTAACCACTTATATTGTACTGTTCACTATACTCCATCCTAATTTTGCAGAGGCAAGGGGGAACAGCTAGGGGAAGTGAAATAAAATATTCTCATTCTGAAATTTACCGAAATATGCTTTGCCCACTTTAAATCCATACACAATGCCATTAGTAACAACAGCTGACATTTACTGTGTACTCTGTGCAAGTCACTCTGCTAAGCATCTCAAAGGATTTATCAAAGCACCGCTCTATTTAATCCTCAGGACGTTCCTACGAGATAGGTCTATTAATAGCAATCCCACTTCTACATGGAGACAGTCAGGTGCACCAGGTTACAGGAGGAAATCTGAGCTGGAAAAAGTCTTGATGGTAGAACCTCTTTTACCTCCTAAGTTGCACTGAGTCTCCAGTAAAGTTCCAAGCTTATGATGTGGTCTTCAGCAAAAATACAGGAGGAAAGAAATTGTTACTGAACTGTCCTGGGATTTGCAGTAAACAGACACACGGGGTATTCTTTGCGCCTGCGTGCTCATGGCCGTCTTAGAATTCATCGCAAGAGAGCATTCATTCATTGGAAGAGAGCAGGCTTGCACGGCCCTGCGAGATTTATGAGGCACTTTTGGACTGTGTGGCTGATGCAGCGCCTATCGCAGCAATAGAACCCTGAGCGATGTTCTGCCCCCGAGAGAGGAAGGGGTCAAAATCAATCTACCAAAAAGGCCAGTGTAGGATTCAAAACTGGGCACAGCAGAGTCTGGGGCGGACACCCCGACAGTGAACACTGACAGTCGGAGGGAGCCCCAGGCCCGGGCGCCCGAGTCCATCCTCCTGCGCCTGCGCAGTTGTTTCCTCCACCTTGTTTCTCCCCACGAGAAGCAAGTTCTTCACTTGCCAAAGATGGTCACCTTTAACACCTAGACCTGACCCAAATATACAGCTGTGTCACCTCCCCCCGCCCCCCACCTCTAAAAGCCTCCCAGGGCTTCCTTGCTTGGCAGAGTGCAGAGCAAAAGCTACTTCACAACCTCCCTGAGCCATAAAACTGAGAAATGTCATTGAAACATAGAGTAATAGTTAGGAGACATATAAATACGCAGGACAGTTAGCAAGGAATGTGATAACTACTGGAGTTTGGACCAAAACAGTTTCTGGCTGCCTTTTTTTTTCTTAAATGGAGTGAATACAGGCTGAAAGAAGACAATTTTTATAAACAAGTAAAACCCTGAGCCTAAGATAAATGTTGTGATGTACACACTGTAGCTGTGATGAACTAGACATGGTGAGAAATGCAACATACTGAGAAAAAGACGAAAACTGTGATAAAAGTGTCATGATGCAAATTGTTTTACATTAACAATATTACACTACAAAGAAAGAAAGACAAATACTTTAATGCAGCAAGCGAAAAATAAAACAAAGGCTTCCCCTGCAACCACAAGATAAGAGTGTCATTTCCAATGTGCACGTCCCCCTGTTCGCTGGGAGATGCATCAAGAGGGACCTCTCAGTGCGTGGGAGCCAGGCAGCCTCAGGCACACACCCATTTCAAGGCTCTCGGGCTGCTGAGAACATTTCCCCCCGGGGGGAAAGATGCAGCTGTGTCCCCCTGCCTCCGGAACCACCGATCCTTCCCTACCAGACTGAGCATCCTGGCTTCTCCAAAGAGAAAGACTCCTGACAGCCCGCTGTATGGCACAGTTTAATCAGTGAAGGGCAGCAGCCAAAGCCAGTGAAAGAAATGCAGGCGCTAATTTAAGGGAGAATTAATGACCAGAAATAATTTAATTGTGCTAATTCAGTCCACCAAAATAGGATAATCCCCACTTGCCTATCGATGGAAACAGAAATAAAAAAGGAAATGGATGACTAAGTTAGAAGCCGAATAGTCTGTCACCAGCTCCTAAAAAGGAAGCTTAGAGTGATAAATGGGCAGGGATGCAATGGTGGTGCAGTTGGCACTCTCCCGAGGCTAGAAACTTCCGGAGAGCCCCGCTGCCAGCAACAGCCTGGCAAAGCGAAGTGGGAAGGACTGGACCAGTGGCAATGCCGATCCTCAGCATCTCTGCGAGGAGCTTTTCCTTCAAGCCCCAAGAAGAACCATCTGTAGCTGCTCGTTGGATCATGCTGGTTCTTCAGTTACCTTCCAACAAATAAATCTTTGTATTTTTGAAATAAAAGAGAGAGCTGATAAGGGTGGGGAAGTGCTGTGAGAAACAGAAGGTCTAACAATTTTTAAGCTACCCCTGTGCCATCCAGGAACCAGAAGGACAATTTGCTTCCCAAGGACAATGGCGGCAGCTGCCATGGTTTTGAAAGCTTACTTCATGGCAGGCTCAGGTGTCTCCTTTAATCCTTTCAATAACCTCGTGAGGCAGGTCTGATTGTCCCCGTCACAGATGAGGAAACAGCGGTTCACAGGGATTCAGTAACCTCTCCAAGCGAATAGATGGTGGAAACAGAATTTGAGCACAGGTCAAACTCAAAAGTCCTCACCTCTTAACATCATATTCTAACATCCCTTTACTTCACAGCCAAATTACTCATCGTTACCTGGTAGAAAGAGCAGCCACTGGTCTAATGGACAACCCATTACTTGAGTGAGAGAGCACCCTCAGTGTACTGACTTGCCCTGCGCGTTCTCCCACTTGCCGTCAAAGCCTCATAAATAATATTAAATGAAGCTATTTAAGGAAGCACCATTCATGCCACAACAGAGGCCACAAAAAATGTTAAGAAAAAATTAATTCAACCCAGCATATCAGATGTTTTACTAGTTCACATCAATCAAACAACTGTACCAAGGGAACAGTCCCCATCCGCCGACAGGGGGCCCTACCTCAGGCCTCACCCAGCAACACTGGCTTCTTTAAAGATCACACAGCAGTCAACATTTTATCAGCATTCAACAAACAAGTTAAGGTTTGGCTTAAATCTGAAGGTCTCTCTCCCTTTGGCATATTCTGGGATAATAGAACAAATGTCAAATCAGTACAAGATGGCATATTTACAAAATTGCACCCTGTTTTGCATAACCTAACGATGCAGCAGTTCTTAAGGATTGAACATTTCAAATCTGCTAGCAGAAGACTGCCAAATCTATGACTGTTTCGTACACTTGCCAAAAGCCTATCAAATTCTGAGCAAAATGCAAAATAAATCTCCTCTACAAGTTAAATCAGTCCCTTCTGTGTGTTCCAGGCTGCCCTCTTCTCTTGGCAACGAGGCCCAGGACTTGGGCCTCATTTCTCTTGCCCTTGATCTGATGCTGCTTTCTGTGAATCCATTCCCTCCCCAGCCTCCCATCCTGCCTTATTAGCCACCATTTGGCCTGCTCTTCCCACAGCCCTGCTCCATGTTATCTCTCGGTTCATCCGATCTGCTTCACAAATCCACGCCTCTGCTCCTCTGCCTCACCCCTCGGGCAGCCGACGCTCTTCCTCTGTGTCTCCCGGAATCTTCCTTGACGGGCTCCAGATAAGTGCCCTCTCCCTTCCCTACCCCTCAGTAGCTACATCTTATATAACATTTCCGCACCTCAGTTTCTGGGTCAATAAAATGGAGATAATTAGAGCACTTATCTCAGAGAATTTGAGGGAGAACTGAACCTAATAATCCATGTAAAGAGCTTAGAAGAGTGAAGTGCTAGTGACTCAGTCGTGTCTGACTCTGTAACCCCTTCGGGCTGTAGCCCACCAGGCTCCTCGCCCATGGAATTCTCCAGGCAAGGAAACTGGAGTTGGTAGCCATTCCCTTCTATAGGGGATCTTCCAGACGGATTGAACCTGGGCCTCCTGCATTGTAGGCAGATTCTTTACCATTTGAACCACCAGGGAAGCCCATCTGGTCATAGAAGCACTTAATGAGTGAATAAAAAAAGGAATGAAATAAATGAAACTGAGTCCCCCTTGGTTGAGAGGAGTGGGGGGAAGGTGAAATCCCAGCTTCTCAGCCACTTCCCTTCCCCACTACATGCTCGGAAGGCATGCTGGGGCTCCACAGTCACGATCTGGAAATCACTAATCTTTTCCATACATAGTGGGCACTCCGTCATGCTCAAGTTCATGCTTTATTACTACTTTCTTTTATTTCTCTTCAAAAATTTTGTCTGCATACTTTGTCCCACCAACAAGGTCACCAGCTTCTGAACAACTAAAACACCAGGCACCTCAAATAGGTGAATGAAAGTCTACCACGTTAATGATTTTTTACAGATTTGCTTGGCCATGTAGAAACTGTGATTGGCCATGTAGAAACTATTCATCACTGTTAGGAACCCACTCCTCAAGGTGGGGCCATGGTCGCTATTTGCTTATTGCTATTGGGGTGGTGGCTTCCCAGGTGGCACAGTGGTAAAGAATCCACCTGCCAATGTAGGAGACACAAGAGACAAGGGTTTGATCCCTGGGTTGGGAAGATCCCCTGGAGTAGGAAATGGCAATCCACTCCAGTACTGGGAAATCCCATGGACAGAGGAGCCTGGTGGGTTACAGTCCATGAGTTGCAGAGTTGAGCACATAATGGGGGTGAGGGTTGTCTTATCGACTATCTGATTCTTTTGCTCAAATCTATTGCCATTTCTGTTGGCTATGGACTAAGTGAGGCTCTGAGATTTTCAGCAGAAAAAAAAAATGTTTCCACAGAGCTTCACTGCCTATTGGCTTCACTGTCATCCCTCTACTTTGCCTGCCTGCTTAGAGCTTCTGGGACCAGCTCCTTGGAGTTTAAGGGGCATGAATGTCTTCTTCCTCTTTAAGTTCCCAGTATTCTTTAAAAGTGCTTCTGTCTTGCCACTTGGCAGTAGGTGGGTGATTATCTATAAAAAGGGTCTTATGGATCACTGCTTATGTCACTGCATTGGGTCCCTGTCTTAGTCCCAGGGTCCCATAATCTATATGGTGGCTTTGTAAGAATAAAAAAAGGCACTCCTTCTGGTTGGATGCAGCCCTAGAGGTGCATGCCTTAGTGAATGGAGCTCAGACTGGCTTTTAGCAGTGCACAAGCTGAACAACTATACATGTCATCCCCACTTGTTTCATTTACACATACAAATGGTTCCTTCAATTTCCTTTCCTAAAAAGTAAGTATGACCTTTATTTCACAAAATGTCCTTCTCTTGGTTGTCCTCTACATTCTTCCAAGTCTGGGTCATTAATGACCTAATAATGAATCTTCTCATCTGAGTTTCATCAAAAGTTATATTCTCTTCCAAAGGCTATAATTCTGGTTACAGATAAATGATTCTATAGTTGAAAAGGTGTACAAAGATCAAGACCTTGCTTGTTACACACTTTGGTCATTCCTATCCTGGACGTACTGAAGAAAGTCAACAGGCTATCCTATACAGGACTCATTTTCAAAATATTTCTCCTGACCCACAGGAAGACAGAGAACAGGGAAAACCTGTAAGGAATTGTCTCCTTTGTTTTTTCCAAGAGGGTAGGAGGAGGGAAGGAGAGGAGGAGAGAGAAAGGGAGGAAATAAAAACAACCTGGGAAAGAAAAGTAAAAGAAGATGGGGGTCCAGAGGGGCAGCTGGGGCCTTAGAGGAAAATAGAATCTTTGAATGTATTCCTGCCAGAGACAAAAGCACAGACTCATTTAAAAAACAAAGGAGGGCAGCTTTATTCTAAAGCCTGCTGTGCACCAAATATAGGTACTCAGATTCAGCTCTCCACTTTCTGAGGAGGCAACTTACAGGGCAGAAACAATACAGAGAATACATCTACCTCACTTTCTCCTACCCACCTTAACTATCGCCCACCCAAATAATTCCTCTGAGTAACACATTGGGAACCTTTAGCTCCCTGGTACTGGCAGTTTTAATGTGTCCATTGCCAGCAGAGAATTCTGTGCCAAGAAAACCCGACTCCTGGCGTGGAAGGATTAAACAGTCCTCGGGAGCCATCTGTGCAGCAAAGTGAGACAGTGACTCTGTGCTCCCAGTGTGCGTGTGTTGCCATCGGCAGTAGGAAGTGACTTCTATTTACATGACTAGCTCACGCAGAGAACACCTAAGAGGAGCGAGGAAAATGGCCACGCCAGTGGGGGGGCAGAGTTAGAGAAGAGGGGGATGGGTATGGGAATGAGAGGCCTGTAGGAAAATCTGGAAAAAGATAGAGGCTGACATGGCAGATTAAAACTATTTATCCTCTAGGGCGAGGACTGACTGAAGAGGAAACACCCTGTTGGCTGATGTTTTTGGAGCGCAGTAGAGTAGGTGCCATGGACTTCCTTGGATATCAAGGTTTGGACTTCACCCTGTCCTTCGAGGTTCAAAGACTTTCAAGATGGGGTTTTTAAAATGAACTTTGACTCATCATCCACCAGCATCTAGAGTCAGAATGAGGGTCCTGGGCAGTATACCTCTGATGTTTTGGGATTTTTTTTTTTTTAGTACTTTGGGATTATTTAAGAAAGACTTTTAGCCTTGCCCCAAATATGGTGCACCACAGGAGGGATGCTTTCAAAGGTAAGCATCCCAGTTGGGTCACTGACAAGAAAATTAGAGCTGTAAAATGAGAGAGATGATGGAGATGTATAGTTTTTATAACAGTGTTTCCACTCAAGAAGTTTTAAAATTAAATCAAAAAAGATTTTAAGGTTTCTATTTTATACTGGGTGATCCAAAGACTACAATATTGAGGAAAGCTTTGAATGACTAATAATACCACAGAGGGGGGAAAAGAAGTACAAAATAACTTTGAATCCAAGAATAATAAATTGAGGATAGAGAGATATACAAGGAAAACATGTGAGTCAAAAGAGAGGATGCTAGTCCACCAGGAGAGCAGTACAAGTGTCCTAAAAGATGAAGTGAGTGACAGTCGCATAGTCGAGTCCAACTCCCTGTGATCCCATGAACTCGGCCAGGCTCCTCTGTCCATGAAATTCTTCAGGCAAGAATACTGGACTGGGTTGCCATTTCCTTCGCCACCTAATAGATGGAGGTGGAAGGGGAAAAAATGACATTCCAGGGCCGCTGTAAGAAAGGTATTGAACACCTGGTTAAAGAATAACAGCCGGACTTAGTTGAGTCCATGGGAAAAGTCCATGAAAGTGCTGTGAGTGGAGGTTAAGCTCTTACCTCTCTGTGCGATACAGCCTGGAGTATAGGGACACCAGCTAAGGAATGAGCAGGGGGGCTATGGTTGTGAAAGGTGGTAGTCACGTGGCATCAGCAATGTGATCATGAAGCAGGGAAAGGATGTCTAAAGCAGGTGATTGGATGTGGAGGAGAAAGAATGGGAAAAACTTCGTCCAAAGTATCACGTGGGACAATCAGAGGACATAAGGACAACCTGATTATGGGACTGCTTTGTAGTAGAAGATGATTCATACATCCCATTTCATAAGTTGTTACTTCTCTCTTTTTTTTTTAAAATTATTGCAGTATAGTTACTTTATTATGCTATTTTCTGCTGTATAGCAAAGTGAATCAGCTATGCATTTACATATATCCTCTTTTTCTGGATTTCCTTCCCATTTAGGTTACAACAGAGCATTAAGTAGAGTTCCCTGTGCTACATAGTAGGTTCTCATTAGCTATCTATTTTATACAGTTGTTACTTTTCTATTATGACTGGTAAACAGAGATGAAAACACAAACTCAGACACAAATGTACTCATACCCCTCTCCACCACACCCCACACGAGCCTTGCTAAATAAAGCTGAAAGGAAGATGTAAAACTAAACTATACATGCCTAGCAAAACTGGAAATTGTATTTGCATTTTATTGTGCTTTGATTAAATGGGCTCAGAACCCCTAATAATGATGACATCTTACAAAAATGTACAAATAAGACTTAGACCAATGTATGAATACAAAGCCCAAGCACCGAGAGCTGTTTCACAGATGAGAAGAAATGGTGCTCTTAAATTATATGGGTTATTGTTTTTCTTTCTCTTTAATTCACTATCCTGGGAAGAGTTTTGAATATCCTCTGAAGAATGTAAACATCGGATGGCTGACCCAGCCATCTGTACGTTTAGGGGTTTCCAACTTACATGACAAAATCTGGAAGTTTTGGGGAATGGTGCAATGCCCTGAAGGGTCCCTAGTACTTAGGCTGATATTCCAGCTGAAGCAAATGTGCTACCAAAGAGAGTGCCCTGGCCCTGAGTGGCACCCACGCTAGCATGCAGGCTGCCAGTGATGGCTGCACCCAGGCCCCATCTCAGATGCGATAGCCCGTTTGTGTAGTAACCTGCCCACTGACTCTTCCAAGCAGGCAACCAGCCTGAAGGATGCTATTCAGTAATTTGGATTCAAGAGCTTTTCAGAGTATTACCCTCCTGCACCTATAGGACACCTGCTTTACTCAAATCTTGTGGGGAAAAAAAAAATGTACACATTTGGCTAAGAATAAGAAAATTATAGGCTTGTACATACATCTTAATTATGATAATACCATAAGAAATTTTAATATGTGGTTAAAGACTTAGAGTGTCTTCTGGGCTCTAAAGGAATATGTTGAATTTGACATGTTTTCTAAACGGAATTTTTTTTATAATTAAAGTAATTATCTGGTGTTGCTTTGTATTTCCAAATGAATGCATATTGTGACCTATATAGCATACGATAAAGGCTGTAATTATGCAGAATATAGTAGGGGAAGCTACTGGAGTAACTCTAAACCACCTGTGTTATTTTTTAACAAGAATTTTGTTGGAAATAAAAATATATATTTTCTAGAATAGATGCACTTAAAAATGTTCTTATACCACTTATAAATGGGTTATAAAATGGATCTAGCTCACTATCACTTACCCTGTAAGAGTCAAGGTTGTCTTCTGGAGTTGGAAGACCCATGTAACGCTCTGTGTACACAGAGTCTGTGATGGAGAAAAGAAAAAAGCTTAATTCATACAATACAAGCTTTTCCCCTTTTACTGGGTTACTTTATGTCTTAACTTGCGCAAAGGTCTACAGTGTTATACCATCAGAAGTATCTCCTTCAGATAGTTTCTGCTTGGCTTGTTGATGCATCCAGACTCCTCTCTTTCCATACTCATCCCTGTAACCAATTCCCATTAGCCCTTCCCTGCAGGACAGAGGGAGATCAAAACAGGTGATCTAAAACCCAAACAATAACTCACCTGCAGAAAAGTCAAATGTGAAATGCTCAGTGACAAGGATACTACATTAAAGATCTGACTCCCTTAAAGATCTTGATTAGCAAGTCATTTAATGTCTAAATTGTCTTGAATTTCTTGGTCCTGACACATGTATATGCCCTACTTTAGGATATTCTCTTTCCTGCTGGAAACTCCTCATAATTTTCAATTACTAGTTGCTCACTTAAAACATATTTTTTTAGGTGGGGGAGGGACAGACTGAAAGCAAAAAATTCAGTTATCATTATTTGAAGTACAACCCCATACTGGCTCAACTACTCCATCATAAGGCAAGTTAAATATGTTTTCTCTCATTTTGTAGAGAGAGACATATATATATATATATAGCTCTATGTATACATATATGTATATTTTTTAAAATGTCAGTGAGAAAATGTATTGTTGCTGAATTCCAATATAACTTTAAAAATGTGAAATAACTTTTTGAAAAATGGCCAGGTTACAGTAAGTAAATAAGTATATTTCCATTGTGCTATATAGATTAATGACATGAATATCACTGTAATTGTAGCAGTATTTCAATACCAATTTAATTAATTATTTAGAAGAATAGATCATCGAAACAATAAGCTTAGGCAACATTCTAACCCCTTTTGAATGACTGGCATTGATAACTAGTATTAACTGTTCCATATATATTGCTCAGGCCCTTTCAATGGAAATAAAAATATTTTCCTCCAAAATGAGTTTTTATTATTTTATCATTTTGATTAAAGTGAATACAGACTATATGTAATTGTACATATCTAGAGGACGCTAATATAGGAAATACAATATTTTAAAGCACACTTTAAAATATAAGACTTTCCCAAAATGTTCATCTTTTAACTTTAAATAGAAATAACTTGGGATGTACACTTAATGGGGTGGGGGAGTAGGAATAGCTTTTAAGGGCAAAATAATTTTTCCTCCAAACAGGCATAATTCTTCTTGTCCTAGAACATAATGGCCCTTTCTTATTATGGTAACCAGGTTTTCTTATGTAAGAAGATCTAAAATTTTTAAAATACTATTTAAAAAATGCTTAATGTCAGGGGTTAATGTGGGGCTTCCCTGATAGCTCATTTGGTAAAGAATCTGCCTGCAATGCAGGAGACCTGGGTCCGATCCCTGGGTTGGGAAGATCCCCTGGAGAAGGGAAAGGCTACCCACTCCAGTATTCTGGCCTGGAGAATTCCATAGACTGTATAGTCCATGGGGTCGCAGAGTTGGACATGACTAGGCATCTTTCACTTTCACTAACGTCAGTGTAAACTTTAGAAGTATGTCTTGCAATACCATTTATGCACTCCTTCCACTTGATTTTTGAGTAATATTGTTCAAATTTTCACACATGCAAGAATTCTAGAAAGTTCTTGTTAGATTGGTTCATATACATTTAATGAACTCTTCTTACCATTATATATTTCCAAATTCATGAAGATTGTTTCTATTATCTTACTGACCACCAGAGGTCTCCAGAAATAAGCCATCATACAGAACAATTAGTATCAAGCAGGAAAGTATTATATGAAAATAAATCTATTGTGTGAGGATCAGTCCTAACCATGTTCTCCAATTTTTTTCAATAGAAAGACATTGATGTATCTTTTACACATTGGCTTCTCTTGACTTTAGAGTTTTCCACAGTTTTAGTATTACCATATACTACCATACATTAGGGTATAAAATGTTTAATAAGTATATTCATTATCAATGATTCTATCATTATACTGCAGAAAGGACTTGAGATGGGGTCAGAAGAGATATAGGAAGATAATTCATCTTGTCACCACCTCTGGCTCTTCCCCACTACCTAGAGTTCCACTGCTTACCCCTTCCCCTTGGGAATCATAGCCTTACATGTATATGATAGAACAATACTTTCTCAGTGGGGTAAAGAATATTCTAGAGTGACTTTCACCTACTTAGTGGAAACAAAGCCTTCAGGAATTCTCCTGCCAAAGTCTCTTCTTTCCACCCAAAGTCCTACTTTATATTTAACCTTAGCCTGAAGGGAAAGAAATACTTCTCTTATTCTTGTAATATGTGAAGCCCCAAAGTCAAAGTAGAATAAAGGTAAGGAAGGGGATCTGAAGAACTGTAGCACTGGGAATGCTATAAAATGTGGAAAACATAATTTCTTGATAAGACATTTAGGAAACAGAATTGGTTGCTAACTAAATATGTAGGTAGCATTTAATACCACCCAGCCTTTCCCAACAGCAGAAGAAGTGAGACTGTCTTATTACAGGTATCCATAAAGTACATCTAAGATGAATCAGCTTCTTCACTGTAGAAACAGGGAAACTAAGAAACGAATGGCTTTGGCATTGAGATGAGAAGGTTCGCACTCAGCATCTCTGTACCTGAGGGCCATCACCTACCATAGTACTCCCACCTGGATACAGGCGCCACGGCTATTCCACACTTGAACACACCGCTTCCTGCTCCCAGCACCATTGAGGTTACGTACCCTCCGTAGGACTAAGAAATGGAAACAGTTATTTTTATGGAGGTAAAGGAATTAAGGACATATGGCAGGCAAGTCGCAGTTTCCACATTTCTCACATCTTTATATACTGTGCCTCTTTCGAGATAGAAAGCATGATAGAGGAGGCTTAAATTGGCCTTAATTGGGCCGTATCTAAAGACTACCCGTTCAGAGCCCTGGTCCCTTTTCTTGGTAGGTGTAACAGGGAAAGTATTGACATTTTGCCGAGTAGTACTAATTAAACACAAAACGACCAAAACAAAAAAAGTTAAAGAAAAAAATAAAACAAAAGGGCAATAATCTCTAAGTTTTTACTTTTTTGGACTCCTGAGAAAAAGTGTCTCTCCTTCCCTCTCCCCCTCTATCTTTCCTTTTCTTTATCCCTCTTTCTTGCCTCTTCTTCCTCGCTCACCTCCTTTCCCCCATTGTAATAAACAAAAGTGTAAGCCTGGGGGGGACTCATTGCCCAGAAATCTAAGACATTTGGACCTTCTTAGATGGACATGATGGTTGCGATTTACACCTCCAAATATGTACAAACAAAAGTAAATTATCCTGTTTTGGATTATATTCACTAAGGAATACATCAGCCAAAGTACTCACCCAGCCCCAAATTGCAATCCGTTTGTCGTCCACAAATCCCATTTTTGAAAACTGTCTAAAATGCATGGAAGAAGTCCACGAATTAGTATCACACTGTGTATAGAAAACTAAGGTAACTGCACAAATGTGTAACCCTGCTATTTGTTCTCTATTTCATTCTTTTAGAAATTAAGATTAATTGCTGCCAGCAATCAAATAAACACCTGAGATCAAGGTCTATCATTTTTAACTTAAGAGCCAGATGAACAAGGTTTACTTGTTTTGGAGTCCATAAAAATTATGCCTGTGTGTGTGTGTTGTGTGTGTGTCTGTATGATTCACAGAAAACAAATCCTGGCTGTTTTTTTCACAGCTGTATATAAAAATTTGCAGCCCAGATGCACTTTTTTTACATAATTGAATTTAAATCTCTCCAGATGTTTTTCAGTTTGAGAGAAGCTGCCCCTGCAATAGAGAAACATGGGAGCTTGGAGAACATCTGTGCAGGGCTTAGAAATATCCCTGGGCCCCCTACCTGAGAACTTAAACACCATTCTCAAACACATCCTTTCTTATGATGGGTGTTGATTAGTTAACTCAACACTATGAAATATGAAGCAATTCTTCCTTGAAGGATTAAGATGTTGTTTTGTCACTAAATTGTATGGTTGGAATCCAGGTAAAGAAAGGAGAAAAATATTCTTTGTGTCTATTTCTTAGTCTTAGACTTACATCAAAAGGCAACTGGTTTACTTAAAAAAAACAATCTAGCAAATGGGGCTCTTAACTTGGTAGTACTGAGGGAGGTGGGGGACCCTCACACTGACCTATATGTGACCTTAAGAACCTTTGTTTTCAGTTGACGGTATATATCTTAGACTGCCCTGAGTTAAGCAATATTAGAAAAAATTCAATATAAGTAGTTTTCAGTTCATCTTCTTATGTAAACTTTTAAAACTTAGAACACATACATACAGAAACGTGTACCAAATCACAAGTGTACAAGCTCATAAGCCTTTACAGAGTGAGCATACCTTGGAGCAAAAAATGGGGCAATACTATCACCCAAAAGCCTCTGGGTCATTTTTCTCTTTGAAAAAAAAAAAATCTTTTATTGAATCCCAGAAAAATTCCACCTGAATTTGTACGAATATAAATTCGATTGTGGATATAGGATATATACTTTTGTTCCTGGCTTGTTTCACTCAACAGTCTGTGAGATTCATCTGTGTTGTTGTACATAGTTCCTTTGAGTTGCTGAAAAGCAACTACTCATTACTTTTTTTTTTCCGTTTATTTTTATTTACTCATTACTTTTTAAACAGAGTTGTATATTGTGGATAACACAATTCTATCATTTTAGACTTGAGAGGCCCTGGAAGCCATGCCCTTTCTCACAGAATCTGGATAAATAAAGATGAATTTGTAAAATATCAAAGCCTCACTCTTGAAAACAACTTATGCTCTTATCTAAATCTTTTCTTTATTTATTTTTTACTTTCAAGGAAAATAGCTAATCATTAACTTTAACAAATTTAGGATTACTTAATAAATTATCTTTTCTCCTTGTTGGTTGTTCCTTTTTTAAAAGGCATTTTATTCCATCCATTTAATCATTCACAATTTTTTTCCATTTCCTAGTTTCTGATTTCATGTTATTTAAATTGTTAGTTTATTATGCTTTTCAGACATCTCTGCAGGTGGTTATGGAACCTCAAAGACTACATTCCCCATTTACCAGTTGAATGCAACTGAAAGTAAGTTGAAGGGAAACCCAGATTCAAGACCTGACCAGTCTTGGCAAATTATCTAACCTAAGAGCCTCCATTTCTTTACCTGAAATGTAAGGTCTGAACACTCATCTCTGAGGGTTGCTGTGTAGCTTCAGGGATAAGGCAGTTTGTAAAACACTGCATGTTACATGTGCATGCCAGGGTAACCACCAATAAGGTTAAAATCTTTCTTAAGTCAGACCACATCTATTTATAGCCTCACAATTGATGTGCTTCATCCTTAAAGGATCCCTTATAACTGAGTGACAATGGTTGTATTCTACAACTTTCCCAAATTGGGGGAGGAGATCTCACTCAGCAGAATGTAGGAACCACTCCTAAGACTTCGTGGTTGTCATCCTACTCTGACATAAACACACCAATCTCCTCTGTTTATCCTCAACTACAGGAGTGGCTTGTTTGTTTAGTTAGACGTTCACTCAGAGGCGCATTTATCCCTGTTTTGTCCACATGTTTGATGAATTCTGAGTCCCTACTGCTAGAAGATGGTGGCACACATATCAATTCCCTTTTAAGTCTAAACATAATATTTTCACTAAAAATCTAGCCCAAGGATGAAAGATTCTTCCCAGGACACTTGAAACTCTTTATACTTCACAACTTTAAAATATAAATGGGGGGCGGGGAATTAAACAGCCTTTGAATTCACCTCCTAGTCACTCACCTGGTTGCTTCAATTTGATCTTCAACTTCAAATGTTCCCAATCTTCTGTTGATTGCATGCATGATCTTATCTCCTTGGTAACCACTTCCTCTGCCATCAAAGCTAGCTACTACAATGTTTTCTGTGCTTGCAAGGTAAGTAGCCCAGTTGAGTCTGAAGATAGCATCTGCTTTTTGACTACAGGGGCCTGCATATCTGTGAAAAATGCCAAATTGTTAGCCTTTGTGGTTTTCCTGAATCAAATGAAGAAGGCTTGAGTTTCTATTCCCCATGGACAAGAGGTGTACATCTTTCCTGTTCATGAGCCTGAAATCATGCCAGCTACCAGGGTGTTCTCAATGGGTCCTGTCAAACTTGAGAGTCATGGCAACATGACTATAATGGCTGTGTGTTTCCTCCGAAGATGCCCATCAATTTTATCTTTGAAGATTGCCATCAAACACAGACTTCACAGGCCAATGTTTACTAAGTTGCATATATCTTAGAAATCAAAGTAAATACTCTAATAATTAGAATAGGGGAGTTGTATAATGAAAAAATAATGAAGATGACAATAAATGCAGCTTCAAGTATATCTTTCTGATTGAGCTTACAAACACTCTTAGACTACAAGTTTCCTTGATTAGAACTTCCTTAAGGACTTAGACTGCTGTAGGACATGCACTGCATTTGCTTCAAGAGCCAGCACAGTGCTGTTCACTAAGGCCCACAAGGCACTGTGGAATGGGCCAAAGTATGAATGAACACCTCAAAGAAGGGACTTCACTGGCGATCCAGTGGTTAAGACTGTATTCCCAATGCAGGAGGCATGGGTTCGATCCCTGGTCAGACAACTAAGATCCCGCATGCCATATGGTGCAGCCAAAAAAAAAAAAACACACTTCAAAGGAGAAAGAAATAGACTATTGGAAAGTGGGTTATTGTTGGCATTCTACTTATTAGCAAATTTAATTCTCTCATAGCTGCATTCTTCACAGGCTGTAACTTATCCATACATAGCTGTGTATACAGTCTTCATCAAGCCCTCTCATTTCCATTTGTTAATCAAGACATTTCCTCCAGGTCATCAGATCTTGTAAACAGGTCTTCTTTGCATGATCTACAAGACTCCTGGACCCAGATCTTCTCCGGTAACTCTTCCCTTTCCAGCCCATCTCTGCTACTCATCTGTTCACTCTCCCTGCCAACAGGATTGGACAAGACCTGCTTGGACATCTTTGTTAACATCTTCCTCTCTTTCCTTGGGGATGGCAGTCAAAAGAACTTGTTTTAAGCCAAATATTGATTGTATGACTTTAATTTTGACTCAGATAGGAAAGAATGTGCCTGCAATGCAGGAAACCTGGGTTCCATCCCTGGGTTGGGAAGATCCCCTGGAGAAGGGAATGTCTACCCACTCCTATGTTCTTGCCTGGAGAGTTCCATGGACAGAGGAGCCTGATGGGCTACAGTCCATGGGGTTGCAAAGAGTTGGACACTTTGATTGACTAACACTTTCACATTTTTTTTCATTGTACAACTTTAATTTTACACTAGATATTGTATCATTCTAAGTTTTAGAAAAAGAAGGCACTCGTGAATTTCTTAAGCAAGTAAACATTTTTTTTTAACTTGTGAAATACCCTGGTCTTTTGAATGATATTAAATTTGGTAGAGTTAATAGCTTCCCTTAGTATTAACTATGTGTCAGGTTAAGTAAGCTTGAAGATTAAGCAACATTATTTTTAAAAATAGAAAATAAAGATTCAGACATCTAAGAAAATGAAGAGGAAAATCACTCTGGGCCTGAATTTATCATGTTTTTTTTAAACTTTCCTAATGAAAGGGAGATCTAATTATTACTTACTAAGGATTTCAAGAAGATAAAAATATCACTTTTTTCTTTTTAAACAAACCCTTATGTGAAAACATTACTTTTTTTTAATTGTAAAGGATCTTGTTCGGTACTGGGGCTAAGGCCCCAAGCAAGTGAATGTTACTGTAGTCAAAATTTGACTAAATTAGGTGTAATGAGAATCCAACAGTGTATCTGAAAGTTTAAAATACCTCTTTCTCTTTTTCTGAACGTTTATGTTTGGTTTACATGGAACTGTAAATGCAGGGGAATGTGCTGTATAAAGGGTGTGTCTCATGTTAGTATCTGTATTCCTTCTGGTTTTTTTTTTTTTTGCTAGTAACAACTGGAAAGTATCCCCAAGTTTTCAGTTTTCTTTTCTGTATAATGGACCCAATAGAACTGACTACATAGGCTTGCAATGCGGACAAAATAAGGCAAATTACCTGGCATGCAGCAGGCACATAGCACTTGTCTGGCTTGTTTTGTTTTGAATAAAGGAAATGAGGCAAGCTGGGATAGGAAGAGTGGCATTGTGGCATTATGTGTGAGGTCAGGGCAATTTTGGAGATTGAAGTAATGTTTTCCTACTAATTACCAAAAATGCAAAGATACAATATTTAGACCTCATGGGAGCTCACATTTACTGCTCAAAGACTTGTGATTTCAGAACTTTCTCAAGGACGTGGAGAAGTTTAAATTATATAATGAATACTTTCTCATATCATATCTTCTCTTCACCAAAAAAGGAAATGGAAAATACCAGGCAATGATATTTCAGGAACTACATAAAGAGAAACCTGACACTGGAATGAATTAAAGACCACCAATGAGAGATATTTGGGTAAATTTAGGGATAAGGAAACTGTGAAGACTAGTAATACCGATCTATTGCTTATTAAAATGTCTAAGAGGTAAGGATGAAAATGGGAACTTGAGAATTTCTTTCAAATTCCCCTGGAGTTCAAGGGGGAAAAAAAATTAAAACAAAACCCATATGCCATTATGAGGGAAAAAGAGTGTCTAGTTTCTCTATTAGAAAGATGGTAGAAAATACAGGCTTGGATCTGTGATTGCAAAATGGAAGAATTATTAAAATTGCTCTACAATAATTCAGGAAGCAAGAAAGGATGCATTTGTCTCTATTTTTCAGTGAGTTACACTGGGTAAACATGTACAATGGTTTACTTCTACATTATTCCTTTAGCTTGAATACTTACACTTCTATTAGCAGAGGATATTTCTTGGATTTATCAAAATGAGGGGGCAAGATCATCTGATACCAAAATTCTAAACAAACAGAAAGATTAATTAGTGAATTAAGAACACATTAGCACACGGTTTTCGTTTCTTATCTCTGCCAGTGACAAATAACATGTAGAGTTTAGCAATTTGTTAAATTATTATAGAAAAAGAAAATGAACCGTTTTGATTTAGCATGCTTTTCAGCTATAAAAAATATTCTCTTTCAGGTTAAAATATTAGTTTAAGGTTAAAACAAAGTTGTTTCTAATGGATCTATTAAATACATTGGTGTTTTGTAAAATAAAAGTGCATCTTAGAATTGCTAATGTTTTGTTTTTATGATTCTGTTCTTTGGCATCTGATCTACTTATCTAGTTTGTTTATGGCTTATGTTCTAAGTTTTCCTCCAAAATGTTTTCCTCTTCTTGAATTTCTTTGAAGATGTTTAGGATTTTTAGTTGGCCTTAACACTATTTTAAAATTCTGATTTAATAACATTTTTGTAATTCTTATTGCCATCCCAGGCTGTAAGATGAGTTCCCATTTTCAGCTCTGTGTTTCAGAGACTGAAACTAGGTTTACGTGGGGCAAACTGTTCTGCACGATCTTGTGCAGGTCTGTTTAAATCTCTCTGCTTGATTTAACATCAGTTTAGTAAAATTTGTCCCTAAAAAATAAATTGGTTACCTTTGCTACCAAATTCAGGCTAATTAGTTAGACTAATCTTTAAAAACGAGATACAGAGAGAGAGAAGAGAGCTGTTTCATATTTTAATAAGAATATTTCCAGCTTCAGTAGATTTAACCTACAAGGAAAAAAATCCTTATCTCTAGAGATGTTTCTTCCTTATGTTCACCTTTCTTTTGTATTTTGGTTGTTATAATTATTTTAGTTGAGGAAAAAAAGAAAAGTTTAAGAGTACAATCTTTAGATAGGTAGATTTTTCTTTAATTTGTATTTTGCTGGTTATTTTATGCTTTCTGATCAAATGTACTTATGATAACTAAAATTTTAGTCTCTTTATTTTTATTTGAGTAGAATGTCAAACTATCAGTTGATCATGATACTTTTTAAAAATATGTCAAACCCAGTATTTGATCTCTCCTTTGTTTGAATCAACACTAGTTAACTGGAAATGTTTTACTTCCTGTAATTTTTAAGATGCACAGTCTTTTCTCTGGGGGTCACATCCGAATATTTAATATGTTATATTGTAATATTCAATGCCTTCTGTTCCAGGAAGTCCAGTTAGCTCTTCAAAACCCTAAGCCCTTGCCAGTCAAACCAGTTTCAAGGGCCAGCAGCACTAGCATCACGTGGGAGCTTATTACAAGCTTCAATCCTGGGCCCACGCTCACAGGCTGGCTCAAAATGTGCACGTTAATGAGGTCCCAGGTGATCCAAAAGCACCTGCAGTTTCAGGAGCATTGCTCTAAGCTCTTCTTCAGAAGCACCCTCCACTCCCATGCTTTTCCTGCCACTTAAAACTGGACGAGCTGAATGTCTTCTATTATTATCCTTTATTAAAAAACAATCTAAAATAAATCACTCTTGATGGATGCCCCTCCTTCCCTATGAATTATTAGCCCTTAATGGGAAAAAAAAGCAAATAAAAACAACTACAAAAAAATAATAGGATTTCCTACTCAAAGAAATCCCTTGTTCTTATTGGTCCCTGAACATAATGCATGATCAGGCCATTAGGCCAGGGCCCATCATGGAGAGGAGATTAGGAAATATTCAAGATTTCTATCCTTGGACTGAAGTTTCAACATTTTACAGCCAAACTTAATTTTTTTACACAAGTCATTTTCAATCTATTTGGGTTAAAGGTAAAATATATTAGTATTTCATTGTTAAAAACACAATTAATACTTAATAGTAGAATAAAATTACTTAATGGGATGATACTGAACTAGCTAGCAACAGTGCAATTTATCCAAGTATGTTCCATTTAAAATAATACATTTTATGTAGACTATTATATTTTTAGATTAAAAAAATGTAAAACTAGTCATTCTTGTGATAGAACATTTTATGGAAAAATAACATTATAATAGATTTATGTATAAAATACATACTGTCAGATCAATTTACATTTAGTTATAATTTTATTGGTGTTTCTGTGAAAAGTTACATTCCAAGAGAAATTTCACTTACTTGTTCCATGCAAATGAATGAAGTCCAGTTTCTTTGAGGGCATCTGGACATCCTGCAGCACTTGATCCAAATCTGAATTGTTTTCCAGGACTCTCAGTTCTCAACAAATATTTGAAGCATTTGTTACAACGTGAAGAATTTGGATTGTGCAAAGCAATAAGGAACAAGGGGGTGATTCACTGATGAGACTATACACATTTCATATCTTAAACCTTGTGTTCAAGTCATTGTCAAGACACTCTAAAGCTGAAGAAAATCCCATTATGCTAAGCACATGTTGCTCCTATTCACACATACTTTCCTAAAAAGCAAACCAAGGATAAAATATGAAAATGTTACCTCTATCATTGCTGCTGTTATGCAGAGTATAGAGGGGCAGACCAGGACCTGTTAACATAATCAGGCGAAAAAAAATATTTCAGAGCATTAAAAAAAAAAAAGATACCATACTTTTCAAAAATAGCATTTGTTACCATTTAACTTTGATATAACTTTGACACCATTTAGCTTTGATAGAATGAATATCACAGTGGATAAGAGGCTTATAAGTGTTAGCTGATTTTCTTTTTCCATAAAATGAACGCAATTTGAGTCTAAGAAGTATTAATATCACTGAAGAGGCACCGGGCTCTGGAGAATGAAACAGAAATTGCACATCTGGCCCTGCTTAGTGCCTTGCGCACATTATCATTTCTGAGCCCAATTCTTTCTTCTGTGAACTAAGCCTTTGAGACCCACGGTAAGCCACCAGCCTTCCTGGCTCTCACTCCCAGGTCCAGAGAGGCCACACCCTCTCTCAGGCCCTGCCCACTAGGGGTGGAGCTCCGGAGACAGGTATCCCCGGGCCCACACTCCACTGCCGCTCCACTTTCCACTTCCCCGCCTTCAAAGGGCAGATCCCCTCCGCTGCTGTCCCCACTATGGAGGACTGGGCCAGGCGGCACATCTGCAGTGTGCCTGACTTGGATAAGCGATTCCTTCCTGGCATGAGAAAGTGTTTTTCTCACACGCTCAGATCTTCACTATTTATCCCAACTGTGGTAGTTGCAGAGTGGAAGGTAATGTATAGAAAAAGCTACTTAGTGAGCTATTTAATTTTGACACATTTGGATCACACTATTTTTACACTTGATCAGAACCACAGTGGAGGCATTCTAAGGACCTGGGATTGAATCCTTGACTTTCCTGCTTTGTGACTTAGGACAGCATACCTATGCTTCAATCTCTTTATGTATAAAATTAGGACAATCATATCTACATTACAGAGTTTTCTTAAGGATCAAATAAGATTATGAATACAAAACTTGAGCCCAGTGCCTGATATACATGAAACACGTGCTCAAAAATGGTTTCTGGAAACAGCCATGGTAAAGAACTAGGAAGAAAAATATGATATTAAAGCATGCCAGTACAGAAAGGTTCAGATAAGGAGACCTCTTTTTGGCAATGGACAGTTCTTGTCAACTTTTCAGAATATCCAAATTTCTTCCTCTCACTTTAAGAAGTCATCTAGTGTTTAATGGTAGAGGCCTGTGTCTGAATCCTCTTGTGCTTCTTATGAGCTGCATGACCTGTGAAATCACATTACCTCTCTTCATCCAGATTTCTTCATTTTTTAATAAAGAAAACAATAATAACAATAGTTACAGAAGATGAAGCTGTGAGCAGGCTGAGTCACAGGACCCACCGTACATACCTTTTTCTCATTTAAAGGGGCAAGTGCATACAATTAAAATTTGCATTAAAAAATGCACACTAGGTGTATATATAAGGATGAAAAGTACCTCTGTCATACATAAGCTCTGGGTATGTGTGCTTTCAGTCTAAAAGCAAGCCTCTTGGTTAGAAGGGGAAAGAAAGATGGCTAGCTCAGCACTTACCCATTGAGTGGAAAGGGAAAAGGACTTATGTCATTTCAAGCATTCAGATTCAATAGGAGAGAAGTGATCAAGGCAGAAAAAATATTTCCTAAACTGGACACTGAAAAGGAGGTTTCAGGAATGGAGATGCTGAGCCAGGAGGGTGGTGAGAAGGTTGTCCAGAGAGGGGAGGGGATGGAGGGAATGACTTGAGAGGGACTTTGTGGGTACCCCCTGCTCAATTCAAACTTACCAGAACATCTCAGCTGATAGTACTTTGCATCTTGACTGAACGATACAGAGTAATACTGACACCTGTCTGGATTCAGCTCACAACTGAGGCACATCACTTTTGTGTAGTCATTAAGTTGGATTCTGTAAAACCAATGGTGGAAATTAAGTACTTGATAAAGGGGTAAATGAAAGAAGGAATTAGAGAATGCCATGTACTAGTTTCAAAGATATCAGAATGCCAAGAAATACTCATGAAATTTAATGAGTTAATATGCAATAAATGAAGGACTTAATCCATAATAACCTCAAACCTCCCATTGTTTGCAAATATCACAAAGCATCTAATAAAGTCATGCTCTTTTGATGACATATGGGTTGGTTTATAGAGGAATAAAAGCATTCGGTAGCAGTTCCAATTTAATATATTAGGATTAGGCAAAAAAATAAAATAAAAAATGAAAACATAAAAGCCAGAAATTGTTCATTAGCTAAAAGCTCGTTAACACTTTGATAAAATTCTTACTTATAAAGATTTCTTCCACCTGGCATTCCTTTATATTCATTACTAATGTAGTATCTGGGGAGAAAACAAATGAAATGTATTAATTATGTTTTACAGAAAAAGTCAAGTATACTCCCTTTAACTCAACAACCAGCATTAGTGTTCATACAAGTGCATGTGTATCAGTGCTTGCCCGACTTTTATCATTTTTCCCTGCCCCTTTATTTCTCAGAAATAGGGGCATCATCTCTATAAATAGGGGATTCTTTTTTTTTTAAAACAGGCTAAAATATCTGAATATGAGGATGACTCCCTTAGTTAAAATGACAAGTAAAAACTCAAAAAAGTCTTCTTTTAGAAAAACATGACTGGACAACTAGTCTGAAGTTGAAGCCCCATTTATCTATGTGGTGGTGGTTTAGGTACCACGTTGTGTCTGACTCTTGCAACCCCATGGACTGCAGTCTGCCAGGCTCCTCTGTCCATGGGATTTCCCAGGCAAAAATGCTGGAGTGGGTTGCCATTTCCTTCTCCGGGGGATTTTCCCAGCCCAGGGATTGAACCCAGGTCCCCTGCATTGCAGGCAGATTCTTTACCAGCCAGGGAAGCCCCCATTTATCTGTACGGTTTTCCATATTCTCTGTTTCATAACACAGACCACTCAGTGGCAGGTGCCCCATCCTTCTGAGACTGACAGAGCCACTTTTAAACAGGACCTTCAAAAACTGCTTTGAGCAATGGCAAAACTCCTCTGTGGTGAAACCGATACAGAATTATAAGTGCCTCAGGTTCTAATGAAAAATAACACTCCCTGTCCCACCATTTTGTGCAGGGTCTTTGACAGCCTCCACAAAGCTTTCCATTTGCCACAGGTTAAGGCTGGGACAGATACAGTAGCCTCTCCAAGCCTTCTAAACATACGGTGTCACCTGAAACCTATCAAAATGCTCCAGAATAGTTCAGTGTTCCAAAATGTTTAAGAAAAAGAGGCTGCAGCATCTCTAATGTAAAGCAGGTAAGAGCAAGAGGTAGTGCTGGTTGGTGGCATGGTATCAAGTCTGCTGAGCATATGTGAAAATCATTAAGGCTTCCGTATGTTAGAAAGAAAAAAGTCTGAACACATTCCAAATAGACTACTCTTTATTTGTAGAAGATTTTTTCCTTATTTCTGGGCAAAGGAGGGCGTGATTCTGACAAATACATTGACATCCTACTGATGATTAGAATACTTACAGATAATCACTGGTAAGAGCTTCTATCCCAATGACCTCCCAGGCTCCTTTTGTAATAAATGTGCAATTCTGATGGGATTTAAAAAAAAAAAGGTTTATTAGACTCTCTCTGATCAAAGTTAAGGGGAGGATTAAATAATTTATATCAGGAATTCAGGTAATCTCAGGTCTTTTTCTTGGGTCTCCCCCCACCCCATCCTACCTACTCCAGATACCACCGGGGTATCTGAATTAGTCTGATTATTTGTACATCGTGATCGACTTTACCACATGATTTTCACTTCAAATTAGTTTCCCAAAAAAAGGAGATCAACCCAAAATAAATCGTGTAAAAATACTCACTCTCTTATCTGTTTGGAAGTGACAAATGTGTTTGTAACCCTCTTCGTTGCTAATGATCTTGTAGAAGCTATTCCCGTCAGAGGTAAAATGAGGCTCTGCAGGCCTAAACTAGAAAATAATAGGAAACATGAAACATGTTAAAGCACATTAGTCTTAGCGCACTACCAGTTTTAGTTTCAGAAAGTCCTTCCAACACCTATGCTCAAAACCCATGATTCATTTACTTGCCAAATTCAATCAGAGGGTCTCAAGAGAAAATTCTCCTAGAAAATGCAGACAAAAGATCTAACTCCTAAGGGCTTTCTGGCGGGGAGTAAATGAAAGAATGGACTTCCCAGGTGGCACCAGTGGTAAAGAACCTGCCTGCCAATGCAGGAGATGTAAGGGATGCAGGTTTGATCCCTGGGTTGGGAAGATCCCCTGGAGGAGGGCATGGCAACCCACTCCAGCATTCTTGCCTGGAGAACCCCAGGGATAGAGGAGCTCGGCGGGCTATGGTCCATAGGGTCACAGAGTCGGACATGACTGAAGTGGCTTAACATGCATGCATGCAAATGAAAGAATGTAGGGAGGATTACACACGACATTCAACACAGAGCAGTGGTCATTGTTACCCTTAGGCATCTTCTGTTTGTGGAGAATAATGCTATGATGTCTTGATACCAGCGTGAAAAAAATAGCATCAGTCTTTCAGTTCTATTAAGTAAATTTCCTCCATGTCACAACGTGCTTTCTTGAAACAGACTAATATTATTTTTGACTGTTTCTGGTTGGAGGGTGGTTTGTAATTTGAGGGATACCCTGCCCCCAACCCTGTTACTTATACATCATTTTTTTGAAAGTCAGACTTAGAAACTCTTTAATCATTTCTGGACTAGATACCATAAGGAATGTCTGTCGTATATTTCATACAGAAACATTCATATAGCTATCATTTTTATTATAGGCCTTCTCATTTTGCTAAATAGGATCAACAATTTACCCAAAAAAATAGTTGTATGGAAATATAGAACAAAATTTCCATTTTCTACAGTTCGGTAAAAGATAGTTTTCAGAACATAATGTCGTTTAAGCAGAAGAGGGTCTCTCCCAGCCTGATAAGAATATGTCTCGACTTCGATTTCCTTACTACATTTGAGAGCAGGTAGAAGATGGTCTTTTAAAATTGTTGGTTCACTTCACCCTCGCTGTTTCCTCTCTCATCAGCTCCCATTTTGGGAAGGAAGAAAAATGCTTCTCTCTTCTATTTAGTGATTCAAAGCGAATTCATTTATGGAGCAAGCCGAGGCGTGCAATACACTTGGTGTTCTCATTACAGAGCTCGGAAACACATTCCCCTCTCTAGACCTGTGTTCACAGCCTTATCTTTTTAATACATTTCCCTGTTTCCCCTGGATGGAGTTGTGCCTAGTAGAAATGTGTGAAAAGTGGCATCTGTCTGGTTAAATACAGAGAGGAAAAAACATATTTTTTTCAAAGAGTCGTGAGGAAGTGTAGCATGTCTCTTGCCATGGAGGAAACCACTTTTCATGTTGGCAAACCTCTCCCCTCTGCCCAATCAATGCCTGAACAAAAAGGACGTGTGAATGCTCGGGGGCGGGCGCTCTGAGCCCAGCTGGAAGGGCTGTGTTCCTGGACCAGGGGGCCGCACCTCTGTGCTCTGAGAGAGAAGGAATTTTTATGTTTTTTAATGTCACTTTGTTTCTCTCATAAAGGGGCTGCATAGAAGTGGTTGTAATAATTAGGTGTGATTCAATCTTCCTCTTTCACACTGCCACAGTGGCTGGAGCGCCTTCATCAATTCGCTTCACTCCATGGTCTTGTAGCAACGTGGCCAGTGAGCCCCCACCAAAGCGTTGTGTGAGGCAGGGGACCTCACTGAGGGCCCCTGCTTTCCTGGATAAAGTTCTGCCTCAGGGTATAATAAACTATGAACCCACATATGATTCGTCCAAAGAGAGGGGCAGAGCCGGTGAGGTGTGTATGCCCCCTCGATTCAGCAGTAGATAGTCGTGTCTCCTTCTGCATTTGTGCAGGCTGTGGGCAAAAACTGTGTTTTCTGCCTCCAAAGTACCTAACTTCAAATATGAGGTCAACAAGGACATTTGGTATCTTGGCTGCCTCTCAGCAACGGTTGTTTTTTAACTTTCCGGGAGCTAGATATTTGCCTAGAGTATGTCTTTTGTTTTATCTGCTGTTCTCTTGAATTTTCAGTTGTCCTTTTACTTTTTTTCAACTGAACATGTTATATATGCTCTATAAAAAGGTCTCTCTAGAGGGAGCATTTAAATATTATGAGGAAAAGGTCAACTAATATCTCCATTAATAACAAATAACATAGAGCCCTTGTTTGTTATATCTGCATATGAAATAGCTCTGAGTATCTGATCCATAGAACAGAAAAATCCATAATTTTTACAACTTACTCTTCCAACCCAGCCAGTGGTACTTGTTTCAATGTGTTGCCGTTCCTAGGGAGGGAAAAATAGAGAAATGAGATATGAATTCTATCTTTAGCTGCAATTGGTGGCAATAAGATTTATTGTACTTAAGCGAAAGCTATCTCTATTCACATATTTATATTTATGTTAGTACCTTTCACATAACTACATTAGAACATTTACCTCTCTTGCCTAGAGCTCTGTCCTGGGAGTGTAACTCGTACGTCATCCCTAAAACTCATCTAGCATTTTCAGTTCAGTGAGTACAGAACTGAAGATTACCTCATCTTTCCTCCATCCCCACCAGCTTGTTCTTACTCCCTTATTCTTCTGCAGGCTAGTGGCACCATTTACCCAAACCAGAGACCTGGGAATCATTCCAGCCTCCCCCTCTTCTCACAGGAACCTCCTTAGCCCCTGTCTTCTAGTTTTTTGACTTCTTTTGCCCTTCTCCACTGCTACTGCCTTAGTTTGTGTCCGTCGGGTTTCCCAGGTCCATCGCTCTGATGTCCTGGTTGTAGACTCTGCTGTTCTGTTCTCCTTCCAATCTGCTTTCCACTCCACTAAACCCACAGCTGACTTCATCAGGCAACTGATGGTTCTATCTCATTATGATCCTCTCCTATTTAAAACCTTGAAGTAAGCTCCCTGTGTCTTACAGGGTAAGGCCAAGCCCCTCAGAATGGTACCCAGCCTTAGCCTATATCTCAAACCTCAGCAACACTGCAGCTCTCCCTCAACCCCTAGTCCTGTGTATCCCCAGCCCCTGTGGGCTCCAAGCTGTTCACCTCAGACGCCTTTGCATAGCTTCCACTCACAGGGTCCACATGCCATCCTATGCCCTGCATATGGCAGCTTACTCCAGGCTGCTCTTGTCTCCTCTGTGTCGCCTCCCACCCCCCTCTGCCTGTCCCTAATCAAGTTGATTATATCTTTTGCCCTAGATTTCCTTTGTACCTTGCATATACACTTTTAGAGCACACTATGCTGATATTGGGATGATTTAATTGTCAGGAAGCAAAGAGCTTGGTTTTATAGTTTAGATTCTGACTGGCGTTGTGACCTAAGCAAGCTCCTTACCGTTACTGAGCCTGTTTCTGCAGTGTCTGGCTACTGTGAGTGTTCACAGTAATGGTAATTATTATTGGTCTTCGTAACAATATTCCCTACTAGAAAATAAACATTTTGGGGACAGGCATGCTACCTAATATTTTTTTCCACCCAGAGCCATGCATGGAACTTGGAACAAAATAGATATTCAATGATTGCTATATAGTTGTGAATGAGTGGATCAAGATATAGGGCCCAAGATTTCTGAGGCAACTCTGCCCTGGGCCTATCTAGAATGAAGCAGAGAGAGGTGTATAGGCACAAGCCCATTGCCAGAAAAGGGCTCATAGAGGTGTCCTTGATATATATGCCAGAAAACCTCCCCCAGACTTTCCCCTCCCGAGGCTGTTGATCCCTAAGGGGCTTTAAATTTGATCCAAGAGCTGAATCTTGTGGTCTCTGGGCTGGAAAGGCCCCCAGCACTTCAAGGTTGGATTAACACTTGCCTTAATTTGAAACCCTGTGAGCCCAGAAGTTATCTATTTACTTTCTAAAGCTGTTTACTGCTGAAAAGTAGTCACAGTCATAGGATGGTTATTAATAATAGGTTTGTGACCTCTTGATACTTGTTTTGTTTCTTGAACATAGATTCAGCAAGTTACTCTGCATACTCTGTTTTCTCTATTGAAACATGTTTCCTTGACCTTGCAGCCCATGGTTTTCTCGGACTTTGTGAATTTTGACATCAAATTCCATTTTCTGGTTTTCCAGCCACCACCCATATCCCAAGTGATAGTCACCATACCTAAAACAGAGTAGTGAGAGAAGGTGAAATAGAAGTACCACCAGGTTATCAAAGTGTCTAAAAGTCAATCAAGACTTCTTCACTGCCTCAGGGTCAGACACAGAGGAAGAACAAAAACTCAAACTGTATTTCCTGATAGCGTTCTTCCTGTTTTCATACAACCCTCAGATCACATGGAGCTTTGGAAGCAGAATATCCCAATTCAACCTTACCACTGAGGAAATCCATCTTCCCGTGGACCTGTCATAGTCACAGATATCCATGATCGAATAGTTCTGAATCCTGCGGAGCCACTGCAAAGAAATCCTTTCTTCTGTTACCCATGTCACGCCACACAAGTAGTGATCCCTGAAAGAAGGGAAGGAAGGAAGGACAGAAGGATGGAACGAAGGGAGGGAGGAAAGAAGGGAGGGTGGAGAGGAAGGGAGGGTGGGGAGGAAAGAGAGAGAGAGAGAGAAAAACTATTTCCAGACCTTGGTACAAATAGACATTTTGCTCGATGAAATCAATCTTCACGGGAATACAATTTTCAATCGTTGTTGAAACCATTTAACACCAGAGCATTTTACCCTTTCTTAAAGCACAAAGTGAAACTTAAATCTGAATGGAAATGAAAATATATCTGACAGGAAGAAGCAGCTAACATCTCACAGGGTAGCATATGTGACTCACACCATGACTAAGGACTTTGCAAGTCCTCAACTGGCCTTTGGTGGTGCTGGGGTATCAAGAGGGACCCTTTTCCTATCTCTTTTCTGCTGTCTTGAAGGAGCATTACAGTGAAGCCAGGAACTCTGGCTGAGATTTGAGTCTTTTCTGATGATTTGGTGTGCTTCTCTAGAAAATTCCTGCTAGTAGATAGAAACTACAACTGACCCCTTTCTCTTAACTTCATTTTCAAAGCGGGGAGAAAAATGGACTCCTATCTCTGCAAACTTTGAAAATCAAATCATTGTATCATACTAATCTTTTCTCAAGTGTCATAATATGAATCATGTGAAGAAATTAAGGAAACTTTTGTTATTTTAGCATAAATTCATACAAATAGAGATATCTCAAGCAGTGCAGCCTCCTCCAACACATACCTTTAAGAATTTTTGGAATTACATTTTGAGTGATAGTGAGATGCATGGAATTCATAATTTACCTTTCTGCTAGCCTCCCTAAATATTTGCTTTGGATAATTTATGTTATTCCATTTGCTTCCCACACCCTTGTGTGATTTTGTATGACTGTTCTTAAATCACTCTCGTCCAGTGTCTGATAAAAACCTTGTTTCCTTTTATCACAAGGATTCCAAAGGAATCTTTTCTTCCAGGCCCTTCCCATCTGACCCTATGGCCGTATCTGTTACCCCTAAAATGGTCCTTCTTTACTTCACAGGCTGTCCCTGTCCCCCTCCTTTTGTTACTGGGCTCTTTCCCCTGCTTAACTGCAAACTCTCTGAGGGTTCACGGGGTATCTCCAGGGCCTACCCGGCACAAAACAGGCACTCCCTAAAATTCTGTGGAATGTGGCACTGAACAGATGGGGTAGTCCTGTCCCATCCTCGTGACCTAAATAGCTCTGTCCTTCCTCAGAATTAATTATCACTTCCAGTCTCTGCTCCCTTCACAGACACTAAATCAAACACCAAACATTTATCAAGCACGTAGGATGGACCAGGTGTTAGATAAAGCACTTTAAATCCTTCACCCTTATGGCGCGGATCACTCACTGTGTTAATGTGCCCAGCGGTACCCGGGCCTCCGGGCTGTCCCCGCTGCAGGTGGCAGGCACTGGAAGAAGCCTAGAGCTCATCACCCAGCAGCCCCACACTCACACGGAGACTCCTGTCTACTTCAGTCCTTTCTCTCGCTTATTAAGAACTGCACCCTTTTCCAGTCTGCATGGCTGGTGTGCCATGAGCACCCTATGAGGTTTCCCGGCTCGGTCAACCTGCCCTTCAGTCTGAAACGATAGACATGCTTGAACTTCCTTAGTTGTCGCTGTTGCTCAGTCGTGTCCGACTCTTTTGTGACCCCCATGAACTATAGCCCACCAGGCTCCCCTGTCCATGGGATTCTCCAGGCAAGAATACTGGAGTGGGTTGCCATTTCCTTCACCAGAGAATCATCTGACGCAGGGATCGAAGTCACGTCTCCTGAACTGGCAGGCAACTACTTTACCACTGAGCCACCAGGGAAACCCCTCAGGGTTTTCTAAAATATCCCCTGCCCATGAAGCTTTTTTGAAGACCTTTCCTTCTACATGCCTGTCACAGGTCTTGTGCCATGTATCCAAACCCCCAGGGCGCACAGTCTGAGAAGCTGAATGCTGCTTCCGCTGACCCAGGAGTGAGGGCATCTCATCAAACTCGACTACGCTGAGCCCAAGGCAGAGGAGTTAAATGAGAAAATGGAAAGGCAAATCTATCTTCCTGGGGGTAGGGAATAAATACTTGTAAAGGGAATGGAAGAATGAAGCGCAAGATAGAAAACAAAAATTTTTGAAATTAACTTTCTAGACCAGGGGTCAGAAAACATTTTCAGGAAAGGGCCAGCCAGTAAATATTTCCAAGTTTTGGGGCTACAAGCTCTATGTCACAATGGCTCAGCTCTGCCTTGGCAGCAGAAAGCAGCCAGAGACAATATGTAAGGGATGAGTGTAGGTGTGTGCCAACAAGGAGCGGCTGAGATGTGGAGTTCATGTAAATTTCACGTGTCAGGAAGGATTATTCTTCTAATGGTTTTTCTTCCCAACCATTCAAAAATGTGAAAACCGTTCTTACTTGTGGGATCATCCAAAAATGGGTAGGGGCTGGATTAGGCCAGCAGGCCCCGGGGGTGCTACCCCTGGTTCTGTACCAGTAGTTTTTACTGTTTTAAGTCAAAACCCCTTTGTAAACTGGATGAAAATCATGTACCTCTCTCTAGAGAGAAAACGCTTCCCCACATACATGCACACATTTTCCAGGGGTTCCATGGGCATCAATAAGGATGGTGGACTCCAGAAATAAACAGCCTTCCTCTTTTCCAAAGTGGTCTGGTAGGAGGAAGGGGCAGGTGAGGTGGAAGAAAATCCTTTAACATGATTAGTGGGTCTCCTGGTACTATAAATTTATCTACTGAAAGCCATAAATTATGCTTCAGGTTCAGCAATCAGACAAATAAAAATTTTTCTCCGTTTGAAAACATTGAGCAACAGAATTTGGGAAGTCTGCCAGGAAACTCACATGCATCTGGCATCTTCCCTGCCTGTTTCTAGATCAAAGGTTCCTGAACCTGTATCTTCAGCTACCTTTGTCACTCTCCATAGCCCAAGATGTACTCTGTACCTTGTGAGGGCTCCATAAATGCGGTTCACCAGTGGAGCGGACCGTAAATTCTGAATTCACCTATAAACACACTTCTGTTTAATCACGGTTTCTCTTTAGGATTTGGAATTGAGGGGAGACGGAATGAGGGTGCATAATCCACCCCTGATCTGTGATCATGCCAGGCCAGGATGTCAGTGAGTCATGAAAAAGACATAAGGAAACCAATGGCTTAATTGTACTTTTTACAGGAAGATTTAAGTCCCCGCTCAAGGTCAGAAGAATCCAACAAGTGGGATCATCAACTACACTTTGCCCGTGGTGCCAACTTCTTTCTGTAAAAACAGGCTGGTCATAGTGGCTGGGGGAGGGATGGAAGAGTGACCAGGCACTGGACAGGCAGCCTGGTATCCCCATGAGCTGCTGACTGCCTATCCCAGGTTAGACATGGTGATTCAACTAGCTCTTCTGACTTCTGGAACAGAATTAGTCTAAGAGGAATATGGCTGACTTTAATACTAAAGCAGTGAAGTAATTCCTGGACACAAGGAGAGTTCAAGCCCATGTGGAGTCCACTCTGTGCCAGGAACTGGTCTTAGTGCTGACATAAAACTCATGACCACCTTATGAGGGAGGAACGTCAGAGTTCTTGTTTTGCAGACAAATAAACAGAAGCGTAGAGAGGTTAGGTAATTCATCCAAGGTCATCCGCTGGACAGGACTGGAGTCAGGATTAAAAATAAGCAGTTGGCTTCAGATTTCCTGCTCCTCGTCATTCCCCCAGTAGACCCTCCACCCATCCCTCTGGTAAACATTGCTGGTTCGTTTCACTCTCTTAATTCTTTTCTGGATAAAACTCCTCACTCTATGAAATTTATTTATTCCTCGAGAGTGAGTATAGATGGAATAACTGAATATTACAAAGCAAATCCTATTTAAATGTGTAAGGAGAGACTTGCCTTTGAAAGCACATGGAAAGGGAATCCCTTTGAAAAGTGGCTGTTGCCTTTCAAAGAGGAAGCATGTAATAAATGTCTGTTGTGTGATATTAATTCCCCTAATTTGTGTAAATGTTTGTTTTGGTATGTTAAACATACTTAAAATAAAGTACTTAATATTAACTGGAAAGAATATTGGAAAGAATACCACTTCTAAGAGCAAAGACCCTGATGCTGGGAAAGATTGAGGGCAGGAGGAGAAGGCGACCACAGAGGATGAGATGGTTGGATGACATCACTGACTTAGTGGACATGACTTTGAACAAGCTCTGGGAGACGATGAGGGACTGGGAAGCCTAGTGTGCTTCAGTCCATGAGGTTGCAAAGAGTACGGCACGACTTAGTGACTGAACAACAACACTAAAAGCAACTGTAGGTGGTGGAGTGATTAATTCAGTGAATCACTGAAGCGGGCATCCTGCCAGCGCTAGCCACAGGTTCCATGCCCCCCTCTGCTCTGACAGCAATGCCAGCCCTCCAGGGTCCACTGACAGATTGCTGAGGACCAGAATGATGGAGGTGAGAAGAAGCAGAGCTGAGGGATATGGAGCTCAAAGCATGTGAGCTCCTAAAGTGCCTCCTTTCTTGCATACCTTGCAGCATATTTCAGTCCAGTTCACTGACCTCCAGAGTGAAAATCTTAGACCTTAAAGGTCCCCACTTTATAGAACAAGGGTCATCAGCTGTTCAGAGGAGACATAAAAAGGCTTTATCTACTGTGTCCTTCCAGAGCAGAGAGAATGGAGTGGGGCTGGTCACAAGCTGGGTGTTTTGGGGCCCAAGAGTCATTCAACAGTAAAATAGGCCATCCCTAATCCTCTAGTTTCAGGTCACAGACTTTTCAGAGGGCTGGGAGGAGACAGAAAGGAGGGATTACCATGCAAGTTTATTGTGAAGGCCATCTTTTCGCACTGGCTGTATAAACTCCTATCCCCCCAAGACAAAGTCACCTCAACCATCCATCTATACACGAACTTATCTATTCACTTATTCTACATGTATTGATTAGGCACTTGCTATGTCCCAGGCACCCTTCAAGGTACATACGTTCTAAGTCACTTCATTCATGTACGATTCGATGTGATCCTGCGGACCGTAACCCGCCAGGCTCCTCTATCCATGGGATTCACCAGGCATGAATACTGTAGTGGGTTGCCATGCCCTCCTCCAGAAAATCGAACTCACATCTCTTATGTCTTCTGCATTGGCAGGCAGGTTCTTTACCACTAGCACCACCCGGGAAGCCCCCCTTCAAGGTACTGGAGATATTATTGTAGGATTGGCCCAACCCTTCCCTGTAAACTTGTCCTGTTTCAATCCAGTCATGTGAAGCACTTCTCTAAGTAAGTTAGGAGACTTATGATTTTACATTATCTGCTATTTTCTCACTCTCAAGTTCCCAACATAGGACTTCCCTGGTGGTGCAGATCTGCCTGTCAATGCAGGGGATTTGGGTTTGATTCTCTGGTCTGGGGAGATCCCACATGCAGAGGAGCAACTAAGCCCATGCACAACTATGGAGCCTGTGCTCAGCAACAAGAGAAACCACCGCACACCACTACCAAGAGGAGACCCCACTTGCCGCAACACTGAACAAAGATCCAGCACAATCAAAGATAAATAAATAAATAAGAAATAAATAAAAAAAAATTCCCAACATAGGCAGTCAATGCAAATGAACGGTTTAATCTGATCAACTTGAACTTTTAATTCATTGAGGGCAGCCACTGCAGGAGTGGCTGGTTCTCACTGGTTGTCAGAGGAGCCCCGTCCAACAAACGAGCCTTATCTTCCTGTAGGATTTCAGCTGCTGGGAGCTCTATGATGAAAGGATGAGGCCTAGAGAGAAACTCAGTGATGGGCGTGGGCAGAGGGGGGCCTCACTCTGGGAGTGAGTGAATTACCATGTGACACCACAGAGGCTGTGAGGCAGCTGAAGAGGCAAAGTTGCCTGGATGAACTTGACCCTCCTGATGTTCCCAGGAGGCCAGAAAATGGAGCATCACTGTGTACTAGAACATTTTTCACCAGAGGGGCCCTCAAGCCTGGTTTTAGAAAAGCTGCAGCTGTACTGATGCTAACAGAGACCAGAGCTGGATTTGCAGTTTCATACACAACACAGTCCTGTAGCATTTCCAAAACACTTCTTTGGTTGAAATACATTCCACAGAAAATATCCACAGTGAGTGAGGCAGCCCTCACTGTGACAGCAGCATAGAGAACTATGAAGAACAGAGACTTAAGGAATCATTCATATAGGGTGAAAAACAAATCCTTAAACGGCTTAAGTTTCCTGAGCTCTGAAATTCACAAGTAGGCCTTAGAAAGTGATTTCTAAGTGGGGAAATGCCATCCCTTCAACTGGGAAATAGCCATGAAAATGCTACCATAGACAGCAGCACATGGGTAATAAATGAGACAATGTGAGCAGAGCACCCAGCACAATCCCCGCCCCGTACATCTTAATTACAGTATTCACTCTGGCTGGCAGATGGGGGCCTCTGTCCTATCCCCAGCTCCCAAGCTAACTTGCTATGTGACCTTGAGCAAACATATTTACCACTTTCGGCCTCAGATCTCTCATCTGTGCCTCACACTGGTATTCTGAGTGTCTCTGGAGCAATGAGGCTCTGCTCTTCTGAGACTCCTAGGGGAAGAAGAGGGCACGGGGACTGGGCCTGTAACCCAAGCAGCCGCCTGCCATTTGCTTATTGCCACCACATCTCTGTGTTTTATCTCACTTGCACCAAGGTTGCTGGGTCCTTAAAACCATCTTTAAGATCCAAAGCCCCTTCCTGGGCAGTCCTGAGCTTTCGCATGCTCAGCCATCCTTCTACTCCAACGTTCTTCCTCCCCATCATGCCCTGTTCAATCTGCTCATTCTCCAAGATGCTTTCTTTGATCCCCAGGGTCACGGAAAACCCATTTCCGCCTCCTCAGAGTGCCTCCTGACTTTTGTTTATGCTTCTGTCATAGGCGTTCTGGGAGTCATTTATTGACATGGTTTATATCCTCCACCCCATCATAAGTGTTGGAAGGCAGACTCACTCCTATGACATCCATGAGTGTAAACAGTGAGTGCTTAATCAATGTTGATGGGAGAGATGGCTGGAGGGGATCAAACAGCAGATTTTAGAACCTCCAGGTAAATTTATATATCCTTGGACAAATTCAGGGAAAAGAAAACATTTTAATTGATAATTAAGTTTCCCTCAGAATAAATAGGTTAATACAGATCTTTTCTAAGCAAGTGAATGAATTAATAACAATAGAGCAAAGCCTCCAGCTTGCCTGCTGTAGTCAATGCAACCCTGAACAGGAAGATGCTTTCGTATTGCTCTGATAATAACTTCAGGCATCTGAGGACACCACCCGAATCCACACAGAGGGAGGGGCACCTCGCAGAGTGCTTACAAGGTCTTTCTTCCAAGTCAGAAAGGTTTGAATACAGACTCCTACTGGGTCATTTTCTAACATCTAGACCTCATTTTCTTATCTGTATCTGACATATAATAACTATTGGAGGACTTCCCTGGTGGCTCAGTGGTAAGGAATCCACCTGCCAATGCAGGAGACACAGGTTCAATCACTGGTCTGGGAAGATCCCACATGCCACGGAGCAACTAAGCTTGAGCACCACAACTATTGAGCTTGTGCTCTAGAAACTACAAGCCTCAATCACCAAGCTGTTGGGCTGCAACTACCGAAGCCTGAACACCTATACAGCCCGTGCTCCGCAACAAGAGAAGTTACTGAAATGAGAAGCCCAAGCACTGCAACTAGAGACTAGACCCCACTCACTCCAACTGGAGAAAAAACCTGTGCACAGCAACAAAGACACAGCACAGCCAAAAATAAATTAAAAAAAAATTATTATTATTATCGGAAAGAATTATTTAAAGACTAATAAAATAAAGCATGTAATGCTCTGTGCCTGGGACATAGAGAGTGTTCAATAGATGCTAGTCATCATTTAGAAGCAATGACAAAACCAACATAAGTAGTGGAAAATAGACAGCAACCTGATAGCCAAAAGTGTCATGCAATTTTGTGTTTATAGGAAAATAATGGAAAGGCAGAGAATTTCAATGGAGAAGGCAATGGCAACCCACTCCAGTACTCTTGCCTATCCCATGGACGAAGGAGCCTGGTAGGCTGCAGTCCATGGGGTTGTGAAGGGTCAAACATAATTGAGCAACTTTACTTTCACTTTTCACTTTCATGCATTGGAGAAGGAAATGGCAACCCACTCCAGTGTTCTTGCCTGGAGAATCCCAGGGATGGCGGAGCCTGGTGGGCTGCCGTCTGTGGGGTCGCACAGGTTTGGACACAACTGAAGCAACTTAGCAGCAGCAGCGGCAGCAGAGAATTTCAAACCACTAAGGATTATTCAAGCAAGTTACATCTTGAGATACATCAGTATCATGGGGTGGTGGTGGTCCCTAAAATTAATCCACAGTTTCCCTGAAATTGTCTAGGTCTTACCAGGCCCTGCAAAGACTCATGTGACCTGACCTTCCTCCCATACTCCCCTCTCTACTCAGATGCTCTGGAATCTGTGGCTCCTTGCAGGGCCTCCTTGGTACCATGCATGCTCCCTCTGTAGGGACTTTGCACCTGCTCTTCCTCTGCTTAGCTACTGCTCCCCCAACTCTCCATGTGGCAGGATCTCCCCCTCTTCCTTCACATCACTTCTCACAGGCATCTTATTAGAGAGATCTTCCGTGACCTCCGCCCACCATCACCATCGCATCTGCCCTCCTTTGATTGTCTTCACATTTCACTGCCTCACATGATGTAACCTTATTTGCTTACTTGGTTGTTTGTCTCCCCCACCTTGACTGTAGGCTCCAAGATACCAGAGACTCTGACTGCTCTATTCATTCTGCAAGCCCACCCCTAGGGCCCTGTCCAGCATGAAGACATGAAGTTTGTACTCAGTGAAGAGTGTGTAGGGTCAGGCCACCCAAGATGACTGTTCTCTTGCTCTCTACATCTCCTGCTGGACCAGAGCTTACTCCACGTATACCCTACTCACCTGACTGACATTCCTACCTGCTTGCTCCAAGCCCCAGCTAGTGATTGTTCTTATCAAAGGGGTGGTGAGGGGCATGCCCCTCTGCTGGTTTCCATGGTAACTAATAAGCCAAGCTGACACAATTCCTCCTATAACTGGCAGTCTCCCCTTCCCCTCTGGAGCAAAGCCTGTCATGTCACCAGAGCACATGGTGAGATGTTGCTCCAGGACCTTGCTTCAGACATGTAGATCCCCCATCCATTAAACCACTGATGTCTCTGTTGCTGACACTGGGCTCTGTCCTTGTTCTTAAATGTGGGCAAGTGCAGGCCTTGTAGGCCTATGGGGTAGAGCCCAACAGAATAGTTGAATGGAAGAATGAATGATGGGCCAGGCCAAGTGACACCATGAGATGCTGCCATTGATTCTGTCATTCATTTTGAAAGTGTTCTCCCTGAGAACTGTGGAATTGTTTACAGCATGAGCATTTGGGTCAAGAGTCTTACCCTATTAACACAGAACCAGGAGGAACAATTTGTTTGGAAGTTGCACTAACGTTCAGGCTGAGACTGCTGATATCTACAACAAAGAACTTTACAGTTGGATTCACAGCTCCTGCCTAGGAAAAAAAAATCATGGAACTGGTATTAATTTAAAAAAAAAAAAAAAAAATATATATATATATATATATATATATAATATCATTGCACAAGTTTAAAACTATACAAAAATGGCTAAATTATGACCCTAAAATTATAACCAGACACTCTTAAACAATTTAATATAGATAAATAAACTTAAAGGAGAGTCATGACATGCAACCTTCTCATATTCAGGCAGAAATACATAAATGGTTCCCGTCTAAGTAATGAATGTTCATACTTTATGTACTTCAAGCAAAAAAGGATAAACTTGTTAAAATCAATTATTTTAATCTGTAAATATATCCTGACTCCAGAAAACAAGAAGATTGATGGCTAACCACTAGGAAGAATACCTGGGTTCAGCCAAAGATACAATCCACTAGTAAAATTAGTTTACCTGAGCCCAGAGCCAAAATGCTAATTAGGAAGCCAATATTTCCACTGCAAATTCAGGTTCACCTCTTTGGAGCTTTACAGTCAATATTGTGACAGAAATCTATAAAATTATTTTATATATACACACAGATTTTTCAATTGACAAATTAGAAATAATACGATATTTTTAGTGAGAAGGTTCCATGGTGTTTTTTTTTTTTTTTTTGGCCAGTTTACTCTTCAAAAAATAACATTCCACTGAAAATACATTTCCGTATTTATCCTCTGATTTCTTTTTCTTTTAACTTCCTCTGTCTTCCTAAAATGGCAGCTCTTCATAAACCAAACTGAACAGTGAGTTGGTAAAAATAAAAATCCCTTTCCCTAAATTGCTTACAGCAAAAACACTTCACTATTAGATTTTCCTATAAAAAAATAGTGTGGCCACTATTTTTATGACACTAGTGAAGAATCCTGGTCCTTCCCTAAATCTCCCTCTTCCTTGGCTTAATAAAGCTCTTCAGTTTTTATAAACATGCATCCTGGAGAGAGAAACAGTCTTGAAAACCAAGACATGACACTATTATTCCAAATGTGGGACGTGTGAAATTTACATCAATGCCAAATTTATCACAGAACTACTAAAACTAGTCATGTATCTGTTAGTTAGTAATACAACCTGATATATAAGCATGCTTTTCAACTTTATCTAGGGCACAATCCAACTTCTGCAAATGAGATGAGCTTCTGATTCAATTACAGCCTCTCTTTTCCTCCATTCAAATATTTTCATTCCCTCTGCTTCTTTCAAAAGCATTTTCCCCATCTTTTTCGGCTTGTCATTCCTCAAAGTTTTTGGAGAAATTACAAAACCTTAAATCACACTCTTTCCTGGGATAATAAAAATACTTTAAAATTGCCAGATGCTGTTGACTTCAGCAAGAGTAATCACAGCAAGCTGTTGAAGAGAGACTGACAATATTTTCATTAGCAGGGAAGGATTAAATGAAACCATTCTCTTCCCATCAAATCACGGAACCGCTATATGAACAGAGCACAGACCTTTGGATATGGAATCTTCACGGTCTTTGGGTATTGCAGTGACTCATCAGAGTAGAAGGAGTATTCAATCAGCGGGACTTCTGTGTCGTTAAATTGGGCATATGCTAAAAAAGTGCCGTTTGGAGACCACCACAGAGCGGAATAAGTACTGAAGACTTCCTCTGAAAAAAAGGCAGAAATTGTTCTGTTACAAGAAGTAACTGATAAATTGGCTTTGGCATTCAAAATATTGTTCTCATTAGCTTTAGTAATTACAGTAGGGTTCAACTAATGAACCACTTTGCATTTGCTGGGCTTCCAAAATCAGAGTAATACAAATGAATAAAAATAAAATCTTCAAGGATAGAGCTGGATTGTAAAAATAAGTAACCCACTGGACCATTTTATCTTATAATCCTCTAAATTTATGCCACAAAACATACGAAAAATAAATCTCACATAAGGGGCTGATTCTCCTTTCTAATTTTCAGTCAACAGTTTGTACTGATTCTGCAAGGTACTGGTGGGTGGTGTGTGGCTCCAGGCTATCAAACCAATATGGTGCCCAGAGTTTACTCCTCTTGGCACAAAAGATGTGGGAAGGATGGATTTAGAATGGCAGGAAGCTCCATGAGACTTCTATCAAGGAGCTCCTCCTTTGCCTAGTCTAGAAACTCATAACTCTCTTAGATTAACACCTTCCTCTGGGGTAAGAGACACGGGTTTGATTTCTAGGTCGGGAAGATCCCCTGAAGTTGGAAATGGCAACCCACTCCAGTATTCTTGCCTGGAGAATCCCATGGATGGAGGAGTCTGACGGGCTGCAGTCCATCGTGTTGCAGAGAGTTAGACACTACTGAAGTGACTTAGCATGCATGCACTGGTATATCAGCTGATGGGGGAAGAGGTCAAAGACAGAGGCAAATGAAAGGAAAGGTTTTGCTTTCCTGAACAATGTTGGACTCATCCTCAGTCTCTAGCAAAGGTAGCTCTTTCCTATGTTTATTATGGAGTCAATTCATGGGACTTCCAATCTCTGGCTCTTAAAATGCCAAAACCTCTTTCATCAACTGGGAAGAGAGGATTCAAGTGGATTTGATGGAACCTTCTAGTCCTTTATGCAGAGTTAATCTACACATTTAATATTCTGCTGTGAGTGTAAAGGTAAAAGCAAAAGCATAAAAACTTGAATCTTAGAATTAGGAAATCATTTTAATCCACTTTTCTGATTTTCACAGCCTCCGGACAAAAGTTTATTTTCCAGATACTTACTTTCAATAACAGTGATAATCGCAGTAGTAGTTACAGGAATAATAATAATGATAAAATATAATCATTATAAGGATGAGCAGCTGACATTTGATGTCTTCTGTACATGCACCAGACACTGATATCTGACATCTATTATTTCACTTAATCCTCATAATAATTCATTGTGCAGGTGAGCAAAGCAAAGCAGGTAGGCTTAAAGAGAGTAAGTCATTTACTTGGGAGCACATGGCACATAGTTTCTAGAATCAAGAATGAATCCAGATTTTTCTGTTTGGAATTCAAGTTCCACTGTTCATTCCTGCCGATTTCAGCACGTCTAGTAACAGAAACCCTTCTGTTTGATCAGGCAGCTTGCTCCTCCTTTGACTCCTTTACACCTATATCACTGAGTCACACTTATGCAGCAATTTAGAATTTACAAAACACTTACCTAATTGAACCCTAGGTGACTCTATTCATAGGCTACTTTACTGAGAGGACACCTAAGGTTTAGAGAGAGTGAGTGAATTGCCAGAGACAAGAACACAGGCCTTGTGACTCCAAACTAAGGGACTTTCCCACTAAAAACGTCTTCATATACCAAATCAATGTCTCATTCCCTGTGGCTTCTACTCATTGGTTCTAATCTCAGATCAACATGGAATTACATAAAATGAATACATTGACAGCAAGGTAATGGTTTGTAAAGCCATTTTTAAGTACAGGTGGCAGGTAGAGTTAAATGTTTTGAATTAGTAGTTGTTTAGAATACTGAACTCCTCCTTTCTCACTTTCATTCTTTATTTTTCTTTTCTATTATGGTTTATCACAGGATATTGAATATAATTTCCTATGCTATACAGTCAGATCTTGTTGTTTATCCATTCTGTATATAATAGTTTGTATCTGCTAAGCCCGAACTCCCAGTCCATTCCTCCCCACCCCCCACCCCAACTTTGGCAACCACAAGTCTATTCTCTATGTCTGTGAGTCTGTTTCTGTTTCATAGATAAGTTCATTTGAGTCATATTTAGATTCCACATGTAAGTGATATCATATGGTATTTATTGTCTCTTTCTGACTTAGGGGAATACCGAACACATTTTTCCATAACAATGATGTGTCAAAACCATTATTATAAAACTACTCTGATCAAAGTCAAAGTTCTAAGAATACAGGGATCAAGGGTAGGGGGAAAGAAGAACAATGAAGGGAAGAAAAGATTTCCAGCCCTACCTGAACTGGTGGTGAGCACCCCCTAACACACCATCCTGCGATACCTCCCATCCCACCACAACTCCCATCTTGCCACTCTGCTTCCTTAGGCACCATTGGGACCCAGTTTCCTCCCTCTAACTGGATATTTCATTTGCTCCATGACAATTACTTGCTGGGTTTTTTGTCTCTCTCTGGGAGCAGCAGTTGAGTAGCATTTGTGTCTGTTTCCCCAGCACCTCGCATAGCGACCTGTCGGTGGTTGGCACCCCACGTGAATCACACACCCCCTTGTCAACACTGCTGCCTCAGGGGGTAAGGAGTGCTCTTCTTCCCAAATTATTTCCTTGCCTATCCCCTCTCATCTGTGCTCTCACCAAAATTTTCATTTTCATCTCTGGGTCAGGTAAATGATATTCATACTCAGAAGTGACTGTTATGTAATTAACTTCATCCTAGAAGATAGACTATTAAAAAAGAAAGAAAGAACACATTTATTAACTAAAAGTTGAAGCTGACGTGTTAGTTACTCAGTCGTTCTGACTCTTTGTGATGCCGTGGACTGTAGCCCGAGAGGCTCCTACGTCCACGTAATTGTGTAGGCAAGAATACTGGAGTGGGTAGCCATTCCCTTCTCCAGGGGAACTTCCCAATCCAGGGACTGAACCCAGGTCTCCCACATTGCAGGCAGATTCTTTATCATCTGAGCCACCAGGCAAGCCGTTTATTAACTAAAGTAAATAATAATCAACTAGAAAATCATGAAATAATGCAAAAACAGAGAAATTGAGAGAGAATGCTGTTTGGGGACCCAGGGTGGGGAGGGGGCCCAAGTTCCAGATTATAGGCTCTTCTGTGAGTGTCCCTCCCCAGGGCAACACATGGCCCTGTTTAGATCTTGCAGCTTTGTTTGTTCTTTTACTAATGAACCTATGGATTCTCCAAATGCATTTTTTTGACCCCAACAAGTCTTCGCGGTTTCAGTGGAGAGGGTGGCTCCAACAGGAGAGTGATCTGATATATGGAGAAACAGGTATGCTCTTTCTAAGTATGGAGTATTCGTAAATGTACAAAACCAATTGTAGGAATTTCCCTGTAGGGACTAAAGTCCCATTTTTTTTCCATTTATTTTTATTAGTTGGAGGCTAATTACTTTACAATGTTGTAGTGGTTTTTGCCATACATTGACATGAATCAGCCATGGATTTACATGTATTCCCCATCCCGATCCCCCCTCCCACCTCCCTCTCTACCCGATCCCTCTGGGTCTTCCCAGTAAAGTCCCATTTTTAAAGACAGGCCCACATTGGAACTGTGAAGCAGTTCTTCTGCTTGTGAATGGCTTAGTCACGAACAGGCAAAACAAGTTTCCTCCAGCTATTATCTACCTTAGAAAGAACCTTAGTGTTGTGATGTTATCTTAGAGATGCCCAACTGTTCCAAGGAAGGGTGGGTCAGAGCTTTGGGAAGAGAATTTCTTTATCCAGCTCACACTGGGGATCCTGAGGTTGTGCTGTGCTGTCCAACGAGTGTTAAAGATGCTTTTTAATGTCTAAGTGACAAGTGTTAGTAAATCTTATTATAAGTTTTAATCTAACACTTGTTTCTGGTTCATGGGAATTTATTTTTCTTTTAAAGTGTTTTCTGTTGTTCTTACAAAGTTATCCATTTGATTGAACTCAACCTGAACTGGTAAGTACCAAAATTGAGCCATGAAGAAAAACTAACTTTTTTTAAGTAGAGAAAAAATAGCAGGTTAAAAAAAAAGGATGAGTCTTTAATAAACATCATACAATCTTGTAAAGGGTTTGGAATAGCCTCAAAATGCCTTCTTACCTTGGCAACTAGAGACACAAATACTGTTTTCCTAATATTTTATAAAACTCTTTACCCTAAAAGAAAGAATCATTCTTTTTAACTTTTTCAGTTCTGTTATTTGAACCCATTTTCCCACTAAGTCTAATTATTTTTTTTCTTCTTTAAAAACAGGAAATGATAATTTGTCCGTGTTCAAATGAACCCAAATTCTCTATAAAAGAGGCACGTTCTTTCCCTGGGCTCCATAACCTCCAGACAATGTTTTGTCATCTTTTGGAACGTTGTTGGAGTTTTTAGTTTTCCTTAGTAACTTCTGGGCTAGGTAGGCTTGGTTTGAGAAACATCTGATGTTAATCTGGAGACTTCTATGCCCCAGTAAAGCAGAAACGCTACCTACACAGACAAGCCAATTATAGCAGCAGAGCAAAGACAATGGGAGCACTGAAGTGACAGTGAAGATGTAGCAGTAACATTCACTGTGAAGAAATTCTTAGTCTGTGAGATAGATGCCTGGTGCATGAGTGCTAAAGGATATTTGATGACTTTTTTAAAATACAACTTATTTTGAATGCCATTGAATTTCCCTGTTTTCAAAGACAAGTTTAACTGTTTTTGAATATGAACAGATTTTCTGATTTGAAAACGTTTTAAAGTCTTTACCTTCATAAACCCAGTCAGTTATTCCATTATAGATTACATCTTTTTCCCCAGTTTGTGTGATCCTCTGACTTGGCGAATTTGGTTCATTTTTCACATAAATATCATTGTTCCAAACGTATGCCTAGAAAGATTGGAAAAAAAGATGGATACACAACCATGTTATATTTTATCCTAGAGTTTAAAAAATTTGTCTACTATTTTATCCTCAAATAATATTGTCATGCAAGTGGAATGACTACCTTAGATTATTCCGTTTGAGCAGGAGGAAGAGTCATTTATGTTCTTAAATGTATAAGTATACATGCTATAATACCCAAATAATCCTAAACATACTCTTTATCTACCAAAAAGAAGCAGCCCACAACCACTGCTATTGAATAGTAAAGTGTATGCAAATCCCAGAAGACTGTCCAATTCTATAGAATGATGTGTGCTTTGCATTTCTCTTGGCGGGGGGTGGAGGGGTGGGGGGGGTGGGGGGGTTGGAGGGGTGGGGTGGGGGGGTGGTGGGGGGAGCTGAGTAGAGAGAAGGCAGCTGCAAGCCCAGAGTCAACTACAGATAAACAGTCTGTCTTCCTGTTTAGATTCTTCAGGACTTCTGACATTCTCCAAAGACTATAGAACATGAAGGTGTATCTATAGTGACATAGAAAAAGTCAAAGAACTAACAGAAAGTGGGAAAATTGAAAAAAAAAAATTAACAAAATAAAACAGAACAAAAAACAAAATACAACAGGGTTAGAATTTGAGTTTAATGAACATTTTTGCCAGTAAATAAACAATTTCCTAACAGTAGTTCAGAAATTTTCAGGAATTGTATTAATATTTACTGTTAGACTAATAAAATGTTATTTTAGGCAATAATACTCTATGTGATAGTGACTACAGCCTTCCTAAGAATCTACTCTGTATCAGGGTTAGGAGCCTCTGCAAATGAAAGATTTGAACCATTATTTTCCTGTAAAGAAGAGAGACTTACTAACCAATTTATGACCCACTGGTGACCATGTGATCCACTGTGTGTTGTTTGGGATTCTCTCTTCTGTAATTAACTGCCTGGAAAAATATAAAAAGAAACATTTCCAAGTGGATAAATCACAGTAGAATTTCTTTTCTTTTTGATTGTTACACTAGAGAAGCATAATTGATTTTGAGAGGAAGTCACTGACCTTTTATTTAAGTCATAAATGTCATAGGAAGCTGTGTAGGAATGCCTCCATTGCTACAAAAGAAAATAGACATTTCAGGCTTCTGTGATTCTTGATAGCTTGACCACTTGCTATAGAAGCCCAGGTGAGAGATAAAGCCATATAACATTGTATAATTCTCACATTTTATATCTTATAGTTCCCTATGTAGAGTCTTAAAATTTTGGAATTAGAAAGTATCTCAGAAATTAACTAGTGCAAACTCCTCTGGATTTCATTTATCATTTATCTCTGACCTTGCTTCTGCAAAGGACCACAGTGGGCTGGCATGCCACTTTCTGTGCAAACATAATTCCCAGAATTTAGCACAGTAATGCAAAGTTCATCTGTTTATGAAAAAGGAAATGTTCACTTCTCAGCCATTTTAGTGGCAAAATATCTTAAAGATCTCTAATTCTATTGGTGGTAGTGATGAGGAGAGGTGTCTACTCTCCTACATTGATTATGAAAATATAAAGTGCTATAGTTTTCTTGAATGCCACTTGGCAATGTGTATTAAAATTGAAACACATACACACACAGGCACACACAAACACACACATGTGTGTGTGTATATATATATATATACACACACGCACACTGGAGAAGGGAAAAGCGACCCACTATAGTATCCTGGCCTGGAGAATTCCATGGACTGCATAGTCCACAGGGTCACAAAGAGTCAGACAGGATTAAGCAACTTTCACTTTCACTTTCATACACATACTATCAATATTTTAAATAACTATCTCAAGGAGCTAAAAAATGAAAAGAAAACTAAATTCAAAGAAATTAAAGGAAAAGAAATAATAAAGGCAAAGTGTTAGTTGCTCAGTCATGTCCAACTCTTTGTGACCCCATGAACTGTAGCCTGCCAGGCTCCTCTGTCCATGGGATTTTCCAGGCAAGAATACTGGAGTGGGTTGCCATTTCCTTCTCCAGGGGATCTGCTTGACCCAGGGATTGAACCCAGGTCTCCCACATTGCACGCAGACTTTACTGTCTGAGCTACTGGGGAAGCCTAATGAAGGTAAAAGCAGTAATTGAATAGAAGAAAATACAAGAGAAAAACCAAAAAAACCTGAAAACTGGTTCTTTGAAGGCCCTAGTAAAATTACCAAGAGAGTAAGAAAAAAGTATGAATGAATATATCAGAAATAAAAAATGGGATGCCACAACAAGCTCTGTGTATGTGCTCAGTCACTCCATTTTATCTGACTCTTTGCAGCCCCATGGACTGTAGTCTGCCCTGTTCCTCTGTCCATGGGATTTTCCAGGCAAGAATACTGAAGTGGGTTGCCATTTCCTTCTCCAGGGGATCTTCCTGACCTGGGGATGGAATTTGTGTCTCCTGCATTGACAGGCAGATTCTTTACCACTAGGGCCACCTGGGAAGCCCCACAACAGGCTCCACAGACAGTCAGATTATGTTAAATGTGTTTTAGTCATACACTTTTTTAAAAAGCTTTTTGATATGCCATTTTAAAAGTCTTTATTGAATTTGTTACAACACTATTTTTAATGTGTTGGTTTTAGGTTGTGACACATGTGGGAATTCTAGCTCCCTGGCTAGGGATTGAACACCTCACTGCCCCAAACTGGAAGGTGAAGTCCCAACCACTATATGTTTACCTCTAGGAGTATGGTAGGGAAGACAGACATATAAACAACTAATTTAAAAAAAAATCTTAAGATATTTTTCTTTGCTTAAGAGAAAAGAAAAAAAAAAGATATTTTTTCCTTGTATACATGGTAGGGAAGTTCCTACCTATACATTTTAAAAGTAGGATAAAAGGACAAATTCCTTGAAAAATGAGTTATCAAAAGTAAGATGAAATTGTGAATCTGAGTAGTTTTACATCTAATAAACATCAGAATCTATAAATAACCTCTGTACAAAGAAAACTCCCAGTTCAAATAATTTTGCCAGCAAACTCCTTGTTATTTATCTGAATGAGTTGAAAACTTATATCTACATTAAAACCTACACACAAATTTTTACAGCAACTTTATCCATGTTTGCCAAAACTTGGACATAACCAGCCATGCAGAAGACCAGAATATTATTCAGAACAAAAAGGAATGAGCCAGAAGACATTAAAAGAGATGAAGGAAACTTAAAAGCATATTGTAAAGTGAGAGAAGCTAATCTGAAAATGCTACATAGTGTATGGTTTCAACCACGTGACATTCCGGAAAAGACAAAATGACACAGAGAGTAAAGATCAGTGGTTCCTAGAGGTTCACGTGAAGGGAGGGAGAAACTGGCAGAGCATAGAAGATTTTTAGGAAAAATGAAAACATGTCCAACACAGAGAGTAAACCCTAATGTAAACTATGGACTTTAATACATACAGACAAGTATTCATGTTTGCCAAAGCATGAATAAATCTGCTGTAAAAATTTTGTGTGTAAGTTTTTTTGCATAGGTATAAGTTTTTAGCTCATTTGGATAAAAAACAAGGAATTTGCTGGTAAAATTATTTGAGCTGAGAGTTTTCTTTATACAGAAGTTATTTATGGATTAGTATAGTATGATACTATTAACATAATGACAGATAAAAATCATTATACATTATACATTTGTCAAAACTCATAAAATGTACAACACAGAATAAACCCTAATGCAAATGATGGACTCTAATTAAAAATAAGGTGTCAGTATTGGCTCATCAATTGTAACAAATGTACTACTACACTTATGCAAAATGTTAATAATAGCAAAAATAACAGGGACGGAGTGAGGTGGAGGGGTGGTAATGAAGTATATGGAAACTCCCTGCACTTTCCACTCATTTTCCGTAAACCTAAAGCTGCTCTAAAAAATAAAGTCTATTAATTCAAAAAAAAATGAATTAGAGCCATAACAGATGACTTGGAAGAATATCCACATGGTATCTCTGAGTGAGAAATGCAATTTACAGAAAAGTATGGAAAATAGGATTCCATTTTTATAAAATAAGCAATAACTAAAAAGAATCTCTATCTTCATAGAATTAAGTGAATAAACAAATATAAAATATAGAGGGATATACAATAGGTTCTCAACATGGGATACCTGGGAAAAAGGCAGTGAGATGAGGAGGAGTTGTTGTCTACTCACTAAGTCGTGCTGACTCTTTGCAACCCCATGGACTGTAGCCCACGAGGCTCCTCTGTCCATGGGGATTTTCCAGGCAAGAAAGCTGGAGTGGGTTGCTATTTCCTTCTCCAGGGGATCTTCCCGAGCCAGGGATCAAATCCATGACTCCTGCAATGGCAGGCTGATTCTTTACCACTGAGCCTGGGAAGCCCATGAGGAATAGAGGGCCAAGCAAAAAAATGGAAAAACAGTGAGACTGAAGGTTTTTTAAAATATGATCACATATTTGCATTTATGAAAAATTAATGTTTATATGAGGAGGCAGATATAAATTTAAAATATTTTTTAAAAAATTACTTGCCTATATATCTGTTTTTCCTAACATATTCCCAGAGGTAAGAAATTGTGTCTTATTCAGCTTTAAACACCTGGAGTCTGTCCTAGCACAAGCCACATAGGAATATTCAAGAAATAAACCAAACTAAAATAATTAAATGTTACCTATGAGGCTGAAATAATGAAGTGGGTAGCCCAAGGACCCCGAGCTGTATTGGCAGAGCTGAGACAAAAGTCAGGCTTCTAATCTTGAATTATGTTGCCCACTCATCATTTATCACCGTCCCATCCTCTCATGTCAACAAATATTTATTAAGTCTCCTCTTTTTGCAAGTCATACATTTCTTTTTGAATCCTGGATTATTTTGACACACTCCATGCTTGCTTCTAGGAAACCTCAGAGTATAATGCTCGTTAGAGCCAAAAGTTGTGGTACAGGCTAAAAATATTAAGAGATTTAAGAAGTTTTGAGATCATTTCAGGATGACAGATCTATCAGGGGCTGTAAAGGGAAATCCAAGATGTTTGTATATTCACTTCATCTTTTGAAACAGACTCATAGTCTATTTAGGCTATAAACATTGGCACCTATCCTCTTGATTAGGCATTACTGGATAAGACAGGCTCCCTCTTTTTAAGGAGCTCATCGTTGAATGGGGGATATGGAGACATAAACTACTGGAAAAGAATCACAGAGCATGCAATGGAGATGGGTGGGGAAAGGCAGGAATCAAATTAGGAATTGAGGAGGCCGAGAGGCTTATAGAAAAGGTGATTATTGGTCTCAGAGGGCTGTCACACAGAGAAGGGCAAGAAAAGCATCATGGCAGAGAGAGGTTCAAGCACAAAGGTAGGAATGATCATGTATAAGAATACAAGTTTTGGAGTCTTCTAACCTGGACTCAAGTGTTCCTATAGACTGAATCTTTGTATCTCCTCCTTTCCCCAACTCATATGTTGAAACTTTAACTCCTAATGTGATAGTATTCTGGAGGTGGGGCCACTCTGGAGTGACTTCCCCCCCTTGTGAGGGGGGGAAGCCCTCATGAGTGGGATTCATTTCCTCATATATTAGTTCCCTTGCCCCTTCCACCATGTGAGGACACTTGGAGAAGATGGCCAACTATGACATAGGAAGCAGGACCTTGCCAGACACCGAATCTGGTGCCACCTTGATTCTGGACTTCTCAGCCTCCAAAACTCTGAGGAACAAATTTCTGTTATTAAGTCACCCAGTCTGTGGTGTTATAGTGACCCAAATGGATGAAGACAAGTCTCTAACATGTAATATCAGACAGGCTTCTTTTTAAGCTCCAGTTTTCTCTTTAGGAAGATGAGGATAGTAACAGAAACAATCTCGGGAACATGAGAATGCATGTGAAGTACTTAGCAGGGCTCCTGTGAACACATCACAGATGATGCAACTATTATTGTCTGTACAGCATTAGGTAAAGAGGGGAGATGTTATGAGAACTTCTGTACTAGGCTGCATGGTACTTATTTATTTACATTCTCACTCACTCACTCACTTATCTTTTTATAGCCACAACTTAAAAGTAAGAATTGATCTTTCTGAATGTGCTGGCTCAGTCATGGAGAAGCCACACGGCAGGGTCTAAAGAACACTTGAAATAAACTTCCTGAGAAATGGAATAAAACTAGACTTTTCTTTGTTCTGGATATGTTTCTTGAATACTGGAGTGGGTAGCCAATCCCTTCTCCATCAGATCTTCCCGACCCAGGAATGAACCCGGGGTCTCCTGCATTGCAGGCAGGCTCTTTACCAGCTGAGCTATCAGGGAAGCCTGTATCACTTGGGAGTCCTTAAAATTACCCATGGCTATGCTGAGTCAGATGACATGGTGTAGGTTGTAGGTATCTGCATTTTAAAAAAACCTCCTCAGGTGATCCACTGTAAGCGCAGGCCAAGCGTGGTGAATGTGGGGGTCGGGAGTGAGGGTGGTGAGTTCACAAGGGCAGACTGAGGGCCAATCACTCAGGCTTCTCAGGTTGCCTTGGTTAGAGTTTGGGTTTTATTCTGAAAGTGATGAGAAGCTACTGATCACAAGAGTTTAAACATAGGCATGACATAATCTAACTTAGGTTTTCAAAGGAGCATGGATACTCTTGGGAAACACGGATGGCAGGATGAAGGGGACAGAATGAAAACAGCAAAAGAAGTTAAATGCACATGAAAACTTCAGTGACATAACAAATACAAATTACCAATGATGGTTTTTCAGCAAGGTCTAACCATGAAATATATCTGTTAGTACATATCACATGGCACTTGTTGAACTTGGCAAAAGAATAAATTGAACTGGTATTTACCTTGCTGTTTCTATCTCAATGTCACAGTCATTATATGTTTGACTTTAACATGGGAAATTGTTAACCAGCAGATCTCAACCCTGGTTGCTCGTTAAAATACTCTATATGTTTAAAAAAAAAAAAAAAACTGATGCCAGCTTCACCCCCAGAGACTTCACTTTATTGACCTGGGGATTGGCCCTGGACACTTGGAGTTTTTAAAAGTTTCTAATGTGATTTTAATCTGTAGATGGCAATAAGAATCACTGAATTAAACAAATACTAATTCATTAATTGGAAACAGATGTGTTAAAGTTGGCATCAACTTCTGATTCGTTCCTGGTGGACTGGTTTAGCAGGACCTAGTCAGCGAGACTTCATGTCCAGGAAATGGAGCGCAGCACAATGACCCAGGGTAAATATTATGACTGGGAGTCACCATCCTCAAATGGGAATGGAGTATGGGATGGTTTGCATGACCTGAGTACACCAGTGATGGTGTGAGATAAGACCACTCAGTATTTACTCTTTATTCTAGAAAAGAAAGGCAGAGGTCAGGATCTCCAGCTTTGTGTTTTGTTTTCAAGCAGAATCTCTCTACAGGTTTCTAATCTTTCTTGTATGTTTCAAAACTTCTCATACTCAACAGCCATTGTCAAATCCATGAATAATCAAAAGCTGCAGTTACAGTCACTGGTGATTGACAGCCACCCTAAACATGAAACTGTTAGTTGCTCAGTCGTGTCTGACTCTTTGTGACCCCATGGACTGTAGCCCACCAGGCTCCTCTGTCCATGGGATTCTCCAGGCAAGAATCCCAGAGTGAGTAACCATTCCCTTCTCCAGGGGATCTTCCTGACCCAGAGACTGAGCCTGGGTCTCCTACATTGCAGGCCAGATTCTTTACCATCTGAGCAATAACTTAGTGACTGAGCAACAACAACAACAACTAAACATGAAAACGAGGTGTGATTAGGCTGAAACCTCTCCTGAAGGTGTGGGGATCTGATGTTGAGCTGAGCGACTGCCGGAAGCTCAGTGTTCCCCACAGGGCGCTGGTGACTGCTGCCGAGCCTGCCCCTTAGGAATGGTTTGTATATGGTGGGACCTGAGGGCTGAGAGGTGGTCTGAGTCACTTCACAGAATCTCTTCTGGAATGAGACATCTAACTGTTTTTAAAGCAAATAATTGAGAGTCTTACTATTTGTCAGACAAAGGAAATAAAAGTCTGTGACTAGATATTACAAGTCAGACATGTAAACTTACTCTTAAATTATAAGTTCTATTTTATTAACTTATAATTTTAGTCTACATCTATAATATTACTTAAACTTTTTAGTATTTGAAAACTCTAAAATGAATTTATTTTAAAACACTCATTAGATTTATCTTTTATGAAGGAGAATGACCGTTTCTTCTTTTGATACCAAATTAATAAGTTTTTAGAGCCTATTACTTGACTTAGGTAATAACCTTAAATATTCATAGACCTGAGATCAGTTATAAAATAACACACTCATAGGATTCTTTAAATGTCACAGTAAAAAAGTATTTCTTTTACCTTCACATAGTTGTATTCGAAGAGAATATATTGTCTATCTGGAGAAACTGAATAATCATTTATAGAATGTCCAAATTCATCCTGTCAATCAAGTAGAAAGAAAAACAGTTGAATGATTCCATTTAACTGCTATTGTTGAGTACCTACTATTGTTGGGTATGGTTCTAGACTTGTGTCTCGTACCTTGGGAGGTTCCAGTCTAGAAGAGGGGGCACATTCCCCTACACAGATGACCATGAGGCAAGGTGGGTGGTGATCAGGGTTAGAGAGTCAGGGAGGGAAAGATTAATTTTAAGCAAGGAAAGATGGATATGAGGGTGGGGATCAGGAACAGATAGAGAACTTTCTCAGGAGGGGAAATGGCAAGAGTATAAACCCAGATGTGGAAAGGGCATGCATATTTAGAGACTGCCTAAGTTTAATCTGAATACAGTATGGGGTGTGTCAGACAAAGAGAGGACATACAATTAGAAAAATAGGTAGTGTCTAAATATAAGAAATGGAGCTATGAACTACTTTTTGCACATGGATGTGACAGAATCTTATGTGCCTTGTCCAAAGATGCTCTGGCAACCCAGTGGCTAAGATGAGATGAGAGAGGAGGGGTTGCATTAGCCTTGGACTTGGGCAATGTTGTGTTCTGATTTACAGAATGGAGAGAGGGGGATACACGTTATAATATAGTACTCACTGTCACAAAATTAATCAAGACTTTCAACCAGGGTTATACTGTGGAAATGGAAACCTGAGAGACACTTGACATCACAAGAGAGAACTGATAGGGTTTATTGAGTAGCTCAGTAAGGGGGATAACAGAGGAATTAAGGAAGATTCTGAGATTTCTAGCTTAAGTGACCTGGAGGAGGGCGCTATTTACTAAGACGGGGAAGAGGAATAGGATGCCTTCCCTTTGCTAGGAGAGGGAAGGGGGAATAACTAGCTTAGCTCAGGATACTGAGTTTAAAATGCCTGCAGACCATCCATGTGCAGGAGCCAGCAAGCTATTGGAAACAGAGGTCTATATCTTGGGAGGAGGTTAGTATTACAAGCATGTATCTAAGAAGCACTGATGCTGTGGAAATGCATGGAATATGCTGAAGGGGAGCACGCAAGGTGAGGAGGGAGGCTCGCAGTGAAGACAGGGCCCTGAGGAGCACTTACACGTAAGAGAATGGGCAGAGGAGGAGGAATCGTCAAAGAAGACTAAAAAGTAACCAAGGCAGGGAGCATTCCAAGAAGAGAAAGATCCACCGCACCATATGCTGCAGAAAGAGTCCAACAGGAAGAGAAACGATAGTACTCATGATTTGAAAGGTTATGAAAAAAATCCCCAGAATTCCCTTAAAGCATGAATTAATTATGTGATTAAACATACAAATGTACTGTTCTCCAAGAAAATGGAGCTGTTTCCATATTCAGCATTGAATAGCAAGATATTATTTTCTTGTTTGTAGAGATATTCATGATCTAAAGAGAGAAAACGACCAGATCAATACTTCAAGTTGCTATTAAACATCTTCATAAACTAAAAATTCATGCAATAAAAATGTAAGATTTAAATTCACACAAGTTCTAAGTTGGAAAAACATGAACTGATGAATATTACACTAGTATGCCTTCATTTTCCCATCATTATTATAAAGGGTTCAATTCACTTTTAATTTTTTATAGTACATGTCAAAGAAATATTAAGGTTTCTTTCTGTCTTATCTCCTTTTGCACCCGTAAGTAGAAAACAATACTTTCCCATATGGTTTTAAAAAATAAGAATATATTCTCATTGCCATAAAGGTGCCCCAAAACCTAACTGAAATTAAGCATAAAATGAAAATAAGCATAAAAATCAGCCCCTCTATCCACCAAAAAGCCTTACCTGAAACCCATCTCAAGTTGTAGAACTTCATTCTAAAAGTATTTTTTAAATAATCAGCTAGAGTGTAGGTTCTGCGACTATCAGTTGAAGCATCATCTATTGGTTGGGGGAAAAAAAGTCAAATATTCAGTATGAAGGGATAACTTGTTTTGAATAAAAGTTTTCAAAATGGATTTCTACAGTATACACTGATCACAAAATACAGAAATACATTCACAAAATGCAAAAGACACTCTGAAAGATTTTGGATTGAGTAGATGGGTAAACACGCATTTAGCTGTTCAAGTGGATGTGAGCATGTGTTTTACAGTGCTATATTAATGAGCTTCATTTCAAAGGTCTAGATCAGCAATGCTCAAGGGAAATATAGTATGAGTACATTTTCTAGTAACCATATTTTAAATTTTTTAAGGTAAAATTAGTCTTAATAGCATATTTTATTTAGCCAACATATCAAATATGTTACCATTTCAATGTGTTATCAACATTTAAATGTTACTAATGAGATCTTTGAGGGCTTCCCATGTGGCTCAGTGGTAAAGAATCTGCCTGCCAATGCAGGAGACACAGGAGACTTGGGTTAGATCCCTGGGTCTGGAAGATCCCCTGGAGGAGGAAATAGCAACCAACTCCAGTATTCTTGCTGGGAAAATCTCATGGACAGAGGAGCTTGGTGGGCTACAGCCCACCAAGTCACAAAAGAGTTGGGTCACAAAAGAGTTGGACATGCTTATCAACTAAACAACAACAACGAGATTTTTCACATTATTTCTTTCTGTATTAAGTCTTTAAATTCTGATATACAGTTGATGTACCAAGTTGAGTATATCTTGACTGGATAAGCACCTTTTCAGTCATGTAGCCATGCAATGCATGACACAAAGCTAGATCATCCTTCTGTGAGGCTCTAAGTTTCACTGCTAAGTCCTCTTGCTCCACACAAACCTTTAAGATATGCTAATCACCCAGTTCAGAGATCTTTGTTTCTATCATCACTTTTCCTTGACCTTGATTAAAATTTACATGGAACCTTTCTCTTGGATTCTGTGACACCTCAGTCCTTCTCTTAACTCTCTGACCATTAGTTTTCCATCTCCTACTTTGACTGTCTTTTTCTCCATTGACTAGCAAGGCAGAAATGCTTTGGAATTAGTCTTCAACTTTCTGCTCATCTCTCTCTACAGTCTTCCTTGCAGGGAACTCAAGAGAATGCGACTTCAGGAATACTTTCCACTTAGATAAATGACAAAATCTGCACTCATTACCTTAGCCTACTACACCCACACTCACATTTCCAGTGTGGTGTTCAGCCTTCTTACTTGATTTGTCCCACTCTAATCCTATCATATCTTGTCTAGAATAATTGTCCACCTTCCAAAACTAGATTTCCATAGGAAATTGTGTGATTTTATACTCTGTTACTGAAGACCCAAATTCAAGATCTGAAGATCATTTTGATGTCTCTTTCTTTTTTACCATCACCTACAAATAATCTACCCTACTGACTCTTCCTTTGAAATCTTTTCTCCAGGTATGCTGCCATCAGATTCTTCCACACCAGTTCCTGTACTGCACCATCACTGGAATGATCTTTCTGAAGTCCCACTATCATCTGGTGAGCTCTTCCACAAAAGCTTTCACTGAGTCTTCACTGTCTACAGGAAGATTCAGACTCCTTCACCTGGCACTTGCAGCCTCCACAATCTGACATGAGGCTCTAGGCTTATTTCTGCTCTCTTCCTGCAAGAACCTTCTGATCCAGTCACACTAATCTTACTGAACGCAGTGGATTCTCTTAGGCTTACTTACCTCTAGTCCTTGCCCTAAGCGACTTCCTGGAATGTCCTCGACTGCTTCCCCATCTGTCACAATCCTCCAGCCTCCATTTACTTCCTCTGTCATTCAATTCTGCCTTTGACTTTTGCCCCTACACTACTCACTGGGCTCCTATCACTTAATACTTCGTGTTGATAACTCTTTTTCCATGCCTACCTGTGTGACCTACTCAAGTAGGCCATGTATTCTTTGAAGACAAGGCTTTGTGTTTTTGTTGATTGGTTTTGGGGGGGTTGTTTTTCATCAACCTTAGCATCTAGAACTGGAGGCGGCAATGGCACCCTTCTCCAGTACTCTTGCCTGGAGACTCCCATGGAGGGAAGAGCCTGGTAGTTTCAGTCCATGGGGTCGCGAAGAGTCGGACACGACTGAGCGACTTCACTTTCACCTTTCACTTTCCTGCATTGGAGAAGGCAATGGCAGCCCACTCCAGTGTTCTTGCCTGGAGAACCCCGGGGACAGGGGCGCCTGGCGGGCTGCCGTCTATGGGGTCGCACAGAGTCGGACACGACTGAGCGACTTCAATTTCACTTTTCACTTTCATGCACTGGAGAAGGAAATGGCAGCCCACTCCAGTGTTCTTGTCTGGAGAATCCCGGGGACCGGGGAGCCTGGTGGGCTGCCGTCTATGGGGCCGCACAGAGTCGTACAGACTGAAGCGACTCAGCAGCAGCGCAGAGGTATGTCTTAATGTGCTGCGCTGGGCTGGGTCGCTCAGTCGTGTCTGACTCTTTGTGACCCAACGGACGGTAGCCCGCCAGGCTCCTCTGTCCATGGGGATTCTCCAGGCGAGAATACTAGAGTGGGTTGCTATGCCCTCCTTCAGGGGACCTTCCCAACCCAGGGATCAAACCCAGGTATCCCGCATTACAAGGGGGTTCTTTACCATTTGAGCCACCAGGGAAGCCCATGCCTTGATAGAGACATGTAAAAAAAGTTTTCATTGGTTGGTGTTGGGTGTCATCCTATAAGCATAGTTACGCCAATGTGATTCCTCTTCCTCAGTCCCAGAGCATCTGCTGATTACAAATACCCTAAAGTCTTTTTCCAAACTCTCTATATTTTTCACATACATATAAACAAACACTCACAAAATCAGCCACTACCATAATATTGCTATAACTGCAGTTCCTTGAGAGGGATTTCAAAGTCAGCAGCATCTTCTCTTGTTAATTTTTTACAGCCCATGGAAAGGTAGTTCTCTTACAGGAAATGTCCCTTCAAAAAATGTTTTTAAGATTTTATTTCTTTGGATTTGATCTCATAACATAATCTTGTTTCTGCCTATAAAACCTTCAGTTTTGGCAGATAAACTTGCTACACTTCACTTTATTATTTTATTGATTTTGTTTAAGCCTACTTTGTTACGTAAAAGATTTTTTTTAACTATTGTTTTTTTCAATTCAATCCTGCATTTCTCCTCTGAAGGTTAGTAAAACATTTGTATTTGTTAGCAAAAATACAAGTGGGTGAAGTGGTCCTTGAACCTAACTTTTAAACAAGAAATAAAGCCTTGTGCTACAGAAAATAGTATTTGTAACTCATATTGGACTACAAAACTACAAATGTGGATTTGTTCACTAAACACCCTCATTGTTTATATTCATCCAATCATCCTATTATATATCAAATCATTATAAAGTGAATATTATTGTAGAGAATAAACACCCTGCTATCAAGAGCTATTAGTCTAAAATGGACAGATGTAAAACATATCCCCAAATTAGTACAAATCAAAGTATCAGTGGTTATAGATGTGCACATTGCAAATATTATCTGCTGATGAATATGTTTAGACAGATCTACAGAAATAGGTCGATTTACACACCAACCACACATATACATGCAACCGAATAAGTGCTTGTGTCCTCTCAAAATTCACATGCTGAAATCCTAACCGCCATGCGATGGTATTGGAAGGGGAAGCCCTTGGAAGGTGATTAGGTCGTGAGGTGGAGCCCTCATGAATTGGATTGCTGCTGCTGCTGCTAAGTCACTTCAGTTGTGGCCGACTCTGTGCGACCCCATAGACAGCAGCCCACCAGGCTCCCCCGTCCCTGGGATTCCCTAGGCAAGAACACTGGAGTGGGTTGCCATTTCCCTTTCCAATGCATGAAAGTGAAAAGTGAAAGTGAAGTCGCTCAATCGTGTTCGACTCCCAGCGACCCCATGGACTGCAGCCTACCAGGCTCCTCCGTCCATGGGATTTGCCAGGCAAGAGTACTGGAGTGGGGTGCCATTGCCTTCTCCACATGAATTGGATTAATACCCTTTAAAAAGTGACTTCCCGCACTTCCAATGCAGTGGGCATGTGTAGCATCCCTGGTCGGGGAGCTAAGATCCCATGTGTTTTGCAACCAAAATAAAATAAAACATTACAAAGGGACTCTAGAAAGCTCTCTTGCCTCTTCTGCTATGTGAGGACACAAAAAACAGGTCCTCACCCAACACTAAGCACGAAGTCTGCTGGCACCTTGACCTTGGACATCCTAGCTTCCAGAACTGTAAGAAATAAATGTTTATTGCTTAAGCCACCTGTCTCTGGTTGTTTTGTAACAGCAGTCCACACATACTAAGACATACATTTCTATAATAAGACAGACATAGCAACATAAAACATCACTGACTATTGAAAAAAAAAATTTGGCTGAGCCACATAGCTTGCAGGATTTTACTTCCCTGACCAGGGATCAAACCCCTGGCAGTGAAAGCACCAAGCCTTAACTACTGGGCCACCAGAGAATTCCCATCTATCACTGACTTTTGATTTCGTAAGAAGAGAATGAACTGAGTACCTACAATATAGATCAGATACGGTGCTATCTAAGTGGTATCTCACATGGGAATATTTGCCCAGGTTTTATAGCACACTTCAATCTGTAATAATAAAATAACTGAGGCAAAAGTCCTCTGTGATGCCACCTGCTGACCCAGATGCTGCTCCTCCTCACTGGGCACTTACCTTTCCCACCACCTCACCTGACACCGCAGGACTCATCCTCTCATCAGGCCTCAGAATTTCTACACCCACCATCTCCACCAGATTCAGGCTCGCTTCTGCTCAGCCTGATTCTGATCCCTCTGCTGATGTTCAGATACCAACACTGATGCTGTGCGCTTGCTATGGCCCAAAACATAGGTGTGAGGCCTGGGCCACCCTCAGCTTGTGGTACCCTCACTCAGGTCCTTTACAACGACCCTGCATGCCAAGGTTCCCTGTCCTGGCTCCCCACACCCCAAACACCACTGCAAAACTGGAACAAGCAGAGCAACAAATGTTCCTTGTTTTTTGCCTTGCCATTTGATGAGCAGCGCTCACTGGAAGATACTTTCGAAACCTCTAGATAAGCAAGTTCTATGAGACATGAGTGCCAAGTTCAAGTTTTGACCTTTAGCAAGTTCACTGTTTGCTGCCAACCTATTCTGTCAAACACCAGAGGACACGCTCAACATTTCTCTTTCCTTGTCTGCTTGCTCACTGACAGGGCACCCTGAAGGTCTTTGGCTGCTCCTTTGGTTTTCCCGGAGGGCCTGGGACATGCTGTTCATTTGACTGATCAAAGCGCTGTGCTGGCCAAGCAGAGCGGTTAATCATATGTTACCCATCAGCTTACACCAAAACTTCTAGATTCATGCCTCCTTGAATTTAAAAATCAAAAACAGTTAACAACTTTAATACAGTCCCCTATATATGAACGTTCAAGTTGCAGACTTTCAAAGATGTCAATGTGAGTGCCAGCCCCTGTATGCCAGTTATTGCACTGTACTTTTATGCTTTTCAAATCTATAAGATTTTAAATGTTTTTTATTTTTTTCTGTTTGTTTTTTTATGTCCATGTTATTTGTATGAAAAGTATTATAAACCTATTATAATAGGAACCTATTACATATACAATGTATAACCAATTGTGTTAGTTGAGAACCTAGGCTAACCATGTTGGATTTAAGAACAAACTGGACTCACAAATGCATTCTTGGATGGAACTCATTCATACATAGGAAACTTACTGTACTTTCTTCACTGAGAACAACTATTATGTTGAACAATATGAAAATGTTATTTCTATCCAGAAGAGCAACTTTTAGAATGGTTCAACCTAAGAATAATTTCTCTTTAAAGTATATGATATCTTAATGAGCCCTTGTCATAGGATCAAAATCATTTCTGAACAAAAAAGAATTTTAGAGTGCTGGAGTTCCACAGACTAGCCTTGCTTTGGCCAATGGTTATTTCATGATTATAGGATATTTTGAGCATTTTTATACTCATTAATACTAAACTTTTTTGATCTGTATGAAACTATGATATAATATTTCTACTTCAGAAGGATAAACTATTTTGGTAAATAAATGACTAATGAAATGCAACTAAAAAGAAATGTACTCTTTACAGATCACAAACTCATAAAGTTGTTAAACATGGGGAAAAGATATCTGGTTACAGAGTTCTTGTGTTCCATATGGTAATCAGTTAACATTTAATACCGATGTGAAAGAAATAAAATGAGTATTACTTTAGAATTTGCTCTAGCAAAATAGAAGCCTTGACACTGGGAAAAGAGAAAGAAAAATCAAGAAGGCAGGAGAAGAAATCGACTGGAAATCAGCTCACATCCCTTATTAACCAGCAGCATATGTGGGCTGCTGCCCATCACCAATGAGTCAACAAATACCAATAAGGGGTTGGGTCCCTGGTGGCTTTGAAACCAGAGAGCTTGGATTTAAGCCCAGACCTAATTCTTGCACAGCAGCCTTAGGAAAATTATTGAAGCTGTCAAAACTTCAACTTTGTAATCTATAAAATAATAATAGCATTATCCAGCCTCAAGGGATCTACCACAATGAAATGAGATAGTAGATGTAAAGTTCTTGGCTCAGGATTTAAAATTTAGGAAGTCCTCTAGATAGGTTATACTACCTATTATTGTCTTGTCCCAAGTATGTGCTAGGCAATCAAGATACAGAGATGAAAGAAGAATCTCTCCCTGGGAGTACTTAGGAGTGCTGCTGAGATTAGAAATATGACTGCAAATTTATTTATTTTTTAATTAAGTTTCACTGTGTTCATATAAAATAAAAGCTAATTAAGTTTCACTGTGTTCATATGCCAAATGATTCTAATAAGGTAGCATAAGAGAATCACATTGAGAAAGCACCTCGGATAAGTAGAATCGAATCATTTGCTTGGTACTAACGAATATCACTTCCTCCTTTGACAAGTTTAATATTATCCACAGTGTTCTCCCATGGAGAGAAAATGTTGAGCTTAGGTAAATTACAGGATTTGTGAAGAGTGACACCTCTCTGGTTATTATACACAGGAGGCATTGGAATATAATCACTGTCACCAGATTTCCCTTCTCAATAATAGAAACTTCCCAGGGATGCCAAGTGCATCTGATAAATGCATTGCCATTGAGCTAGAGCCCTTGAACCCGGGACTGTGTCCCCTATGCATTTACTTTAAGATCAGAGTGTCAGACGACCAAACTTCTGTTAGGGATGTAATCAATGTATTTTCAAAGGTTTATTTGGAAAAGCCAACCAAATAGTACAATGCACTTTTTCCAGAACAGCAACAGTTTAGAAAAAAGGAAACAACTTAATAAGGGGTTGTCCATGTCATGGCTCTGACTTCCATCCTCCTCCTCCCCTTCCCTCTTCTCCCTTCACTACATCTACTCTGGCCTCCCCACTGTTCCCCAGACACACTGGGCCCACTTCTGCCTCAGAGATTTTTAATTTGCTATACCCTCGGCCTGGAGTGTTCTTCCCCTGGGATGTGCCCAAAGTTTGCTCCCCACTTCCTTGAGGTCTTTATTTAAACCTCACCTTCCTTCCCTGAACCAACATTTATAATCTTTTGGTTAAGAAATTCTCTTCGTATCGCCCTTCCTGGCTTTACATTTTTTCCTCCACAGTGATACCACCTGACATACTATATTTTTTACTTGTCCACCTCTCTTGGTCACCTGTGAGCCCCAGGAGGACACTGATTGGGTTGTGTTACCTTTTGTTTGCTATTATCTCACCATGGCCTAGAACAGCATCTGGCCATAGTAGGCACTTCATAAATATTTGTTAAAAGAAAAGATAAAAGCCAGACAACATCAACAGGAGAACACATACACAGGAACACAGCTCTAAATATGAGCTTTGTGAACTCCAAGCTACTGGGCAGTAGGAAAACAGTGCACTGGGCCAGTTGGGTCCAAACGGAGCGAGGACAGGAGCCTCAGGCTCCAGTCTTCCATTTTGTCCCCAGGACACATCATTTCTCTATGCCTGTGACCGTCATTTACGTATCGTCTTTCAGCTCAAACGTACACATCTATGCTTTGCTCAATAATGCTGAGAAGGGAGTCTACAGCTATGCTTCCCAGGCCCCTTCACCCTCAGGCTTCCTGTTGGGTCCTGCCATTAGGGGAACGCAGAGAAAGACTGGAGTGAGTAGGAGAGCAGGGGGACTTCCTCTGTCTTGCTGATTCTGTCAGCATGTGCCCCAAAAGGAGTGCCCGTGCTGGCTCACGCTTCTCTTCTTGTACCTGAATCTGCTGCATCCTGTCTCTCAGGGGTGCCAGAAGCACTCACATGCCTCACACACCTTGGCGCTCAGAATCCAGACCTTTTGTGTCCCTCTTCTCCTTTTTTCCCAAGTCCTAGAGGTACCTTGTTCCTACAGCTCCTGTCTCTCGCTTACCTCAGAAATTTTGTTGTTGTTGTTGCTCTTTAATTTGTATAACCAATTCTTATATCAAATTTTCCTGCTGAAACATCTAGTGTGATTTCTATATTTGTCACATCTCTGTGAAGATTTACACATCTTACCTGTAAAATGAGAAAGTCTCTTTTGGCTATAAGATGACAATATCTAGACCTGAGGTTGGCAAACTTTTTCTTATAGGTGGTGGTTTAGTCTCTAAGTCATGTCTGACTCTTGCAACCACATGGACTGAAGCCTGCCAGGCTCCTCTGTCCATGGGATTTCCCAGGCAAGAATACTGGAGTAGGTTGCCATTTCTTTCTCCAAGGGATTTCCTGACCGGGGGATCGAACCCAGATCTCCTGTGAAGCAGGCAAATTCTTTACTGACTGAGCTACCAAGGAAGCTCCTTTCTTATAGGGCCAGATGGTAAATATTTTAGGCTTTGCAACCTCTCAGGTTGGCCATTGCAGCCTGAAAACAGCCACAGATCACAGGTAAATGAATGGATGTGGCTGTATTCCAAATAAAACTTAACTTAGAAAAATAGGCAGTCAACCCTGGCTATGGCTTGATGACCCTATCTGGACATTCCTCGGAATGGTCAGCAACCATTCTGAAGAAAAAAATATGCTCCCAAGATCAGTTAGAAATACAGAAACTGATATGGAAATTCTAATTGTCTTGAAACAAAGCAAGTATCAACATAAGACTTCAATATATATGGCAGAGAAGTGAAATTGGCAGAATATTCATGTCTCAAACTTCAGCTCAAGATGGAGGTATCTATGGCCACTGGTGAAGACATGCAAGGCCAAAGGGACTGCCTGAACTAAATCCAGTTCACCCTGCCTCCACCCCAGTGAAGAGCCAGGAGGCTCTGCACACACAGGAAGCCAGCACTAAACAGGACCTCAGGATGGCTTTATTCCTTTCTGAAATGCAAATTGTCCTATTTTTTAAAAAATTCTGATTATAGTCACTCCCCCACCCTTTGCTAGGACTCTTCTGAGAATAAAAGAAACTGGATAATAGTAACCAAAATTAATATTGACAAGACTTTTATTCCTCACTATGTTGACTGACTTTAATCAGTGTAATCCAAGGTGATGAGAAACAGTTGAAAGTTAGAAACATCTTAACTGTATAAATAAATGATCCAGAGGCCTGTGAAACAAGCTACTATTTTAGCAAAGGGCTGGTTTCTCTTGAAAAATACCCAGTAGTTGTAGTGAGACATCAAAGCTAAAAATGACTAGTTTGGAGAGAAAACTGATCAGAGAACATCTCGTTTAGGGAAGCTGAAAACTCTAATATTTTGTCACTGAAGAACTTTCCAGAAGGATTTATAGCCATAATCAGCAAGACTACTCTCTGTGACACCTGTTTGTCTTCCAAGAGATGAAGAAAATGATCACTAGAAAACAAAACTACCACAGACATTGCCCTTTCTGGCATTCACCCAGCAAAACTTTCAAGAGTGTGAGACAAGTATTATTATAGTACATGACTCTAGGACTGTTAAAATGTTTTTAATGTTAAAAATATAGAGAGAGGGAAAAGTGAAAGTGTTAGTCACTCAGTTGTGTCCAACTCTTCGAAACCGCATGGACTGTAGCCTGCCAGACTTCTCTGTCCATGGAATTCTCCAGGTGAGAATACTGGAGTGGGTAGCAATTCCCTTCTCCAGGGGATCTTCCCAAGCCAGGGATCAAACCCAGGTCCCCTACATTGCAGGCAGATTTGTTACCATCTCAGCCACCAGCGATATAAAGAATAATCATTACAAATGCTCGTAGAGACCTTCCAGTGTGCTATTCTAGCATCACACACTTATTAACTTATTTTCATCCCCATTTTACAGGAAAGGAAACTGAGGTATGGACAGAAACCAGACCCAAGTCCCATGACTAGTAAGCCCTAGGCAATAGAGTTCTGAAGCCTGTGGTCATAACCACCATTCTAAACAACCTAAGTGTTCAGCAGAGTGAGGTACATGGTAAATGCTTGTTGGCAGTTTCTGTGAGTTAGCATAGATGCATTAGACTTTATGGAAGTGTCTAGATGAAATGCTTGCAAATAATCTAAACAGGCAGCTTGGTAGTATCACTTGAAACTGGGACAGTAGGTAGGTTACAATAGAATACAATTTTTTCTAGTGCTCTGAAGTTAAAGGGGCACTGATTCTTTCTATAAACCCAAAAATTTTCTCTCTGGAGTGTTTTTTTTTTTGCTTTATATATATTTTTTCCCACTTATTTTTATTAGTTGGAGGCTAATTACTTTACAATCAATATTGTAGTGGTTTTTGCCAGGATGGCAACTCTGTGACTTCTGGAAAGAAAGTTGTAGCACCTCCTTCTCTTCCAACTCGTAACTCTCATCTTTTCCCTACACTCATGAAAAGTAGTCATGCAAGCTTTACAACTGGTTTCTTTTCTTCCTACCTTTTCCCCATGTTTCCTAGATCTTAAATATAACAAATCTTGAATAACTCAGGCCCTGCAGTACACATGTTCAAAAGAGTATGAAGTTTTCCAGGGAAAAGATTCAATGATTCCTCCTTTAGAGCAAAACCCACCATAGGGGCTTGCTTCTTCCTGGGCTTTCCACTTCTGGCTGTCCATCCTGCCATTCTTTAACCCTTTCCTTGGCACTTGGAGTCAGAAACGGGCCTGCCTCGGGCTCAGATCCTGGTTCCTCTTGATTTCTCAGAGGCTCTGAGGTTTTTCGTCTCTTCTCCCACATCATCTTCACTTCCTTGTCACTGCTTACTTCTGTCCTGGCTTCCCAGGTGGTGCTAGTGGTAAAGAATCCATCTGCCAACACAGGAGGCGTGGGTTCGATCCCTGGGTCAGGAAGATCCTCTGGAGGAGGAAATGGCAACCCACTCCAGTATTCTTGCCTGGAGAATCCTGTGTACAGAGGAGCCTGGTGGGCTACAGTCTATGGGGTCACAGAGACTTGGACATGACTGAGCAGCAGCTCTCTGTTGGCATGCACAGGGTGCACCCATATCAAATACTGACCTTGCTGCCTCCTGTAGCCATCTCCTTATTTCTTCTCTTGAACTTAGCAAATTTCTGAAATAAACAATCCACATCTGTGGTCTTTAGTTTTTCATGATCCCTCCTCATGCTCTGGATTTACCCTTTGCTCCATCCATCACACTTTGCTACTCAGTTATCTTCTTCGGTATTTATTTTCTATACCAAGTTGTTTGCCAGTTAATCAAGTAATTTTCTATGGTTAATTAAATATTTAATCTGAACAGTCGCATCTTAAATAGACTGTAAGTAAGCTGAAAGGAAGAATTAATTTTATCAAAAAGCTGCTAGCACTGTACTGTATGAATAGGTGAGCATGATCTAGTGGTGGATGACTTGACCCCATATTTAGGATTATAAGAATTTTAATAAGAATTAAAGCAACATTTAAAAATGTTCATCAAAAATGTGTTTTTACATGAGCTATGAGATAATTTCTTTAATTCACCAAATATTTATTAAGCTGTACTGGGCTGAGTGGGCTTTACAGGTAGCGCTAGTGGTAGAGAACCCACCTCCCAGTGCAGGAGACATAAGAGATGTGGGTTCAATCCCTGGGTAGGGAAGATCACCTTGAAGTGGGCATGGCAACAGAAGAGGCTGGTAGGCTATGGTTCACAGGGATGCACAGAGTCAGATGTGACTGAATAGACTTACCACCACCACCACTGCTGGGTTGAGTAGACCCCCCCCAAAAAAACTTTATGTTCACTGAAAACCTCAGAAAGTTGACTTTATCTGGAAATAGGAGTTTAGCAGATGTAATTAGTTAAGTTAAATGATGTCATACTGCCTACCACATAGCACAGGGAACTATGCTCAAGGTTACCTGGCAGCCTGGATGGGAGAGGAGTTTGGGGGAGAATGGATATACATACATGGATGGCTGAGTCACTTTGCTGTGCACCTAAAACTATCAACATTGTTAATCAGCTGTAGAAAGTGAAGTCGCTCAGTCGTGTTCAACTCTTTGCAATCCCATGGACTGTAGCCCACCAGGCTCCTCCCTCCATGGGATTCTCCAGGCAAGAATACTGGAGTGGGTTGCCATTTCCTTCTCCAGGGGATCTTCCCGACTCAGGGATCGAACCCGGGTCTCCTGCATTGCAGGCAGACATTTTAACCTCTGAGCCACCAGTATAAAATAAAAACATAAAAAATGAAGTCTTGCTGGACTAGTCAAACTAGCTGGTGTCCTTATAAGAAGGCCATGTAACAGAGACAGGCTTTTGCTGACTTGAAAAATGAAGAGGATCATGCAGAAAGAGAGGGAAGAAGACCATGTGACAATGAAAGGAAAGATTAGAGTCACAGAGCTACAAGTCAAGGAGCATCAAGGAAGGCTGGTAACCACCAACAACTGGAAGAGGCAAGGAAGGTCTCCTTCCCTAGAACCTTCAGAGAGAGTACAGCCCTGATGAAACCTTGATTTTGGATCTCTGGGTTTCATAACTGTGAAAAGAATAATTTTTTTGTTGTTGCTGTAAGCCCCTCAATGTATGGTAACTTGTTACAGCAGCACTGGGAAAGTATCCACTGTGTCCTCAATGTTCTGAGCACTAGAGATTGGAGTGAACAAAACGTGAAAAATTCCTGCCCTCATGAAGCTTACATTTTAATGGGAGTATGGAGATACAGGAGCAAATAATAGGCAAATAATTCCTTTTGTTGTTTTTCCCAGGTGGCTCAATGGTAAAAAGTCCACCTGCCAATGTAGCAGACTTGGGTTCCCGGGCCAGGAGGATCCCCTGGAGAAGGAAATGGCAACCTACTCCAGTATTCCTGCCTGGAAATGCCATGGACAGAGGAACCTGGTGGGCCACAGTCCGAGGGTTTGCAAAAGAGTCAGATATGACTGAGTGACTAAAACAACAATAAAAATACCCTTTATGAACTGGATAAGATATAACACTTTATCTGTGCTTTTTATGAGAAAATTGGGAGTAATTTCCCTCAGATATTTCTGATCCACTGCATTTTCTGATTTGTATCTTAAATGTTACAAACTCAATTCTTCCATATTCTTAATCATTTTGGATGTGGAGAGAAAGCAAGTGCTAGGCTCAAAATTCCTTCAGGACCAAAAAAGGCAGCATCAAAACACCCTGTTTTATAATAAATTCATTTGGTTAGGAAAAAAAGAGAGAACAGAAGGAGAGAGTTCTATGATCAGATTCTTGAGAGATCCGAGCTAGCTTGATCAGTAGCTTGACATCTATTTCCTTTTGTTAGCAAATTAAAATTTTCCAATGTAATGAAAAATGAGCAATCACAGACTATCTGATATGCCCACATAGACGTCCCCTTTCTTTCTTTTCAGTTCAACTTAGGTAATTCCCTTTCCTCTTCAAAGGGCTAAGGGGCTTCTTCCTGGTCCTAAAAGATGAGTCAATTTAGGTAATTCCAGTTCAACTTAGGTAGTTCCCTTTTCCCTAAGGGCTAAGGAAGAAGCTTCTTCCTGGTCCTAAAAGATGAGTCTTGATTTATCTAGTCCAAGCATGTCAATCCATTTCCCTTGCCAGAGATCTGTGTAGAATAGACAAGTGACATAAATCTGGCCAAGGAGACATTCGGGAAAGTCTGCCTTGGGCTGAGGGACTTCTGGAAATAGTTTTCCTCCTTAATACAGAGACTGTGAATGAGGAACAGCTATCTCTCTGCCTTGTGAAATGGTTGTGTGAGCAAATGATGTGTTGCCGCAGCTGGACCTGAGAGGACAAGCTTGAGAACAAAAGCCAACAGTATGAGAAGAGCAGAGCTGAAAGAGATCTCAGGCTCTTGAAGAGGTTGGGAGGACCACTGAAGCTCTAGAACGGTCCTCCTTCTGCACCTCCAGTTACAGAAGGCACTAGCAATAACACAATGTGTGTCTTCAGTCACGCAGTCATGTCTGACTCTTTGTGACCCCATGGACTCTAGCTCACCAGGTTCCTCTGTCCATTGGGATTCTCCAGCCAAGAGTATTGGAGGAGGTTGCTATGCCTTCCTGCAGGGGATCTTCCCATCCCAGGGATTGAGCCTGCATCTCTTTTGTCTCTTGCATTGGCAGACAGATTCTTTACTGCCTGCACCACCTGGGAAGTAATAATGCAATAGTAAGACTCTATAGTTTAAATAACTTTGGGCCAGATATTCTGTTACTTACAGCCAAAAGTATTCTATCTGGTACAACTTTCATATAGAAACGGGATGGGGGGAGGGGCTTTACGTTTTTGAGAGCTAAACACACAAGTGAACTGCAATGCTGGGAGCCAGTCTACTGTCAAAGCCCCAAGGTTGGAAGGATTATATCCAGGCTCAATAATTATTAACCCTTTATGCTTGGTTGGTTTCCATATGAACTCTCCTGGGCAGCATTTATCATGTTCTCTGTAGAGCTTCCACAGCACTTTGATCATTTACTAGAAGGCCACTTACAGCTTTTTATCATAGTTAATGTTTATGCTTCTTTTAATATTGTGAATTATTTGAGGGCAAGGGTCGTGTCTATTATTTTTATATCTCCAGTGATCAACAAAGTGTCTGACGTAGAATATACTCAATAAATATTTTCTGGATTAAAGAATGACCTTCTGTTGACAGGCTGGGTGCATAATGTAGAAGGCCCTCAGAGCCCTGCCTTGGAAAGCGGAAATGTATCCAAGTAGGATGAGAGAGTTAGAGGAACCACTGCAGATTAGCTCTTGTGGCAAGCTTAGAACCATGAGGGCAAAAGAAAGTTCTCCATTTGGCCTGGAACAGCCAGTCAGTTGTCCAGGGAGGCATCCTTATGTCTGCTCCTTCCATTGATACCACCTTGTCCAAGTAAGCATCATCTCTCACCTGGATAAATCACTCCCCACCCTGCACCATGCTCTAGACCAGAGTCAAAGACATTTTAGAAATACAAACAAGATCATGCCACATTCACGCTTGAAACAGAGAAACTCCTTCCTGTGTCCCTCTGTCTTCTTGTGCTTATTAATGCAGACAGTTAGCTAAAGCAAATGATTTATCATTAAGTTTGAAAAGATTTCCTAGGAAGTTGTGACTTTGAAGTACAGTACATAACTGCAAGTATAGCACTTAGCAAAAATAAAACAGCCAACTCAGAAGTGCTGATCTTGTAGTTTCAGTTTGCTTTCAGACTGAGTGACACACCCTCTTTGGGAGGTCACAAGGGACCTCTGAAGACTAAAGGTAAAAATATTTACAAGATAATTGATTTACAATAATGAAAGCCATAGAGCAATGACTAGTCATTAAGTTACAAAAGCTGCCAGCAAAGTAATTCTTTAAAACAGTTATTCATGGAAATCAGTGGCTTCCCAGGTGGCTCAGCGGTAAAGAATTCGCCTGCCAAAGCAGGAGACACAGGAGACCAGGATTTGATCCCTGGCTCAGAAAGATCTTCTGGAGGAGGAAATGGCAACCCACTCTAGTGTTCTTGCCTGGGAAATCCCATGGACAGAGAAGACTTGCAGGCCACAGTCCATTGGGTCGCAAAGAGTGGGACACGATTGAAGTGACTGAGCATACAGGGAAATCAGCAGACTCAGGGAAGGCTAGAAGTTACAGGATCTGAATTCCCAAGTACTAGCACTTCCTCACAAAGCACTAAACTTCTATGCCTCAGTTTTATTCAGTGTACCAAGTCAGGAAATTAATACCTTCTCTGACCTGGATTGTGTTGTGAAGATCAAATGAAATGACACAGCATGCATTAGAAGCACGTGTAATCCAGTGTAAGTACTAAACCTGGACCAACTATCGCCACTGAAAACACCTATAAGACCAGTCAGAAGAGAGGTGATAAAGAATTGCCTGGTGATAAAGAATCTGCTGCGCAGTTCAGGAGATGCCTGTTCAATCCCTGGTCCAGGAACTAAGACTCCCACATGCTGCAGGGCAACTAAGCCTGCTTGCCTCAACTAGAGAAGACAGCGCACCATCATGAAGAGACCAAGGGCCACAAGGGAGACCCAGTACAGTCAGCACAGTCAAAAAAAAAAAAAGGAAAAAAGAGTGGCATGTCAGCTCTGGACTGGAAGTCATTGCATCTCTACAGCTTTGTGTAGGAATAGAGGCGGCAGCAGCAAGCACTTTCCCCCAGAACACTTAGCATTTAGGGATTAGCAGTCATGAAATTAAGTACAGTCATATAGAGAGGAAGCTGTCAAATTTATGTTAATATGGCCACATTAATTTTATACTTGATCACAAAGTACCAGCTCTAGAAGCACGGTGTCTGAGCATGAATCCCAACTCTGCGGAACTTTGAGTGAGTTCCTTAATTTCTTTGGTAGCCAGCCTCCAAGATGGCCCCAATATTCACGGCCTGTGCAATGCCCTCTCACTTTGAGTCAGGGTTGGTGTGTATGACCAACAGAACACAGCAGAAGTGGTGGCGCATCACCTCTGAGGCTAGGTCAAAAAGACTCTGAGGTTTCCTACTTGGTTGTTCTCTTAGATCCTTCATTCCAAGGGGAGACAGTTGTTTGGAAAGGCCCATCCTTTGGCAGGGAACTGAGGCCTCTGGGTAGCAGCCACATAAGAGAGCTTGGATGCGGATTACCTAGCCCCAGTTAAGCCTCAGATGATGTGTTGATTGTAACCGCATGAGAGTCTTTGAGCCAGAATCACCCAGCTAAGCCTCTGACAAATTCCTGACCCATAGAGACTGTGAGATGACAAATATTTGTTTTAAGTTTAGAGACAATTCATTATGCAGTAATAAATAACTAAAGCACCCTCTCAAGATTTCTCTAAATCTTCTGTAAGCCTGGAGAGAATAACCTCTGTCAAGGGCTGTTGTAAGGATCAAATGAGAAGGGTATCGAACACCCTTGCCCGGTACCTGGCACAGAGTGAATCTGTGTTGGTTATTACATCTTCGCACCTTCTCTTCCACAAGGAAGGTGGTCCTGCATGTACGTACTGTCGCATTTCCTAGGTTCAGCAGTTTAAGTCTTAAAATTTCAAGTACACTGATCTAGCTCTCTCTTGATGTCACTTTTCTCTGACCATCGGTTAGGCAAATAGCCTTCCCTTTTTCTGACCCCTTTTAAGATGAGAGGCAAGATGTCTAAGATAGAGAAATTTAAGGCACATGCTATAGCTAGGGAACCAAAAGCCAAAATAGCTGGCCTGAAAAAGGCCAACCCACTGACCTCAGGAACACTCGACAAAGCTTGATAACTGAGTGAGCTTGGAGTCAGCTAGAGCTTTTACAGGGCTCTTTGTTTAGAATTTGTCCTCTGAAATACACAAAGCTTTCATTCAGGCTTGCTTCTGTGTTTTTAAATCTGGAATAGATCCTGGACTTCCTCAGGCAAACTTCATAGATGTTATCTTTTTTTTCTCTGATTATTCCTGTCTCCTCCTTCACATTTGGGTTTTCTTTTATTACTGGTGGATGGCAAAGCAGTCAAATTTCCTATGCACTGAAAGAAGATACTGAGGAAATTCACTGCTACAGCAGTGGAAAGAATACAAGAAAAACCGATATGTCTCTATCCCAAAACAAAAACCAGTAAGAAAACTATCCGGCAAATAACAAAACTCAATAATAAACAATTTGACAACTATTTAAAAAACTCAGCCTATAATAAATATATCATAAAGAGGGAATTAAGAGGATCGCAAATACTGAGTGAGAAGGTTTTATTGCCTCTAAGCCATGAAGATTTCAATTCCACTACGAGTAAATTATTTTTATACATTTTATTGCTGATTCTCTGAAAAACAATGTCTAAATATGCAATATCCTTTTCTGTTAGGATATTTGAGGAATTTAACACAAAATTCAATCTGTTATTATATATACAGAAAGAGGTAAACTTTTAATATTACCTGGTGAAATGAATAACTCCTGACCTCAAGGAGCTTTTATTCTAAAAAAAAAATTGTGAACAGTATTAAGCTTACACCTTTTTCTTTCTCTGTCTCAGTCTCTCTCTCTCTTCTCCAAGTGTGTTCAGAGTTCTGCCTAAGTCAGCTCTTCATATGGAAACACTTAACCTTTTAAACCAACCTCTCTGGGGGATGAACTTGAGTTTGCTCATTTCTTCTTCCTTTTTCTCTTGGCTTTTTAATTCTTTGCTTTCCACATAATCCAAAACTTAATTTTGTTGTTCTATCAAAATCTTTCTTCCTTTCCTCTTTCCTTCTTTCTTTTTTTCCCCCACTTTCTTTCCTTTTCATTTATATTTCCTCTCTCCCACCTCACTTCTCTTCCTTTCTGGTTTTGACTTTAAAACCTTGATGGACAATGTTGAGGGATGCTTCTTGAGTGATGTGTCTGGATCCTTTGTAAAAAGGTTATCCGTTATTATGGTTCAGAAATGGTATTGCGGGCTTAGCAAAAAAGCTGAGTTTTTATCTTTTGCTCCTTATGATAAGGGAGGAGTTGAAACAAGATAATTTCCCTTTTCTTCTCAAATATACATACATGCCAATTAAGAAATACAGGAGAAAAAGAATTTGATTGTCTAAGTGTAAATAAAGCACACAATGGAACCACATCTCCACCCAGTAGTTTAAGAGTTCTCAGCCACCCTATGTCCTTACTCCCTATGTTTCCAATTATCAAAGTCTAATCATACACATTTCTGAGTATCCCTATAGCCTCCGAATTCTACTCTGCATCATCAGTCTCCTGGTCACTTCCCTTTCTTCCCCTCCAGCCTTGTTCCATGTCAGTCCACCTTCCCACTGTCCTGCCCCACATTGCAGGCACACTAGAATTTTCCATCATCCACAGGTTAAAGTCCTGCCACTCACTCTTCTCTCTTGCTGAGTCCTTGTACGATCCAAGATAGAGGAGGTGATATTGTGTCTCTAAGATGACTCACAAGTCATTCTAAATTTTCTTGAAAACTTACCTCCAGGAATTGATATTAACTCTTCAGACCTCCTCACACAAGAAACCTCTTGTGAGACCTCTTTCCCAGAAGTGATCTTCCTAACACTCTGAGAAGTTTGCTCAAGCCTCTCTAAATTTCTTCACTGCATCATAATAAAAGTTAGGTGGAGACATGTGAACCTCTCTGGAAGTCCCCTTCAAGAGAATGTCTTTGAAATTTTTGTTCAAATTTCATTTGGAGAAGAGATTAGGTATGGTTTAAGGGAAATGGCGAGACAGTCTCTCCCCAGTCTGTATACTCCTTCCAGCAAAACAAAATCCCTGTAGTTAACTTAAACAAATCCCACGGAAGTCAGCTGCATGACTCAGGCCCCTAACTCATTTCACTGCCATCTCAAGTGACTTATTATCAAAGTTTGCTGTTCCTTTCAACTTTCTTGAAAGGAAGTTCTGATAATTACAGTTTCATCCATTCTGCCAAGGAGGCCCGAGTGCCTCACAATATGTTAGAGATGAACAGACTATCCAGGTTACTTTGATTTGTTTGCATATCTGTTTCCCACTAGCTTGTAAACTTCCTGAAGTTGGAGGTCTTTATATTTATAAAATTTAATCTTTGGATTTGCAGCGACTTGCACAGTTCCTGGAACATAATGTAGGTCATGTGAATATTTACCGATTGTATGGGTGACCCATCCTTTCCCCACAGGAAGACTTTGTGTGTGTGTGGTTGTTTAAATATACAAAGTACCACTTTATGAAAGCAGTTATATTTTAACAGCTTGTAACAAAGAGTTGAGAAAGTGGACAGATGTCCACCATTTAGCAGCCTAAAATGGTGGTAATCATGGCTTTTTTAAGTTACTGAAAGTCATTATCAATAGGTCAATAGACTCAGTTATTTAACCTTTGGCACCTTTGCCCTGGCCCTGAAATTGTTGGCCAAACATGGTTTTTGATGGTTCTACAAACTAATTCTGAACTGTCACCTTGAAATCTAGATAAGACCTCCCAGTATATAAGCACTGTCTACAGATTTCCTGGTTAACTAGACCATCAGAGAAGGCACTTCAGTTAGCTGACTAGAATGTGAATACTTAAAGGAAATAACTATTTAAAAGGAAGTAGGGCCAGAGCAGACCCAAACTAGTTATTCTCATTTGTTTGCATCCAATACTGTGCATTTCATTATATGGATGTTTTATATTAAAAACTAGGACTAAACTAAAACAGTGAAGCAGGCGAAAAGAAGTCAAGGTGGGTTTAAATGAAGGACTCCACCAAACATAACTGATCCCACCTCCTCTGAATATCACCATGGACATGGCAATATTTTCCATCAGCTTTAGGGAAAACCACCTGGGTTCCCTATGGACTTTCTTTTCTCAAAACTGTATTTGGGTTTTTTTTTCTTATTTTCTTCCCTCCCCTCATGACATCCTTACAGCTCGTTGGGATCTTTAAACACTGTCTCTTTTTCTTTGAAGATCACAATCATGAAAGTTCTTTTTAAGAAAAAAAAACTGAGATTCAAAAGGTACTAAATTTAAATTTGATAAAAAGAGATCTCAAAATTTCCCCTTATTTTCAGGAAGTATGTATTTGCCATATGCAAAACGTGGCAGGTGCAGGGCTCTCGCAGCCTAAACACTGGAGACCAACGAAGCGAATCTAGCGGCTACACTAGAAGCAGCAATCATGCCAACGAAGCCTGAGCTCCACGACCGGGCACACTGGTCCCACCCGGTCCCCAGCAAAATTCCTAGGTCTCCTTGGAATGTTAAAATAGAACCTGATCCCGGTCTCCAACTGTCTTATCTTTTTCAAATATTTTAAACTTACTGTCTTTGGTCAGCAGAACCACGGGCACGGTGATGACGGTGACGAGCGCAGCGATCGCCAGCAATCCCAGGAGCACCTTCCAGGGTGTCTGCAAGCCGGGCAGGTCAGGTCCAGTTAGAGCCAGCCATCTGGCCCCAGCCTGGGTAAGAGGGTCGGGGCCCGGGCTGCACGGGAGGCAGCGGAGTTTGCCGTCGCGCGCGCACTGGGAGGGGGCGCAGGGGGCTGGGAGGGTTTGGAGCTCGCGAGTCGGAGGTTGCCAGAGCGCTTTCCCTTGAACTTCTGGCCTCCGGGCAATTTAATGTTTGCGTCTAAACGCACCTCAGAAGCCAAGTAAGAGTTCTGGCTTATGTTTTGCCTGTGGCTCTCCAGGTCCTCCAAGGCTCGGTCCCTGGGTTCTTAGCCCCGCGGGTCCGAGAGCGAGCCAGGAGCCTTGGGGCGTCCCTTCACCTGTCAGAGGGTGGCTCTGGAGCTTCCGCCTAATGAGAGCCCCTGGTTTCGATCAACGAGCTTTGGGGTGGGGGTGGGGAGTAATCTGGGGAGACTTGAGTGAAGAGGCATCTGCAACTCACCCCTGGGGCTCTTTGCGGGGCGAGGGGCCCTTTAATCACTCACCTTCATGGTCTGCGTCGCTTCGAAACTGAAGTTTCGGAGCCGGAGCGCAGGCAGAAGTCTGGCGAGCCGCCCGGACGCGCGTGCAGCTCCGGAGCTCCGGGCGCGTAGTCACAAGGCGCTTCCAAGTTTCAGCCCCGAGTTAAACATTAGTGAGCGCCGGGTTGGCTGGGTATAAAGGGCTGCAGGCAGGCTGCGGGAGAAGGCGCGCTGGCCCTGGAGATCTGGCGTCCGGGCCTGGGGGCGCCCGAGAGGCACCACCCTATGGGCGCGCGGGGCTCTGGGCTGCCGCCGGACGCGCAGGGTGCGAGGTCCCGGGAACGCGCCGGAGGGGTGTGACAGCCCGAGCTGCGGCGAGCCGGCGCCCGGCATCCGACGTGGAGCCCGGAGGCTGCAGGTCGGCGGGAGAACATGGCCCGCCCTCACTGAAACTCCCGCAACCTCGAGTGGGCAAGCGAGGGCACTTAGCCCAGAGAGGCTATGGGGCTCTGCAGACTCAGAGAGCTCATTGCTGGCAGCTGGAACTAAAACCCAAATCTCTGTCCTTTGCCAGTGAATGGTATGCTGGGGATTTCTAGGGTATTTAAAGCTCCTGGAAGGCAGAGAAAGAAAAAGTGATTGTTCGCTTGTGGATGGCACTTAGAGGCTTAAGTGTCTGGATTGATTCTCCGCAGGGGATTTCTGGTTTGTCTTTCAGGCTTACCTTCTCATCAAGATGTCAGAAATAACAACACTAACACTTATATGTGCAACTTACTTTTCCCCAGGAGCTGCTCTAAACATTTTTGTGTTTATTTTACAGGGAGGAAGCAGAAGGTTAAGTTAGCTGGCCAAGTCAAGGCAGCTAGGAAGTCGTGGAGCCTGAATTCAGAATCCATGTTCTTAACTGCCGCTCCACACGGCCTTTTATCTTTCAGTCTTCCAAAGAGCATTCGGAAAAAAAGTAAAAGTGCAGGTGTGGCTTCTTCCTCCAGGTCCTCAGGATGCCCAGTAGGTTCCTTCACTCATTCCCCTTTTCCTTTATTCATTCATCCCCACATCCTCCCATTTACTTCACCCATCCCACAAATACTTGTGTGGATACAAAGCATCAGACTCTCATCTAGAGTCCGGAAATAGAGAAGTGAGACAAGGTAGATAAGATTTGTGCACTTGGCACTTTCAGTCTGAAATACACAACAGAACCTTTGCATTAGGGTCCCTCTACTTCCTCTTGTGGATAAGCACTCCTGCTCCCTGCGTTTGCCTCTTCAACTTGTTCACTCAGCTGCAAAACAAAGTCTGTCTTCCAAAGTTAGAGGTAAAAGGTTCAAAATGCAAAGTCCTGTGGGGCATTAACATATGATTAGGAATAAATTCCAATTTCCATCCTTTATCTCCAGTCTGGACATTGCTTCTGAACTCAGGAATCATTTTGCTCTCTGACAAGCTAGTTGCTTATGACACATCCATTTACCCACACCCACCTTCAGAGGCCCACACTGAACTCTTTATCCTTTCCATCAGTCTCACCTCACGTTCCTCTGATGATTTCTGTCTTCATTAAAAGTACCCCCACTTACCAATGACATTAAAAGTGTCCCCACTCATCAGTTACAAAAATGAAAGACTTGAGTCATCTCAGTTTTTCTTCTCCATTCTTCTGCTGTGTTCACATGGCCATCATCTCCTCTCAGTTCTGCTTTTACAAGTATTTCTCAGGTCCATCCCCTCCTCCCTCTTCCAGCTGCTAGGAAAGGTGAGTCAATAGTTGGTTGCAGCTTGTGAACTGGAGCTGGAAAGAGAGGCCATCTGACAAGGACCACAGGGAATGGCTCAGTGCTGGCCTCAGCTCTCACCGGCTTGTGCACTCAGCAATGGAGAAGGGAAGTCTGTACGTGCTTAACCTCCATATCCCCACCGTGACACTATCCTTTCAGCAAGCCCCAGGGAAGCTGGCTGACATCCATGGGCATATCATCTCGTTCTCTGGAAAGTATTCCACAAAACACAAATATCTCCACACTCTGTCAACTTCAAGAGATTCTTTCCTAAATTTCTCCCACATGACCTCTTTGTCACTAGTCTTTCCATCTTGCTCTTCCCAAGTCCCTAAGACACCAACTGGCCAACACATTAGCCACCACCTGTAAGTCAGTGTAAGTCTGCTATTAGGCCATCTCTTTTCAGGCACAATGGAAAACAGATGTACTACTCCAAGTTCTCTCTGTTAGGAAGATTTCTCTTTCTACTCTATTTCAGAGCATCCCTGAGAGGGGCTATAATGTAGCAGCTATAATTTGTGACTGGTGCCAGCTTACTTTGCATAAGGCTGACTCTTCCCTTCTCTGTCGCCTGTTTATGAGGAACTCCTGTGCAGTTATAGGTGTGTGTTTAGGGAAAAACACCAAGCAGTGGGAGAAGCACCATGGAGTCCAAGCTCATTGCTTATGTAATTTTCTTATGCCTTCTGAATCACTTGTGCTCATCTACTGTGTCTTATAGATATCATTTTCACTTAATCATGGGACATGGATGCACATGTGGGCCAGCTTTATCATTTGGTGGGCCGGGTGACAACCAGTTTGTTATTGAAGTTCAGGTTGTATAGTTATGGGTTGAATTGTGTCACCTCCAAAAAAGATATGCTGGAATCTAGTGGAATTGGATTCCCAGTAACTTTTCAGAAAGTTACCTTATTTGGAGACAAGGTCTTTGTAGAAGCCATCAGGTCAAAAAGAAGTCATTAGGGTGGGACCTCATATAATATGAGTGGTGTCCTCATAAAAAGAGAAAATTTGAAAACAGAGACAGATACACATAGAGAGAAGATGGTATAAAGACACCCATAAATAAGACTATGATCTACAAGTCAAGGAGATAGATTTAGAACAGATCCTTTGCCTCAAGTCTCAGAAGGAGCCAACCCTGCTGATCCCTTGATTTCAGTCTTTCAGCCTTCAGATGGATAGCATCACTGACTCAGTGGACAGACATTTGAGCAAACTCCAGGAGATAGTGAAAGACAGGGAAGCCTGACCTGCTGCACTCCAGGGGGTCGCAAAAACTGAGCAACTGAACAGCAACAACCCCAGCCTCCAGAGCTGTCAGGCAAGGAAATGCTGTTAAGCCATCCTATCTGTGGTCCTTTGTTACGGCGGCCCCCGCACACTAACATACCAGGCGTTCTACAGTCGTGTTTTCAGTGTCTCCCAGGGCTCGATAGAAAGAGAGGAACTGATTTCTTTTTTTTTTCATTTATTTTTATTAGTTGGAGGCTAACTACTTTACAATAATGTAGTGGTTTTTGCCATACATTGACATGAATCAGCCATGGATTTACATGTGTTACCCATCCCGATCCCCCCTCCCGCCTCCCTCTCCATCCCATCCCTCTGGGTCTTCCCAGTGCACCAGCCCTGAGCACTTATCTCATGCATCCAGCCTGGGCTGGTGATCTGTTTCACCCTTGATAGTATACTTGTTTCAATGCTGTTCTCTCTGAACATCCCACCCTCACCTTCTCCCACAGAGTCTCAAAGTCCGTTCTGTACATCTGTGTCTCTTTTTCTGTTTTGCATATAGGGTTATCATTACCATCTTTTTAAATTCCATATATATGCATTAGTATACTGTATTGGTCTTTATCTTTCTGGCTTACTTCACTCTATTTAATGGGCTCCAGTTTCATCCATCTCATTAGAACTAATTCAAATGAATTCTTTTTAATGGCTGAGTAATATTCCATGGTGTATATGTACCACAGCTTTCTTATCCATTCGTCTGCTGATGGGCATCTAGGTTGCTTCCATGTCCTGGCTATTATAAACAGTGCTGCGATGAACATTGGGGTGCACGTGTCTCTTTCAGTTCTGGTTTCCTCAGTCTGTATGCCCAGGAGTGGGATTGCTGGGTCATATGGCAGTTCCATTTCCAGTTTTTTCATATAGTGAATAGTAATTGACTGCTGTAGCCCACATCTAAAATTAGCCCCAAAGTTTGGGTGTTACCTTTGTGCCTGTGTGCTAAGTTGCTTCAGTCGTGTCTGACTCTTTATGACACTATGGACTGTAGTCGGCCAAGCTCTGTGTGCATGGGATTCTCCAAGCAAGAATACTGGAATGGTTTGCCGTTTCCTTCTCCAGGGTACCTTCCCCACCCAGGGATCAAACCGCAGTCTTGTGTCTCCTGCATTGGCAGGCAGGTTCTTTACCACCAGCACCAGCTGGGAAACCTTAATATACACCAAAAGATAACGGATATTTTGGTGAAGGGCATGATTTTGTTCTAAAAACCCTAGGCAGATTATCTGTGATTTTCCTATTGGGGCTTGCCAGAAGCTCTGCCTGCCACAGACACTTGTAATAGCTATTATCTGTTGGGTCATTAAGATCCAAGGATCAGGGCAGCTTGCACTATAGCCTAGACCTAGGGAGCCCTCTCTTGTTCTAGGTTCTGTCCAAAACAGACAGCCATAGGTACAACTGAGCAAATAGGTTGGAGGCGCACAGCTGGTTGTGGTATATGGTGTCTCCAAAATCCAGAGATGTCCCTGAAGAAAAAAAAGTACTCTTCAAGTTAATAGCCATAGATACTAGGATTGTATTGTCTGGTCCAGTGAAGTTACCGTGCTGGTACAATGGGCATGGTTCCATAATCCATCTTTTGTCTGGGCTGAACAGTAAGTTAACTGAGTATAGGGTAGGGAACCTGCACTCTTGCATCTTTTGGGTTTTTAAATAGCGATGCCAATCTCTGTCCTTGTCCAGGGACACAGTATTCCTTTTAGCTTACTATATGGATGTAGAAGGACAGTTCCAAGGGCTTCCACTTAGCCTTTCATCAGCTCCCTCTGTGAGTGATGCGAGAAATAAGTCAAGAAATGCAGGCAGACTCTTAAAGCTGGAAAAGGTAAGGAAATGAATTCTCCCCTAGAACCTCTAGAAGGTATACAGCTCTGATGACACCTTGACTGTAACTGTAACTGTAGGACCTATTTCAGACTTCTGAACTCCAGAAGTATAAGACAATACATTTGTGTTGTTTTAAGCCACTAGGTTATAATAATTTGTTACAGTAGCAATAGAAGAATGAATGTACCCTGGACACGGCTAATGTTTTAACTCCATAGCAATGGATTGCTCTAGCAATCCTAGAGCCAGGATTTAATAACTCCTGGGAGATCTGGTCATATCCCTTCTCACTGAGCATTCTCAAAAGTATCTGTAAGTCCCATGTCTTTCTGAAGGAGACTGGGAAAAAGATTTAAGGATGCATGTAGGAACATTACAGGCTCTGGCCTCTGTTTCAAACAGGGCATTTTGGGTCTACGAGCTGATTTGAATCTGGAAACGATGAAAAGCCATGGATTTCTATTATGGCAACTTAAGTGAAATTTTGGACTCAGATCTAGAATTTTTCTAAGTGCTGAAATCAAACCATAACTTAGAATGCTACCTATGAACTTCGCTCTTAAGTACTCCATGATAAATGAAACACCGCCATTGCAGGTTACATGTTTTGATTACCATGTTATCCCTGGAGATGTTTATAGTAATAGCTTCTTTAAAGAAACTGAGTGTTTGAAGCAGGGTCCCTGTGAGTTATTGCTCTGGAAGGATGCAGCCAATGTCAGATTGCAGCACAAAGCAGATAAAAAACTTAAAAAACAGGCGGAATAAACACTCTGATCTTTCTTCTAGTCTTTCCTGCTTGTATGTCCCAACAAAGGCAGAGGACAAAGGAACCTGGATAATAGAGGATGTTATCTGCAGGCATCATTTGCCTAGGGCAATGAGCAAGAAAGATAAAGTGAAGGATGGATAGGAGGGTCTAATGAAAAATAACCAAATAAACAACCCAACACCACATAGTATTTGTTAAATTGTCTCCTAATAAAGATTGGAGATATTCCATTTATCCTTTTATCTTTCTCTTCCATCCTTCTCTCTCTAGTGCCTCATTAAATGCCTGGAATGGAGTAGTCAATCAGTGTTGGTGGAATAAATGAAAAATTAAATGAGTAAAAAATAACATTGGGTCTTTCTCTGTGTTCTTGGTGGCTGCAACTGGAAGTGAGTTAAAAATGGGATCTCATGTGTGGCAAGAAAGGAGAGAGGGAGAATGACAGGGCTGAGGGCGGTGAGGGAGCTGAACAGATCTCACTCCTGTCCTGCTCTGCAAGGGAAGTTAAAGGAAGTACAAAGGGGTTTATTCCTTTGCCCAGTGCTCTCCTTGGCCTCCACCTATTTAGAGAACTCTGTCCACCTGTGTGGGAACGAATTTTCTAGCATGTCCTTTGAACTCCAGGTCAAAAGTCACTTCTTCCAGGTTACCTTCAACAATAACCCCATCTGTTTCCATACAATTTTCTGCTTTCCCTACCAACCAGAGTTTGGCAGATTATTCTGCTTGTGTTGTCGTTGTTCAGTTGCTAAGTCATCTCCAACTCTTCATGACTCCACAGACTGTAGCCCACCAGGCTCCTCTGTCTATGGCATTCTCCAGGCAAGAATACTAGAGTGGGTAGGCATTCTCTTCTCCAGGGGATCTTCCTGATCCAGGGATTGAACCTGGGCCTCCTGCACTAGCAGGAGTATTCTTAAACACTGAGCCACCAAGCGAGTGTGTTATTTACAACCAAATTAATTTCCATCTAGAGATACGGAGATGATAGTTAGCTAGGTGGATAATGCTATGGATTTAGATGTATGGAAAAAAAGAAATTTCAAGCCAAATGAATAACTGTACACAAAGGCTGAGTGAGAAACCTGGAGATCTTTAGGGAAAATCTATTAGTTTAGTTTCACCAGGATATAGGGTATAAAGGTTGATCCTGGACATATTCTTTAGTCTTAAATTCAGTTTTCAGTATGTACTAGGGAGCCACTTAGAGTTTTTGCCAGGTGAAGGAACACAATCAGATTTAACTTTAGATATAAAATATAGGCAACAGCATAGGCTGGATAGCTGAGAAATGGAAGAACTAGAGTTGGGATGAGAATCATAAACTTGGATGTTGCAAAATTAATTGGGCAGGTGCTTCTCTGTGTAGAGCTTGTCATAAAAGAATTTAAATCATGTTGATTTGTATTTGTTTACATACAAGTCTCTAAAAACTGTTTCCCATGTGTAGTGTGAGTTGTTTTCCTTGCCCCAATGATCAGTAATACCAAATAAGTAGTTCATCTTACACTCAATACATAATAAAGGTCTCTTGCTTCCCATTAGAACAGACATTAGCCAGAGAGGAGGCTTTTGTGCACTTCTTTGATTGTTCTTTGGATAGTCTGTGGGTTTTTAAAAATTTGAACAACTTGCTTATATTAGTTACTGACTTAAGAAATAATTATATGATTTTATGAGAAAATGTGTTTAAGATCCTTAGAGCTAGATTTTCACAAAATGGCCATGGTTATGATCATTCCTTTATGCCTTGGGCTTCCCAGGTGGTGCCAGTGGTAAACAGCCTGCTTGCCAATGCAGGAGACTTTAGAAACAACCCACTCCAGTGTTCTTGCCTGGAGAATCCCATGGACAAAGGAGGCTGGTGGGATAAGGTCCGTAGGGTCACAAAGATTTGGACATGACTGGAGAAACTGAGCATGCGCATGTACAATCTGCAAATGTGAGGTGATGTGGTGGTGGTAACACATGTACATGAGGCTGGGAGAGTGAAGGAGTGGAGAGGCTGACTAGTGGTTGCTCTCATTATGAAGAGCGAGAGCCAATAGAACAAGGCTAAGGAGTCTGACTAAACTGAGATATCTAATTTGCCACGGAAGGGAACACATACTCTCTTCTGAATGGTAGAGCACATAATTAGAAAGTTATGTGCAGAAAAGCCTTCAGATTCATTGTATGCTGTTAAGAACAATAGGATAGGAAAAAAGACTTCATGTACACAAAGGTCTTTGCATACAGCAAAGGCATTGGACTAGAGTGAGAAGTAAGCCTGACATTTATTAAAATTGTAGTCAAATATACATAATATAAAATTTACCATCTTAACCATTTTTAAGTGTACAGTTGTTTCTTTTTTATCCATAATAGTCCAGTGTTTGGAATGTAATTTTGGTGGATTAAACATACGGCTTAAAATTATATGACTCTCCTTTATCTTGACAAAATGGTGGAGTAAAACCACTACTCTCGTTGTATATTTTTTGAACTAACATCTGTTTTCTGGCAACGGAAAAGAGTGACTATGTGGGAATTCGATCTTTTTATTGATATTATAGGGGAGTCTGCTATGGCTGTATGGACCTTTATTCCGGCGATATACCTAGTGCTTTGAGAGAAGGGACAGTAGTTGTATTTAGAACAGAAACTAAACCAACTGGGGAGAAATCTGAAGAGCCAGGAATTACCAAAGGTACTCCAAGCGGTCCGATGCTATTTAACTCCCTGACTGAAAAGCTTTGTTTTATGTAGAAGTATTTATCTAGGCTCTACAGCATGTTTCTCAAACTTTTTATTTCCTTATTCTCTACCCTCTCCCCACCCTCACTTCTATTTCAGACATTTTTTTTTCCTGAGCCCCACATTCAACTTGAATTCTGTATGTCTGTTTAAATATTACATGGTCTATATAAATACATATTATTATATGTTCTACATAAATCTGTGCTTCATACATCAGAAGAGAACATTTATTTTTCCCCCAAGAACCACTCCCAAGGGGGTGATATTGCCCTCACTGAGAATGTATGCTCTGTAGTGACACTGATCTCAGAGTGGACACGGCAATTACTCAGGATCACCAGAATATAGCTACTCTTTTAGAGTGCTGGTTCTAGCATAGGATAGAAATACTGAGTTCACTCCGATAAAGCTAACGTATGAAATCTTAATGTTGAGAGACTGAACATGCTGATAGACAAGGGCCAGACAACTGAATTCTCACTCTACAACAATCTGTCCAAAGTGGTCAGGACTTTGCTGATTGTCAGCTTCCCTAATTTTGCCCTTCTTTCCAACCCAGAACCAACCAGAAAAAGATGAAAATGCTCATTAATTCAGTCTTGTCAGAAGCTCCACTTCTCCTCAGCCTGCCTCCTGTTTCCCACAGCGATCATCTCCAGTTCCAGCATACTGGAAGCCACTCTACTTTTCACTGTAAAGCGCTGCTACTCCCTTGCTGACCTTTGAGTCCAAATGTCATTACGGGCTGACTCTTGCTATATTAAGCTCTGAAAAAATAGCCGTGGCTTGTTCTCATTTGGGTGATCTTTGTTTATTTCCATAATACAGAATGAAGATTGCAGCCATGGAAGACCTTACATATTTAAAGAGACACCACAGGTTTAATAATGAACTTCTCCCTTTCAATGTTTCAGTAGCATGAATGGCTCATCTATTGAGCTCTGTTTTCTTCAACCATCCCAAAGGCTGTTATAACATTATTTATCTTGTCCTTTATCAGTCACACTGTGTAAATAATTTAAGTAATGTTTTGGCTATTTAACTACAGCAGTCATATTCAAAGATATTTGGAAATGCAGGCAAGTGCCAGAGAGTTTAGTAAGTCATTCAATGGGAGTCTTACACATACAAAGACACTGTTACTTAGTTTCTTGAATATTTACATGCTAGCTTCGATTTTGATATGGTCCAGAAAAAGGCTCACTGCTCAAATGACTACTTCTTGAGAATTTTACTACAAATGCTTTCTCTTTAGAGTTAAGACTTTCTGTCATATCCACCAGTGGGTTGATAAACAACAACAAAAAAAAAATCAGCAGTAACTAAAAGATGAATTGTGAATTCATGTTAATTGTGAGTAACAATGCAAAGACCATCCAAAGACTTTTAGATAGAAGCTAGGTGGTGGCCGTCAATGTTGAGAAGAAAGCCTAATTGGTGGCTGGTCAAAGTGTAGCCTAGGAGTCTGGCTTCTACTAATGGAAGACTGAAATATTTCTATAAGCCAAGTCTATTATGTAAAATACAAAATATATTTTAGATTTTTATTTTATTACTTATTTATTTACTTACGTTTTCTTATTGTTGTTGACTTCTAACTTAATTTTGTTATGATCAGAACATAATTTTTAAGTTCTTAAGACCTACTTTATGGCTAAGCATGTGGTCTGGCTTTGAGAATATATAATGGGAACTTCAAAAATAAATGGGTATTGTTAGTTGGTGTTCTAAAGATGTCAACTAAATCAAGGATTTTCCAATCTTTTTCAGACTTTTAAGACTTATTTTTTATACTTTTATGAGTTGGATGCTAAACTGTTCTACTAGATTCTTAAAAAATATTTTTAGTGTGGCTGATTATTTATTTACATTTAGCTTTAATTCAATCAAGATTTGTACTTCTTGATATGCTACTTTGCCAGGCAGTGTACTGGAAATATCACAGTGAACAAGTCAGGTCCAATAGGGGGACCAGTCTTTACAAACAAGTTTATCATTGTGAATCCATCCAAGCTTGTCAGCAAAACCCAAGACCAAATGTCAGAACTGATTAAGCTTTTATTACTGACTCCTAATACTGGATGAATCAAACTGGAATCAACAACCTCAGATATACAAATCTGATACTACTCAAATGGCAGAAGGTGAAGAGGAACTAAAGAGCCTCTTGATAAGGGTGAAAAAGGAAAGTGCAAAAGATGGCTTAAAACTCAATATCCAAAAAACTAGGATCATAGCATCCAGTCCCATCACTTCATAACAAATAGATGGGGAAAAAATGGAAACAGTGGCAGATTGGTGACTGCAGCCACAAAATTAAGACACTTGCTTCTTGGAAGAAATACTGCGACAAACCTAGATATCATATTAAAAAGCAGAGACATCACTTTAAAGACAAAGGTCTGAATAGTCACAGTTATGGTTTTTCCAGTAGTCATGTACCAGTATGAGAATTGGACCATAAAGAAGGCTGAGCACTGAAGAATTGTTGTTTTTACAATTGTGGTGCTGGAGAAAACTCTTGAGAGCCCGTTAGACAGCAAGGAGATCAAATCAGTCCATCCTAAAGGAAATCAACCCTGAATATTCATTAGAAGAACTAATGCTGAAGTTGAAGCTCCAATACTTTGGCCACCTGATGTGAAGAGCTGACTCATTGGAAAACACCCTGGTGCTGGGAAGGATTGAAGGCCAAAGGAGAAGGGGACGACAGAGGATGAGATGGTTGGATGGCATCATCAACTCAATGGACACGAGTTTGCCCAAACTCCAGGAGATAGTGAAGGACAGGGAAGCCTGGGTGCTGCAGTTCATGGGGTTGCAAAGAGTTGGACACAACTTAGTGACTGAAAGACAATAGCAGGCCCCTAGAAAGCATTTGTTGGGGGAGGATGGGCTGGGAGAGGTTAGCCTCCCGGGGACCACAGGAGTGTGTTGGGCTGTGTATCTGATGTTTAGAGTTTGGTCAGTCCTCTTGGCTTGTTCCTGTAGGTGTTCTTCCTTCTGTTTCCCTCCCAGGTCTTGCTGTCTCTTCTCTTCCATTTTCTCTTCTGTGCTATGGTATCCCCTTCAGGAATATCTGTTTTGAACCAAGCCCCAGAGGCAGAGGCCCTCCTCCCCTTTCTCTTCTCTCAAATTCCATCTATTCTGTAAGCAGCTTTTACTGGAGGTTGACAGGACTGAACTAGGCATTTTGTCAGGACTTCTGAGGCCAGAAGGCTTCAAAAAGTTTTGGCAAATACACCTGCACATACCTCCATCACTCCCCTTACTATGAATGAAGCAAAAATTCATATTCTAAGGCAAGTTAAGTAAAATTTAAGCATCCTATTTTTTCTCTGCCCTCTGGCCATGTCTCTCCCCTCTACTATGCATTGTATATCTGCACATGTGTGAACCACAGTTCCCCATTGGCAGAAAATACCTTCTCAGCCATAAACAGCAACAGATTATACCCTAGGAGATAAGCTTCTTAATCTTGTAAGGGGCTACAATGACCCATGACTCACTACTCACTTTGTACTTACAGATCTGGATTGTGCAAACTATTAACATTATTTAATGTATAGTCCTCTGTCTCAAAAAGTTATACAACTGTGCTTTGACCTCTAATGGGAAGAATAGTTCCCCAAGCTTTCTAAGAGGCTGTTCCTGGGTTATTATTCTCAATTTGGCTCAAGTAAAATTCTCTTATTAATTTCTTAGATCAACAGATTAATTTTTTTCATTGGCACTGTATTGCGTTGACATTATCTCTTGGCTTTCTATTTCTGTTATCCTGTTTTGACTGTGGCAGGTATGTGTCATTAATATTTGTATTTCAAGAAACTACAGAAGTGTTGAACTTGGGTGAATTCAGCAAAGTACCAAAGCTTTGAACACAGAAATACCAGCTTCATCCAGCCAATCAATGTACCACCTGGGAGGCAGCTTGAAGAAGAGACAAGAGCAAGGCTTTTGAAGTCAGACATGTCTGGGTCTGTCATTCAATTACTATATGCCCAAGGGTCTTTTTAAAAAAGCCACTTTGCAGGGTTGTGGAGATTTAATGAGATAATAACTGAGTAATCTCGGCTGTTCCCTGAGCCTTGCAAATTCATCTACACGCTGATGTATCTCTGTAGTTGGGATCTCTAGGCTGGATTCGGAGTCACTTGGATGTCCTGGCCTGGATGACTCAGAGGCCTATCAAGTGCAGTTTATCTAAGAGTAAGTTAATTATTAATTATTGTCGGCACTACCCTGCTCATCCCCAACCCCATCTACAAAGTTCTGGCCTTTCCCTGATGCCCCACTTTGGTGAGAGGTAGTGCTGCCTCATTGCCCAAGCCAGAAACCCAGGGGTCCTCCTCAGTGTCTACTCACTTGGCACCCCACACATCAACCTCATTAGTATCTCTTTTATTTGTCCGCATCCCTTTAAGCTCACTCCTTCGTTTTTAGGGGTTCTTCTCTTCCAGTTCAGACCATCCTTTCAACCTCCTCTGATCTGTTCAAGTGGCTCAGTTGTGTATGACTCTTTGTGACCCTGTGGACTGCAGAATGCCAGGCTTCCCTGTCCATCACCAACTCCCAGAGCTTGCTCAAATTCATGTTCATCGAGTCAGTGATGCCATCCAGTCATCTCATCCACTGTCACCCCCTTCTCCTCCTGCCTTCAATCTTTCCCAGCTGGCTTCTTGTCTTGTAATTTCACTCCAGTGCAGCCTCTATTACTTTCTTGTTTAAAGTGAGTGGCTTCTGCTGCAGGATAAAGTCCATGATCTGGTCTCTTCTTCATCTTCCTTCTAAGCTCACCTCCTTAACCAGATACCTATAATAAGCAACTGGCATTTCTAAGCATTGCTGTCCTCTCCTTTACTTCCAGATCTTCAAACATGATGCTCCCTCTACCTGGTATTCCATTTCCCTTGTTTTTCATCTGGCTAAATTAGAGTCACCCTTCCAGATTCCAGGGCCATTCCCTCTAAGAAACTTTGCCCACCACTTGTCCAAGTGAGGTGCTTTGCCTCTGTGCTCCCAGAGAACTTTGTGCTTACACCTTTTTAAGAATGCATTTGTCACTCAGTAATGTAATTATCTAATATAATAATTGTGTGTGTGCGTTCGTGCTCAGTTGTGTCTGATTCTTTGTGACCCTGTGGACTATAGCCCGCCAGGCTCCTCTGTCCATGGGATTTTCCAGGCGAGAATACTGGAGTGGGGAGTCATTTCCTCCTCCAGAGGATCTTCCTGACCCAGGGATCAAACCTGTGATTCCTACATTGCAGGAGCAATCTTTACTGCTGAGTCATCTGGGACTTATGGACCCTATTTTACATGTTGGGTGTTCTTTTAAGTTCTTTACTTGTATTAGCTCATTTAGTCTCATAAAAATCCTATGCAACAGGAACTGTTATCATCCTCACTTTGTAGATGGAGGACATGGAGGCATAGAGAAGTATTAACAAATATTCCTCTCAGTATCACACAGCCAGCATTTGAACCCAAGAGGTCTGACTACAGAGTCCATATGATTATCCAATCTACATTTAAAAAGATATTTTTAAAAGTTTTTTATGTAGATAATTTTTCAAATTTTTATTGAATTTGTTACAATATTCCTTCTATTTTACATTTTTGTGTCTTTTTTTTTTTTTTTTTTTTTTTGCCACAAGACATATGGGATCTTAGTTTTCTGACCACAGATGGAACCTGCACCACCCTGCATTGGATAGCGAAGTCTTAACCACTGGACTGCCAGGGAAGTCCCCACCATGCATTTTTGTATCCAATAATCTCCAAGGATTTTGTCTATGTTGTTCACTGATGCCCTCCCAGGGCTTAGAATAAAAGCTGGCATGTAATCAGTTTAGTTCAATTGCTCAGTCATATCCGACTCTGCAACCCCATGGACTGCATCATGCCAGGCTTCCTTGTCCATCACCAAATCCTGGAGCTTATTCAAACTCATGTCCATCAAGTTGGTGATGCCATCCAACCATCTCATAATCTGTCATCCCCTTCTCCTCCCACCTTCAATCTTTCCCATCATCAGGGTCTTTTCCAATGCGTCAGTTCTTCACATCAGGTGGCCAAAGTATTGGAGTTTCAGCTTCAGCATCCGTCCTTCCAATTAATATACAGGACTGATTTCCTTTAGGATGGACTTGTTGGTCCTCCTTGCTGTCCAAGGGAATCTCAAGAGTCTTCTCCAACACCACAGTTCAAAAGCATCAATTCTTCAGCACTGAGCTTTCCTTATAGTCCAACTCTCACATCCATACATGACTACTGGAAAAACCATAGTTTTGACTAGATGGACCTTTGTTGACAAAGTTCAGTTCAGTTCGGTTCAGTCACTCAGTCGTGTCCGACTCTTTGCAACCCCATGAATCGCAGCACGCCAGGCTTCCCTGTCCATCAGAAACTCCCAGAGTTTACTCAAACTCATGCCCATTGAGTCGGTGATGCCATCCAGCCATCTCATCCTCTGTCATCCGCTTCTCCTCCTGCCCCCAATCCCTCCCAGCATCAGGGTCTTTTCCAACGAGTCAATCTTCGCATGAGGTGGCCAAAGTATTGGAGTTTCAGCTTCAGCATCAGTCCTTCCAATCAACACCCAGGACTGATCTCCTTCAGGATGGACTGGTTGAATCTCCTAGGAGTCCAAGGGACTCTCAAGAGTCTTTTCCAACATCACAGTTCAAAAGCATCAATTCTTCGGCACTCAGCTTTCTTCATAGTCTAACTCTCACATCCATACATGACCACTGGAAAAACCATAGCCTTGTCTAGATGGACCTTTGTTGATAAAGTAATGTCTCTGCTTTTTAATATGCTGTCTACGTTGGTCATAGCTTTTCTTCCAAGGAGTAAGCGTCTTTTAATTTCATGGCTGCAGTCACCATCTGCAGTAATTTTGGAGCCCAAAAAAATAAAGTCTGTCACGGTTTCCATTGTTTCCCCATCTATTTGCCATGAAATGATGGGACCGGATGCGATGATCTTAAGTCTTCTCAATGTTGAATTTTAAGCCAACATTTTCCCTCTTCTCTTTCACTTTCATCAAGAGGCTCTTTAATTCTTCTTGGCTTTCTGGCATAGGGGTGGTGTCATCTGCATATCTGAGGTTATTGATATTTCTCCCAGCATTCTGGATCCCAGCTTGTGCTTCTTCCAGTGCAGCATTTCTCATGATGTACTCTGCATATAAGTTAAATAAGCAGGGTGACAATACACAGATTTGAGGTACTCCTTTCCCGATTTGGAACCAGTCTGCTGTTCCATGTCCAGTTCTAACTGTTGCTTCTTGACTTGCATACAGATTTCTCAGGAGGCAGGTCAGGTGGTCTGGTATTGCCATCTCTTGAGGAATTTTCCACAGTTTGTTGTGACCCACACAGTCGAAGGCTTTGGCGTAGTCAATAAAGCAGGAATAGATATTTTTCTGGAACTCTCTTGTTTTTTTGATGATCCAACAGATGTTGAAAATTTGATCTCTGGTTCTTCTGCCTTTTCTAAATCCAGCTTGAGCATCTGGCAGTTAACAGTTCACAAACTGTTGAAGCCTGGCTTGGAGAATTTTGAGCATTACTTTGCTAGCATTATGAGATGAGTACAATTGTCCAGTAGTTGAACATTCTTTGGCATTGCCTTTCTTTGAGATTGGAATGAAATCTGACCTTTTCCATTGCTGTGGTCACTGCTGGCTTTTCAAAATATCCTGGCATATTGAGTGCAGCACTTTCACAACATCATCTTTCAGGATTTGAAATAACTCAACTGGAATTTCATCACCTCCGCTAGCTTTGTTCTTTGTGATGCTTCCTAAGGCCCACTTGACTTCACATTCCAGGATGTCTGGCTCAAGGTGAGTGATCACACCGTCGTGGTTATCTGGGTCACGAAGACCTTTTTTGTACAGTTCTGTGTTTTCTTGACACCTTTTCTTAATATCTTCTGCTTCTGTTAGGTCCATACCATTTCTGTCCTTTATTGTGCCCATCTTTGCATGAAATGTTCCCTTGGTATCTCTAATTTTCTTGAAGAGATCTCTAGTCTTTCCCATTCTATTGTTTTCCTCTATGTCTTTGCATTGATCACTGAGGAAAGCTTTCTTATCTCTCCTTGCTATTCTTTGGAACTCTGCATTCCAAAGGGTATATCTTTCTTTTTCGCTTTTCCCTTTCACTTCTCTTCTTTTCTCAGCTATTTGTGAGGCCTCCTCAGACAACCATTTTGCCTTTTTGCGTTTCTTTTTCTTGGGGATGGTCTTGATCACTGCCTCCTGTACAAGGTTATGAACCTCTGTTCATAGTTCCTCAGGCACTCTAGCAGATCTAATCCCTTGAATCTATTTGTCACTTCCACTGTATAATCATAAGGTATGATTTATATCATATACCTGAATGGTCTAGTGGTTTTCCCTACTTACTTCAATTTCGGTCTGAATTTGGCAATAAGGAGTTCATGGTCTGAGCCACAGTCAGCTCCCAGTCTTGTTTTTGCTGACTGTATAAAACTTCTCCATCTTTGGCCCAAAGAATATAATCAATCTGATTTCGGTATTGACCATCTGGTGATGTCCATGTGTAGAATCTTTTCTTGTGTTGTTGAAATAGGGTGTTTGGTATGACCAGTGCATTCTCTTGGCAAAATTCTGTTAGCCTTTGTCCTGCTTCATTTTGTACTCCAAGGCTAAAGTTGCCTGTTACTCCAGGTGTTTCTTGATTTCCTATTTTTGCATTCCAGTCCCCTATAATGAAAAGGACATATTTTTTGGGTGTTAGTTCTAGAAGGCCTGTAGGTCTTCTTAGAACCATTTAACTTCAGCTTCTTCATCATTACTGGTTGGGGCATAGACTTGGATAATGTGATAGTGCATGATTTGCGTTGAAAATGAACAGAGATCATTCTGTCATTTCTGAGATTGCATCCAAGGACTGCATTTCAGACTCCTTTGTTGACTATGAGGGCTACTCCATTTCTTCTAAGGGATTCTTACCCACAGTAGTCAATAAAATGGTCATCTGAGTTAAATTCACCCATATTAGTCCATTTTAGTTTGCTGATTCCTAAAATGTCGATGTTCACTCTTGCCATCACTTGTTTGCCCACTTTCAATTTGCCTTGATTCATGGACCTAACATTCCAGGTTCCTATGCAATATTGTTTTTTTACAGCATGAGACTTTACTTCCGTCACCAGTCACATCCACAGCTGGGTGTTGTTTTTGCTTTGGCTCTGTCTCTTCATTCTTTCTGAAGTTATTTCTCCACTGTTCTCCAGTAGAATATTGGGCACCTACCAACCTGGGGAGTTCATCTTTTAGTGTCCTATCTTTTTGCCTTCTCATACTGTTCATGGGGTTCTCAAGGCAAGACTACTGAAGTGGTTTGCCATTCCCTTCTCCAGTGGACCACTATTTGTCAGAACTCTCCTCCATGACCCGTCTGTCTTGGGTGGCCCTATATGGAATGGCTCCTAGTTTCATTGAGTTAGACAAGGCTGTGGTTCATGTGATCAGATTGATTAGTTTTCCATGATTGTGATTTTCATTCTGTCTGACCTCTAATGGATAAGGATAAGAGGCTTGTGGAAGCTTCCTGATGGCAGAAACTGACTGAGGGAGACACTGGGTCTTTTTGTGATGGACGGGGCCATGTTTGTAAATCTTTAATCCAATTTTCTGTTGATGGCTGTGTTCCCTCCCTGTTGTCTGACCTGAGGCCAAACTATGGTGGAGGTAATGAAGATAATGAGGACTTCCTTCAAAAGGCCCCTGGCACACTGCCTCACTCAGTGCCCCCAACCCTGCAGCCAGCCACCGCCAACTGACACCTCTGCCAGAGGCTCCTGGACACTCACGGGCAAATCTGGATCAGTCTCTTGTGGGGTCACTGCTCCTTTCTCCTGGGTCCTGGTGTGCACAAAGTTTTGTTTGTGCCAAGAGTCTGTTTCCTGAGTCCTGTGTAAGTTCTGGTGGCTTTATGGTGGGGTTAATGGTGACCTCCTTCAAGAGGGCTTGTGTCATATGCAGGTCTGCTGCACCCAGAGCCCCTGCCGCTGGGGCGTGCCACTGCTGACCCGTAGCTTTACAGGAGACACTGAAACACTCAAGGGCAGGTCTGGCCTAGTCTTATGGCATCTACTTGGGTGCACATTGTTTTGTTACAGCCCACAGTGTCTCTGGTGGGGATGGGGTTTGATTCTAAACTCGATTTTTCCCCTCCTACCATCTTCCTGGGGCTTCTCCTCTGCCCTTGGATGTGGGGTGTCTTTTTTTGGTGGGATCCAACATTCTCCTGTCAATAGTTTTTCAGCAGTGAGTTGTAATTTTGGAGTTCTCATAGGAGAAGATGATCGAATGTCCTCCTACTCCACCATTTTCGGTATGGATTGGAATGTAATAGGTGTTTACAGACTCATTTAATGAGTAAATGCTAATACATTTGTGCCTCTTCCTACTGAAGAGCCAGGGAGAAGGTTTTATTCCATGCATTCCCAATAGGTAGCCTGATACGTAGCATGTAAAATCAATAAACTTGTCTCTGTATAGCTTCACTCTCTATTCTCCTCTGTGCTCTTCTTGAGACCTTGCATCCACCCTGCCATGCCATAGCCCACATTGCTGCATGTGAATTTTCAGCCTGTAGAAAAAATTCTGGCCAGCTGCTGCTCAACAGCTGGAAAAACAGAGCCACGCTGGAGGCAAACAGTTTTGTATCTCAGGGCAGCAGGGAGGAGAACCTCCTGTCTCCTGTGGGCATTTGGGTGGAGAGCTGAGTCACTGAGTTCTTTGAATTCCTTGGAAAAAGATAACTCAGAGGAATATTACACAACACAGAGAAATAGGAGAGAATTAGCAGAGATATAAAAGGACTTAAATGTTGAAAAAGATGATCTCCAAGGCTAAAAAATAGTTGCAATCAAATTTGGAGAGAAGTAAGTTAGGGTCTGTGTTCCAGTGCCCTGAGCGGCCGTGCAGACCCAAACTCCAATTGAAGGCTGTTGAGCAGATGTTCCTAGGTGTCACAGAGAAGAGTGCAATGTGCTTTGTGAGGCTGAGATATAGGGAAAGGGACAACTAGGGGAATGACAGATGGAGCTTCTGCAAACATTATAAAAGAACACCCTGGGATATCCTGAGTGCTCTGGGATCCCACTCAGCTGGAAGGTAGGTGACAAGTAAAGATGGTGTTTCCTGGATTGTTATTTAGTTCTAGGTCTTGTCCAGCTCTTTGCAACTCCATGGACTGTAGCCTGCCAGGATCCTCTGTCCATGGGGTTTCTCAGGCAAGAATACTGGAGTGGGTTGCCATTTCCTTCTCTAGGGGATTTTCCCAACCCAGGGATCAAACTCATGTCTCCTGCATGGCAGGTAGATTCTTTATCACTGAGCCACCAGGGAAACCCTTATTTCCTGGGTAGTAGGTGTATTTTTGGGCTTCCCTGGTAGCTCAGACCATAAAGCATCTGCCTACAATGCGGGAGACCTGGGTTCAATTCCTGGGTCAGGAAGAGCCCCTGGAGAAGGAAATGGCAACTCACCCCAGTATTCATTGGAGAAGGAAATGGCAACCCACTCCAGTATTCTTGCCTGGAAAATCCCATGGATGGAGGAGCCTGGTAGACTACAGTCCATGGGGTTGCAAAGAGTTGGACACGACTGAGCAACTTCACTTCCAGTATTCATGCCTGGAAAATCCCATGGACCGAAGAGTCTGGTGGACTACAGCCCATGGGGTTGCAAAGAGTTGGACACAACTGAGCCACTTCACTTCACTTCAAGTGTATTTTACATTTTTTCCCCTAAATGCCAATTGATTTTTAAAAATGTGTTGCAGAATTTTTCTAGAAACTTTTAAAACTGGATGGAATGAGGGTGGTGAACCAGTCAGACTTTCATAGTCATGCCACAAAAAAAATTTGACAATTTTAATGTCTTAATCTCTGGCTCATTCGGTAGTTATTACATGGGAGACATGTTGATATAGTAAGAGAAAGAGCAAGGAGTTACTTAAGCTATACCTCTTTATGTTTTTTTGAGCAGCACTTTGGTGCCTTATATGGTAAAAGAATCTGCCTGCAGTACAGGAGACCCAGGTTCAATCCCTGGGTCAGGAAGATCCCTGGAGAAGGGACAAGCTACCTACACCAGTATTCTTGCCTGGAGAATTCCATGGACAGAGTAGCCTGGCAGGCTACAATCAATGGGTGGCAGAGTCAGACATGACTGAGTAACTAATACCTGCAACCTGTATTGTAAGCCTGATGTAAGAAAGTACAGAAGATACAAAAGGGCAAGTGTTAGGCTCCAATGAGAGTGAGCTTATCATTAGTGCTTTTTGCTAACATTATTTTCTTAATTTTCCATCTAAGATTTTTGAGATATTGCCTCATGAGGAAAGCTGACTGAGGTAGATCCCAAAGTCAGTGGAACTTACGATTAGTATAAAGACACTGCATTGGTTTCCCAGATGGGCTCACTGGCTAAAAAGGGATTGTGAGAAGTGTTTTATCCAAGTTTGCTCCACAGCCGGTGTTTGAGCTCTTGAGAAGGGAGGTGGTATAAGTGTAACTGAAATATTTAATGTCCTAAGAGACGAGGGGAATTATAAGAGAAGATATATTCTCTAATTCTTTTGTGTATAGTTCATCTTTTCTGCCCGAGAAGAATGTACACCCTTTATAAGCAGAGACCATGTCTTCACATTTGTTTTTATAACCTTTCTTTTTCTTTCTCTTAGTTTTCAGGAACTAAGAAGGCACATATGGATAAAACAGACCCAGAAATTCAAGTTACTTGTGTTGCTAAACATGTGTAGAGTTTCGTATAAATACAATTCATAAAATCATATTTGGCAAGAATTTGATGCAATTGTCAAGAGTTTCTATCCAATGACTTTGTGCAGCACCTGGTATATCACACATAGTGGCAAAATACAGCAACCCTTAGCCCTGCAGGGACCTCCACCCAGCACATGGGCTCTCCTTCCTGGATCTCCCACACTCAGAGGCATGGGCTACCTCTTGCTCTAGCTGTGATGATCTGCTGTCCTCTCCAGATTCAGTTTTTTTGACAGAGTGACCTCGGCATTCTTATTTTTGAAAGGAGGGAAATAAAGCAGCCTGGACAAACCAGGTTCTCTGATTAAAGTTCATGTTTTCCCAAGAAGAGCCTCTGTTTTCCCTACACTACTCTATGAAGTCATTGCTGGTAGACAATTTTCAGTAGCTTTCTCTTCTCTATGTTTTGAAAGGCGTAATTGCTAAGAGATCATTTATGTTTAGCAACTTCCCTTTGAAGTTTCAGCCAAACACAGAATTTACTGTAAAACAAGTCAGTCTTCATTGTTTTAGTCTAAATCATAAACTTAACTCAAACATATACAAAATCAGATTTCTGAACCTCTCATCTACTGAGTTTTTCTTATGAGTAGTTGATTTTTAAGTATGGGTGAGCTATTATATTTTTAACTATTGATTAATGAGCTATATGTTATATGAACAGTACTTCCTTTAAGCATTCATTTAATGATTGGGTAAAGCACTTCCCTGGTGATTCAGTGATAAAGAATCTGCCTGCAATGCAGGAGACACGAGTTCAATTCCTGGGCTTGGAAGATCCCCTGGAAAAGGAAACGGCAACCCACTCCAGTGTTCTTGCCTGGGAAATCTCATGGACAGCGGAGCCTGGAGGGCTACAGTCCATGGGTTTGCAAAAGAGTCAGACAGGACTTAACAACTGAACAATAGCAAAACCATTGCTAATTCCTCCTGATAATGAAAATGGATGAGAAAATCTGTATGAGAAGATTTGATTTGAACCATATGATATTGACCTTGACCATTTTTGATCTATGTAATTATGGTTTCACATAGTATAACTTGATATGTCCAGAGTTTATTCCTAAAACAATTCATTATATACCATACTCATATAAAACTGATGTTCTGATAGTAACACAGTATACTTCAAAATATTTTTTAAATCTCCAAAATTCAAAAATTGCTTTAAGTATAGTTGCAAAATAGGAATATGATACCATAATTCCATAAGATAATAAACCAGTAGCTGATGAAAGAATATCCAGTTATGTTATTTTATACCCAGTAATTAAATATGAGCCTTATAATTATAAAAAATATATTGGTTTACTATTAGCTAGCCCTAAAGTCAATAACATTTTGTGAAGCAACTCATTATTGTGTTCTTTGAGTCAGAGGTGAATGGTGTTGAGAAGGTTTGGGAAATCTCCCTTTAGCTCACTAAAGACTATGTATTAAAAAAAAAAAAGCTTCATTTTTAAAAACCACTTTGTACTGAATACAATTTGCTAATATACAGCATTAATCAAATATAAAAATTAATAATTTTAATGAAATATACTAATGGGAATGTCAAGAAATAGAAGAAGCATTCTGGGGTTGAAAGTTCTGACTAATGTTCAAAAGTAAACTCCCTTGCTTATATTTTAGTCCTTGTACAGTGAGAATTCACAACTCTAAATTATTCACAAGAGCTAATGTTCTTCTTCAGTTTGTGTGCATCCAATAGACAGTCTTAATGAAGGAGATAATGAGCATCTGATGGTATGGTGCAGCATAAACGTAAGGCACAAACTTAGGCTCGTTAATTGTGGAGTAAATCTTTTTATGTGGAAAACAACAAAATGCTCCACAATTATAGAATGACTGCACCTTGACTAGAGAGGAAGGAATTGCTCCTGTCCTATTACAGGAAGTTAGATTAAGACCTCTAGCCCCTTCAAAGATAAACACCTTAAAAGACTTGAGTCCTTCTTTATTAGAGGTATTCCCTCTGGATGCTGCAGTTTAAGATTTTTAAAAGAGGAGTTATACTTTAGAGCTTCTGAGAAGTCTCCACTTTCATCCACTGGGAGTTTTCATTAATACATGTTTCCTGTGGAGTTCTCTGTGATAGGATTTCACCTGCATTAATTGTTTTAGTTTTCTTGGGCTTCCCTTGTGGCTCAGCTAGTAAAGAATCTGCCTGCAATGTGGGAGACCCGCGTTTGATCCCTGGGTTGGGAAGATCCCCTGGAGAAGGGAAAGGCTACCCACTCCAGTATTCTGGCCTGGAGAATTCCATGGACTCTATAGTCAGTCCACAGGGTCACAAAGAGTCGGACGTGACTAAGCGACTTTCACTTTCACTTTCACTTTCCTCTCAATTGTCCTGAGAAATTTAACAAAACTTCATGGACAGCTCACAGGGTGCTCTCCCTCCCTCCCCAAGAGTCCCTGTTGCCAGTTCGTAGGACCAATCAGAGCACAGGCCACCACCCCTTCTCTTAGTGGTCCCCCACTCCAGGCTCCCTGCCCTCCCCATCTGCCTCTCCTTTAGTTCTCTAAACTCAGCTCAGGGAAGTGAAAGTGAAAGTCGCTCAATCCTGTCCGACTCTTTGCGACCCTGTGGACTATACAGTCCATGGAATTCTCCAGGCCGGAATACTGGAGTAGGTTGCCTTTCCCTTCTCCAGGGGATCTTCCCAACCCAGGGATCGAACCCAGGTCTCCTGCATTGCAAGCGAATTCTTTGCCAGCAGAACCACCAGGGAAACCCAGCTCAGGGAGATTATATTCAAATGCAACACTGATCCTTTCATTTCCAATCCTTTGAACATGTCTATACACTTCTTTGTAACCTACTTCCCTTCCCCTTCTTTCCTGCCACCTTCTCAATGTGGTCCTATTCTTCATTCCCAACCTCTGGTTGTTCAGTACTGTTTTCTGGGAGCTTTCTCCCCAGCAGAATCCCCCATGTTCTGCATTACTGGAAGTTAGATTAAGACCACTAGCCCCTTCAAAGATTAAATACCTTACAATGCTTGATAACCTGGGTTAGCCCTCTTTGTTTGTCCAGTTCAGTTCAGTTCAGTCGTTCAGTTGTGTCCAACTCTTTGCTACCCCATGGACTGCAGCACGCCAGGCCTCCCTGTCCATCACCAACTCCCAGAGTTTACTCAAACTCATGTCCATTGAGTCGGTGATGCCATCCAATCATCTCATCCTCTGTTGTCCTCTTCTCTTGCCTTCAATCCTTCCCAGCATTAGGGTCTTTTCCAATGAGTCAGCTCTGCGCATCAGGTGGTCAAAGTATTGGAGTTTCAGCTTCAGTTTGAAACTCCTTGTTTGTTGTCTGTGCTTAAATGCTGCTTTCTCCAAGTTGCCTTCCCAGATTCCCCAAATGTGAACCCCCCTTGCATGTCTGTTCCCCTCTCCCTGTAGCAGTGACCTCTCTATATTACCACTGCCTTTCTGCTTTTCTGAACTTTTCGTAGTCTGCAAGCTCCTTAAGGACAGGACCCCTTGTCTGTCTTGTTCATCATTGTACTCCAGGGCCTAGGACAGTACCTGGCTCAGAGTAGACACTGACTGTATACTTACGGAATAAATGGATGAAACAGACAGACAGTCAGATTCACAACGGTGCTTTGGGTAGAGCTCTTGTCTTTGAGGAGCTTGTAGTATGTAGTACTTTCTGTACATTGAAAGAGGATGTGGAATGACAAAAAAAATTTAAAAAACTTTTTAAAGAGATCTGGATTCATATCCCAGCATTATTATTTACCAGTCCTGTGAATTTGGCCAGTTTATCCAACCTTATTGAGATTTAACATTTGAATCAGTATAGCAATAAATTACAACTACTTCATTGGGTTCTTATAAGTAACAAAATAAGAGACGTTAAACAAGTACCATAATAGACACAGGATAATGTTGGCTTCCTTTTCCTCCCAACATATAACCCAGCCTCCATTTAACATAAATCTCTACTCAACTTTCCATGGACTCAAGATGATCTTCCCTCATGTCTATGATCACAAGTTCACATGATTAAAAAAAAAAATTATATTGAGTAAAGGTAAGAGAATTTATATTTATTAAAAACATTCATAAGTATAACACATTAAGAGAATATGTATATATAAAGAGTTTATAAATGTTTTAAGCACTATGTGTCAAACAACCTATCCTAATGTACAGAATAAGTAAATTTAATATTAGATTTTGATGGGTAGAGCTCAGCTTCTTTTAAAATATTGTTTGTAACAGAATAAACTCCAAAAACAAAACTTTAAATGTAAGTTAAAAAATGCAATGGCATTATGTTTTTATACTTGTAATGACATAAATTTTAGATTAAAATTTTTTGTAAATAATAATAGTAATTATTCACTTTACTTGACTGTGTAATGATTTAAGAGATATGCAGAGAAAAGATTTTTAATTCCTTCATTGCTATTATTTTTTCAGTGAAAGCATATTATACTCGAAACTAGCTCACAACAGAAATACTGAGATAGCCTTATTTCCACAAAATTTACAACCCAAGGGCTAGTTTTGTGTGTTTTCTTCTTTGGTTGGATTGTAGCTGATCATGGCCAAGTGTTTTGATGCTGTTGGTATGGCTCTTAAATGAAACTGGATCCTGACAACAAAGTTCAAGAATTATTGTCGGCTTCTCTGCATAACTTAGAAGCATCTCCAAAGGCATATGTACTATTGCCCTGGCAGACATATATACACGAGTACAGTGTAACACCTCCAGCCTCCATGCTTGGCAAGTTAATGTGGATGTTCATTTTTATAGCCGCTAACTTATTAGCTGTGGATTACATTGTCACTCTGTGTGTTACATTTCCAAGCATAAGAAGTGTGAGTGAGTTCTAAGACATGTGAAATGAAGGATCAACTTGCAAAAGCTGGTCTTGAAGGCATCAGAGAGTAGGGATAAAGATTTCATCATGCCGTTCATAGAGCTTGCCAATTCCTTGATTGACAGCTCTCTGTATGGCAAGTCTTGAGGGATTGGGTATTTAAATCTTAATTACAAAAAAGTGTTATAGAATACTAAAAATCATTCAAGGAAACTGGAAAGCTTATAACGCAGCATCCCTCTATTAATCTCTTATACAGAATAAATTTGATTGACAAGATCCATACAAATAGTGTAAAGGAATTTAGGAAATCAGTACAAAACTGAAGGGAAAATTTTAAACTATGTGCCATAAATGTGTCCTAGTTTATAAATTAAAATTGTCCCACAATCATATACACAAAAATAAAGCAGATTAAAATGAGCTTTATTATAAGATACCATTATAACTGGCTTAAAGAACTAAAATCTCACTAACAAGATTCAAACAAACAAATATACAATACAAATAGCTGCTTTACTCAGGAAAAAAAATCACAAGCTTATTTTAGGAAAAAAATGGATTTCAAAAAATAGAAATAAAGTAATAACTAGAGAAAAAAAATTTTTAAACAACAATTGGGGAATATTCAAGAATACAAGTAACGTTCTTGGTATTTTCATCCATGTCATTTTCTTATTAATTCATCAGTTCAATAAACACTTATTAAAAGATCGTTGTTGTTTAATCACTAAGATATGTCCATCTCTTTGCTATCGCATGTACTTGTAGCCCGCTAGGCTCCTCTATCCATGGGATTTCCCAGACAAGAATAATGGAGTGGGTTTCTATTTCCTTCTCCAAGGGATCAAACCCAGGTCTCCTACTTTGCAGGCAGACTCTTTACTGTTTGATCTACTAGGGAAGTCCTAGTAGCTTTTGCCAAGCAAAGAGCATATGGAGATACTAATGGCAGGGAGTCCAAAAAGAAAGCAATCATGAAAAAGGTCATAGCATAGAATGTCATTCAAGAATAAATAAAAAAAACCTGTATATCTTCTGTTCCCTTGCCCCAATATTCAATCTCCACCTTGCACTTTTCTCTGGGGAAGCTCATCTGAGTGGCTATATCAATGGGTTCTTTTGCCCTTTGGCTTCTGGTTGGGCTCAACCGATGGGGACCCGGGGAGCAGATTAGAGGAAGGGACAGCTGAGGTGAGGTGTCGAATCCCCCTTCTCCTTCCACATGGGGCTGCCTGCATCTGTCAGCCAGTCATAGCTGCTTTCAGGGAACATCCTTGAATGATTCTTTCGACTGTGCCGTCTGTTTCCTGCCAGACCCTACTGAAACACTGTGGGAACACAGAGGAGAGAATTCTGTGGGGAGTCCAGAAAGATTTTCACAGAAGTAGCACTGAGGATGGGTCTTTTAGAGAGAGGGGGAATTCCTAAAGAGATGGGGGAGAACTTCAAGGTGGTTAGAACATAAAGCAAATGAATAAAGGGAAGACAGAAATCAGGATACTTTAGGACTGGGTGCTTGTGTTTCCTATAGAGGTGTTTGGACTCAATCCAAAGGCAACAGGTTAATGGTGGGTTATTAAGCAGAAGACAGTATTTCCCAAATCTGATGATTCCATGCATCCTTTTAATAGAAATCTTTTTTGAAGACTTTTTTAGGATTGACATGTGTTTTTATTATGATAGATATCCTATATGTATAAGCTTTGGCTAATTACATATAAATTCTTTTTGCTTATAATTTTTATACAACTAAAGAACCAAAATTGATTGATACAATAAAAACAAAACCATATGAATTCTAAAGTTCACATTCTCATTAACATGAAGGAGTATATTTTGCTAAAATTAATTCAGGAAAAAAATTAATGTCTTTAATCATGAGATCTCAGCATGCCTATAATACCTCATGTTTTAAGATAATTCAATTCTTCCACTTTTTTCTGTTGCTCAAACTATTGCACATCTTTTATCTATATCACATGCTGTGAAGTCATTTGACCTCCATTTGCTATAAGTTTCCCTCAAAACTTAGCTGCTTAAATAGTCATTTTATTATGCTGATAGATTCTATGAGTCATGAATTCAGATTGAGCTGGGAATGGCTTCTCTTTTCTCCAGGACACCTGGGGCTTAGCTGAGAAGACTCAGAGGCTGGCGATAACTCAACATCTTTGGTGAATGATGCTACCTCTGGGCTGGGACCTCAGCTGGGCAGTTGACAGGAGCTTCAGTACGTGCCTTTGTGGGTGGACTCAGCTTCCACAATGCGTGGAACCCAGGGCAGTCATATCATTGGCAGAACTCAGTGGTAGCTCCCATTTCTTACATGGAGGCTCAGAGCTCCCAAGTGTCCCAGCTCACAAAATAGAGCCTGCTTCACTTTTTCTGTTCTGGCTTCAGCAGTCACACAAGGTAATTTTCTCTGTATTCTACTGGTTACAGTGAGACCACAAGTCCATATAGATTCAGGGAGTGGAGGCATGGGCCCCATGTCACAATGGGAGGAATGTTGAAGAATTTTCAACCACATTTGAAAACTACCACAGCTATGAGACTAACACAAGAAACAAATATGGAACATTAAAAAGGCGTCTTTATATGATAGTCATCTGGATAATCCAGAATGTGCTTATTCATAGAATAATAAATAAGTCTTTTTCCTTAGGCTCGAAAATTAGCAATTAAGTTGCAAATTTGAGGACAAATAGGTGGTACCTCTCATTTTGGAGTGCTTACTATTAGGCATTAGATACACCAATTAGGACTAAAGAAATGGCCAAAGGCTTTGTTTTCTCCTTTCTCATGGAACAGAGTGTCATGAGGTCCCCATGGAAAAACCCACAGCACCTGTTACTCTGCCACTATTCCGAGTGCTCAGCACAGCCGAGGCGGCGCTCTGCGGACTGTCCATGTGCTTGTCTATTTCAGCAGCCAGATGCAGACTACCCATCCTTGACAAAGTGCCAATATTGAGCACCTTTCACGTTCTTATAGGAAATAGCAATATCAGATTTGCTAAGGGAAGAAATGCCATTTGAATTAGTTTCTAATTTCAGCTCTTGGAAATGTTTGATTAGTGGCAGATAAATGAAGTAAGTTTTTCTGTCGTCAGATCTCAAGAATGTGAAGAGATAATCATTTCAAAGTCTTATTCAGAGCTAAGCAGGAGTGAAAAAGACTAGGGGATGACTGTTTATGAATATGGGGTTTCTTTGTGGGCTGATGAAAATGTTTTAAAATTTTAGATTGTGTTTATGGCTTCACAGTTTATCTGTATGTTAAAAGCCATCAAATTACATAATTTAGATAATTAAATTATATGGCAATGTGAGTGATATCTCAATAAAGATTTTATTCAGGCATAAATCACCTATGAGGTTAGAAGTCAGATAAGATTTTCCTCTATTTTATTATGCTGATAGATTCTGGTTCAGGAATTCCAACTGAGTTGAGAATGGCTTCTCTTTTCTGCTGCAAGTGACTAGGAGGAATCACAAGGTAGACCCTGATGTTGGATTTTTATCTGACTTTTGGCAGCACGGATGTTGCACTGTATGGAAATCTTTCAGGCATTCTTCTGTATATATATCATACTTTAATAAATTTTACTTTCAAAAAATCATACTAAGGTGCTCTCCTGGTGGCTCAGTGGTAAAGAATCCGCTTGTCAATGCAGGAGACACGAGTTTAAGACCTGGTCCAGGAAGATCCCACATGCTGAGGAACAACTAAACCCATGTACTACAACTATTAAGCATGTGCTCTTAGAGGCTGGGAGCCACAAGTACTGAGCCCACATGCCCATGTGCCACAGCTACTGAAGTCTGCGTGTGATAGAGCCCATGTTCTTCAATAAGAGAAGCCCCTGCAATGAGAAGCCCGTGCATGGCAACTGGACAGCAGCTCCTGCTCACTGCAACTAGAGAACAGCCCACACAGCAACAGAGACCCAGCACAGCCACAAATAAATAAAGCAGCCACCATGGCTGTTATCCAGCTTGCCAACAGATTAACATCCTGACCATAAAATTTCTAAAAATTTAACTATTGGCCAGTATGAGCTGGTTGCAGCAGATAACGGGATAAAGAGATGGGAGTAAGTCTAGCTGGATCAGATCTCCTATCCTCAGAATCAATTGGTGATGTGGGCCCTCCAACAAGAACACCCTGTGCACCAAAGTGAACTTCACTCTGCCCCCCGAAAGAGGCATCAGTTGGATTCCTGCTGTACTGAGGAAGTGAATAAGTAACCAGTGTAGCCAAGAGAGAACCACAACAGCATCCTCAAGTAGCCCCCAGTCATCCCTTTCCATAAGTCTTTTTCCCCCACCTACCTACACTTCCCAGAGAAGAGGCAAAAATCAGGGCACTCTTGTGCTCTACGGATTTCAGGCCATAAAAGGTAAAGCAGCATGAGCTAGGAGTGGGAGGGAGGGAGCTCTATGAGAATAAAATTTTAGCTGGATTAAAATGAATTAGATTAGAAATTATCTGAAAGTAACTGAAAGAAGGGTTTGTGTGCATGCATGCTAAGCCGATTCAGTTGTGTCCAACTCTTTTAGTCTCTGTGGGCTGTAGCCCACCAGGCTCCTCTGTCCATGAGATTATCCAGGCAAGAACACTGGAGTGGGTTGCTGTACCCTCCTCTAGGGGATCTTCCCAACCCAGGGGTCGAACCAGCTTCTCTTATGTCTCCTGCATCAGCAGGTGGGTTCTTTACCATTAACACCACCCGGGAAACCTGAAAGGAAGGTTTATTCTGGTATAAATGAATGTGGCCATTGGAGAAATAAATAAAACTGTTTCAAGGACAAATTCGTGTCAGGTTTAAGCTATTTGATAAGTCAATTATGCTCATTAAATAATTTGAAATTTATCATTGAAATAAAAACTAAAAAATTTAATCTTCTGTATAATTCACAGAAAGATACTTTATGAATAGACTAAAATAGAAGGATGAGTTAGGGAATTATGAAATGTTAGAATTCAAAGTTGATGATCTGATCTAAGGATGATCTGAACTTGGATGAAGACTGAGGCCAGATTACAGAATGAAGTAAACCAGAAAGATAAAGAACATTACAGCATACTAACACATATATATGGAATTTAGAAAGATGGTTAACGATAACCCTATATGCAAAACAGAAAAAGAGACACAGAAGTACAGAACAGACTTTTGAACTCTGTGGGAGAAGGTGAGGGTGGGATGTTTCGAAAGAACAGCATGTATATTATCTATGGTGAAACAGATCATCAGCCCAGGTGGGATGCATGAGTCAAGTGCTCGGGCCTGGTGCACTGGGAAGACCCAGAGGAATCGGGTGGAGAGGGAGGTGGGAGGGGGGATTGGGATGGGGAATGCTTGTAACTCTATGGCTGATTCATATCAATGTTTGACAAAACCCACTTAAAAAAAAAAAAAAAAAAAAAAAAGAGGCAGTTACCTGATTGGGTAGCCAGTTTTTTTATGGTGGGCAAGAAACAAAAGATGTCAAGATTGATTCTTGTTTTCAGCTTAGAGGTCTAAATATAGTTTCATGGTTTTGGAACTAAGTTTTTAAAACTGGCATGAATTTAGAAAACATTATTTTTACATGTATGTATGTTGAAGTTGGAAGAGTTCTCTTTGAATCATAAACTAAGATAAAGATGATGAATATATCATAGTGCTAACATTTATTAAGATTCATGCTAATAATTTTATTTTGCTTGTTTTAGAGCTTTATATAAATGGTATCATATTCAGTTTGGTCTTCTGGGACTTAATTATTCTACTCATTATGTTTCTAAGATTACTCCATGCTCATTGTGTATTGCTATAGTTCGTTCATTTCCACCAAATGAATATTCTATGCGGGGAATATTTTGTAATTCACTTATCTATTCTTTGTTTGATGGGTATTTCTGTTGCTTTCAGTTTTTTTGTATTGTGATTATGTGTGCTATCATGTACATTCTCCTGGCACACATATCAGGGATACAATGAGAAAGAGGACAGAATATTCAAAATGTTTCAATTCTTAAGTTGTGGTGAACTTTTATTAACATGATTTATCATTTACATGTATATGTATATCCTTTTGTATGCATTAAATATTACACTTTACAAGAGTAGAATAGGACTATGGATAATATAAGTGGAAATAGGGAATAGGGAATATTGGTTTAGAGAGGAAAGAACTGCAATTTTATCTATTTGTTTTTGACTGGACTGAGTCTTCACTGATGAGTGGGCTTTTCTTTAGTTGTGGTAAGTGGAGGTGACTCTCTAGCTGTGTTTGGGCTTCTCACTGTGGCTTCTCTCGCTGTGGGACACGGGCCCTAGGGGGTCTGGACTTCAGTGGTTGCAGTGCATGGGTGCAGTAGTTGTGGTTCCCAGACTCAGCCCAGGCTCAGTAGCTGCGGGGCATGGGCTTAGCTGCTCCTCGGCATGTGGGATCTTCCTGGACCAGGAAGCGAACCTGTATCTCCTGCATTGGTGGGTGGATTCTTTACCACTGAGCCACCAGGGAAGCTTAGAGCTGTAATTTTGAATGGGGAGGTCGGAGAAGGCTCACTTGAAGGGGCCATCTGGGCAAAACCTGAGGGAGGTGAGAAAGTGGCCGTGCGGAGATCGGGGGAAAGAGTGTTAAAACATAGAACTCATGTCAAAAAGTGAAAAAGAACACTAACAGCTGTTAAAGGAATCTTTAGGGAGGACTGAGGGGCGTAGTATCAGTTATAACGGCTGTTTCCATCTTGCCTTTTGCATTTCTCCCCTGGCTGTCCAGTTACAGCAGCTGCTGCCACAGGATTTTACAGCATATAGAAACAGATTTCTTCAGCTAGCTTTGCCACAGTGAGGAAAATCCCCTTTCTTCTTAGTTTTTGGCAAACACACACACACACACACACATACACACGGCTTTGTCGGAACACTTAAACATAGAAGCATCCAGTTACAAAACACAGTCAAGTTGTTCTGTAGCAAGTAAAATATTACCTTACCTGGTTTCGGTATCCGTTCCGTACTGCACGTCAAACCTGTTTGGCAAACTGCACAGTTTACTCCTTTGAATCTTTGAGTTGTCTCCTGTTCCGATTTCTAATCCTTTTCCTTTGCCTTCAGACTTCATTCTCTTCAGGACTGGGTCAAACAGCTAAAGTGTGGGCCCCCTGCTTGGATAAACAGGTTCTTAGAAAGTTTACAGAGACCCTTCAAAGAAGGTATTTTTGCCACAAAAACATCAGAAATGTATCCAGGGTTTTTCTCCACATCTCCTCATATCACTTGCTCTGGTAAAGATGTTTTTCCATTCAGTTCACTATACTTTAGGGTTTTCAGTAAGCCTTAGAGGAAATGAGTTTTTTTAAAATAAACTTTAAAGGAGTTGCTAAAATCCATAATGACTCCAAAAATTAAAAGTCAAACAGTAATTTTCCATAAAACTGAAAGTGAGGCAGTTTTGTTTCCTTACAGATGCCTCATTATTCTCTTATAGCAGTAAATGGTGGTTCTACTGACAGTAAGATGTGGGAACCCTCATGCAGCTCAAAGGCATCATGAGTAGCCCATGTATTTGTTGGTGGTCGAAAAATATCTTTAGCAACAAAGCCCCTGCTGTGGCAAATACAATCAGTGTATTAAGTGAATAAAAAATTAACTGTATATAATTGTTTTCAGGCCACAACAGCCTTGGAGAGGATGACCAAGTTGTGTCCTACCCAGCAGGATTTCTGTGACCCTTAAGCTCCTGTCCCCCGGCTCTCCAGCTGATTCTTAACTTTGCCGTGAAATCTGGGCATCTTGGGTCTTCCTTGGCAGCCATGGCAGCCACAGTTGAGGTGCTGGGACAGTTCATGACAACAAAAGATTTAGAATATTACACAAACCTATTATACTACTTGGTAAAGCAGCAGTAGTATTTGAGAAGATTGACTCCTGTTTTGAAAGAATTTCTACTGTGAGCAAAATGCTATCAAACAGGATTGCATGCTTCAGAGAAATTCTTTGTAAAAGGAAAAGACAATCAATGAGGCAATGTTCATTGTTGTCTTATTTTTAGAAATTGCCACAGCCACCCTAACCTTTAGCAACCACCACCTTGGTCAGTCAGCAGCCATCAACATCGAAGCAAGACCCTCCACCAGCAAAAGGCTTATAACTCACTGAAGGCTCAGATGATGGTTATTATTTTTTAGCAACAAAGTAATTTTTAACCAAAGCATTACATTGTTTTATTAGCCATAGTGCTGTTGAATACTTAATAGACCACAGTATAAGGTAAAAATAACCCATATGCACTGGGAAACCAAAAAAACGCACATGGGATACTCTCTTTACTGCAATGGTCTGGAACCAAACTCGCATTATCTCTGAGATCTAAGTAGATTGGAGAACTTCCAAACATGAGAGAAGGGGGATGAGATTGGGAGCGGATAGCTGCCTATAACTCCTTCTGCTCTTTGGGTCCTGTTGGAATGTCTGGAGGTGCTAATCAAATACTGCCTTAAATGGGATGATCTTTCAGCCCCAGGGTTTTTACTCACTCACTTTGTACATTGATCACCTTAGTCTAAATTATATGACAGGAACAAATGACCCACAAATAAACATGGTGTTATTTCTTGCTCAGGATACATGTGCATTGTGCATCGTCTGGGGCTCAACTCTGTGTATTTGATCAATGACCCAGCAGTTACCTGGGGCGCACAGGTCTATGCCAGGAAAAAGAGGGTGGAAGAAATGCTTTAAAACTTGAGTTGGGAATTGGCACCTGGCCTTCAGGTTTCCCAGGTGGCACAGTGGTGAAGAATCCTCCTGCCAATGCACGGGAAGCAAGAGATGCAAGTTTGATTCCTGGGTTGGGAAGATCCCCTGGAGTAGGAAATGGCAACCCACTCCACGATTCTTGCATGGAGTATTCCATGGACAGAGGAGCCTGGTGGGCTATAGTCCATGAAGTCACAAAGAATGGAACACAACTAACACAACTGTTTTAGTCAACACTTTGACTACTTTCCTCTACTTACATTTCACTGGCCCAAGCAGATCATCACAGCATTAAGCCTGATGTCAAAGATGTGACAAGTGGTGCCGGGCAGCCACTATTGGAGAACAAAAAATACAACTTGATATATTACATGAACTTGAGCAAGACATTGTTACTCTCTGAGCCTCAACTTTGTCCTGTGTATAGGGGATGGTAATAATATTCACCCCTCAGGGTTGTTTAGAGGTAAGATGAAGTAATGCATTCAAATGGCATGTAAATATGAGAGTGGAAAGGATTTAATTGCTGCCCCAAGCATGCTCTTTCTCAGATATCATCTCAAAAAAGTTACACAATTTTTCCCTCTTCAATTTCTCATTTCAAAAAGAAAATAAAAATTACATGTTTCAATAAAGTTATCTGCACAGGTAAAAAGGTGTCTTGTTAACAATGACATTTTTCTTTCATTGTTTTACTTTGAAAATAGTGGTGTGCTTTAGCAATTAAAGTATGAATCTTCCTACAGCTTTTAACTCCTTATCCCCTTCCTCCTAAAGAGAGGTTAGGCTGTGCCTACCAGGCATGTGGAATGTGGGTTGCAGAATTTGAGAATGAGGACAGGCAGCTAGAGCCTCAGGGTCTGGAGGAAAGGAGGGAGAGGAGTGATTAGAGGCTTCCCTCTAATCATCAGACATTCCTTTCTTCAGAAATGGAGATATCTCTCTCTTGGGGCTGGGATTCTGGAGACTGCATGTAGGGACGTGTTTCTCTCAGGGATTTTAGGAAAGGAAAATGAGGAATGTACAGATTTGACTTTAAATTAGTTAAAATTATGTTTGGCTGCAAGCAAGAAAAACTTCTGAACAATAATAGCTTACATAAGATAGAAGATTGTTCCTCGATCACTTACAAAGTCCAAATGTAGGTAGTTTTTCACCGTCATGGAAGTTCCATGACCATCAAGGACTTGGGATCCTTTTCCTGCTCCATTATTCTTAGCGTGCTCTCCCATGGTCCAAAATAGATGTTTCAGTTTCAGCCAAATTGTCTGTATTATTGCCAGCATAAAGGAAGAAGGGACACAGGGGGCCTGCCGACATACTTGAAGGAAATTGCTTAGTCACTTGACCACACCTGGGAATCATCTGATTTTTATCTAGGTGTACACTTCTAATGAAGGAAAGGAAAATGCACACTGGAGGGGAGGAATAGCAGACATCCCATACAGAAAGGGAAGATAATTTTAAGGTGGTGTTGTGGACTGTGTAGCTCAATGCTTTTAACAGTCCTTGAGATGTAAAGTGAAGAATCTGAGTTATTTTGAAATAAAACCTCAGTTTCTGTACTAAATGTCATTGTCTATGACCTAGATTTGAGGCTGAGCCACATGAGCTGTGGCTCAGTACTCATCTGGCCACCACATTCACCACTAAGTCTGTGATTCTGGTTACCACGCATGGGCTCCTGCCACTGAAATGCCATCCTATTCCCATCTATATAACCATCTGAGACAGGAAAGCATTTCTTCACCATTTCTTTCAATTTATTGGCATCTTCAAAGGGTAGCCTTGATCTCTTGCTCTCACACACTGTGGAGTCATACTGTATTTAATTATATTTGCTCTTTCCCCTTCTTTTATTCTTACAGTCCTTTTTGGAAACTTGGGACAAAGTCTCTTGGAACTAGTTCAAATGGTATCGCATAAGCACCATGGCCAAAACACTTCTCTCTTGAGAACTTCAGTGTTCTAGGACAAATATAAGCCTTTGACTCTCTCCTTTGTCAAGATGTGGTTTCTGCCTTTAAGAGAATTTAGGAAATACCCTGTTGCTTTACTCTTCTTTCATAAGACTATTGACCCTGAAGTCCTGTGAGCCAAACTCCTGGCCACCTTGTAGTCTTCATTTTTGCCGAACATCGCACTAGTATTCTATGATAATTTATCATCCTCTGTGGTGATTTTAGAGAGCCCAAGTTCCAGAAATAAGTATAAGGATGAGCTGTTCACTTTCCTTTTCTCTCAGCATGTTATAAATATAGTACACTTTTTGTTGTCGAAACAATACATGTTCACTATAGAAAATTTGGAGAAGTATCACTTCAGTTCAGTCACTCAGTTCTGTCCCACTGTTTGTGACTCCACGAACTGCAGCATGCCAGGCCTCCCTGTCCATCACCAGCCCCCAGAGTTTACCCAAACTCATGTCCATTGAGTCGGTGATGCCATCCAGCCATCTCATCCTCTGTCATCCCCTTCTCCTCCTGCCTCCAATCCCTTCCAGCATCAGGGTCTTTTCCAATGAGTCAACTCTTCGCATCAGGTGGCCAAAGTACTGGAGTTTCAGCTTCAGCATCAGTCCTTCCAATGAATATTCAGGGCTGATTTCCTTTAGGATTGACTAGTTTGATCTTTTTGCTGTCCATAGGACTCTCAAGAGTCTTCTCCAGCATAAGAGTTCGAAAGCAACAGTTCTTCCACAATAGTATGACAAAACCAAAATTAGTTAAAATTACAACTCTTATTTCAGAGAGTATTTAATTACTATAAGCTTCTAGAGGTTAGGGACCATGCTTGTTTACCCTGGTTAGTTTCTAAAGACGACCCCCAACAAACCATGTCTCCCTACATTCAGGATCTTGGGTAGTTATCTCCCACAGTGAATCCAGTCTTGTCCTATGTAGCCAATACAATTCAGTGGAATTGAGTCTGCGTAACTTCTGAGGCTAGGTCACAAGAAACCTTGCAGTGTTTGCCTTGGTCTTTTGGTGCTCTGGAGGAAATTGATGACTCTGGTTACCTGGCACTGCCTGGCTGTAAGGAAGCCTAACTTGGCTATGAGCATAGACTAGATGGTGAGAGAGCGATTTTGAGAGAGAGAGAGAGACGAGCAGGCAGATTTGGCTAGCTCCAGCTGTTCCAGCCATCCAGGCTGCAAGCAAACACCTTGTCCTAGTCCGGTACATCCAGACCAGTCAAGTCTTCATGTGACTTCAGCCTCAACCAGCATCTGATTGTAACTACATGAAAGACCTACGTGACAACTGCCCAGCTGAGCCAAGTCAACCTACTGAACTATGAAAGATCATAATGAATTATAGTAGTAAGGTTAAAACTACATTTTGGGGTGGTTTATTATACAGCAATAGAGAATCACAACACCGTTCTATTAAATACTCTATCTTCAGCCCCTAGCATGAGTTGGCAAACTTGGTATACTGTAGATGATTGAAAAATATTTGCTAAATGGGTAAATAAACTTACAAGATTACTTGTACACAAAAACACATACACACATGATTGTGTTTAATTGTGAAAATTCCTTAGAAAGCTAAAAAAAATGAGTCTCTTTATTTTGTTGGTTTTTGCTTTTAAGTCTCATTTGGACTGGATCAGTGATGATTGATTTGGTTTTTGTAAAACAGAGTAAAGTCAAATGTCATAAATGGTTTATTGGAAAACTTCCTGTAAGAATCACTTGTTTAAAAAAAAAAGAATCACTTGTTTATGTAGTTTGGAAAACTCGTTTTTAAAAAAGTTCAATTTGGTTTTGCTTTGAAATTCCAAAATTAAAAAAGAATTAAAACGAACTGAGCATCCACAAAGTATAGAGATGGTGCTGTGTCCTCACACACGTTTCTATCACAGTGCAGAGAGCACTGATCAGGTGTGATGGCGGAGGACCCATGGAGACAGAGCATCTATGGCAGGTGCTTAGGTAGGGATGCTAAATACGAGAAAAGTGATTTTTCATGGTTTGTGGAACTTGGAATAAAGAGGAGAGAACTAGCATTGTTTCAAACATTCTTTGCCCAAATCCACTCTTTACTCTCTTGTGGTCAAAGATAGGTTTTAGAAAAAGAGCCAAGAAAATAAGGGTGGAGGAAGAGAGATGTAGAAAGAGGAGGAACATGACCTTCTCTGCAACTTGTGCTTTCTTCAAGGAAGAAAGCTTCACAGGCATCACATGGAAAGCCAAACATTGTTTTCTCAATTCCTCTTTTCTCCCACTCCTCTCCTCTGTGTGAAGTTCAGTAGAATAAGATAGCACATTAGCCTTACCGTGAACCGTAGAAAAGAACCAGGACTCTGAATGAGGGACAGAAGTGTGTTCCTGCTCTGCCCCGAGTCAGGTGCCGTAGGGACAAGTTTGCAGGCATCAGCAACGAGGGTTTTATACTTCTGAATCAGAACGTCCTGCTTCTCTGACAAGATAGGAAATAATTAATGTGAAGAGGCTAGAACAGAGCAAATACTCAACAAATCTTTGTCACTATTCAGACTGCAGCAAACAGGAGCCTCGGTGCAAATGTCCACAGTGTCCAAGGAGGTGACTCACAAGTATGAAGTATCATCTGAAATAAGGAGGATTCTGTGCTAAGGACTATCAAAGCCTCTTTAGATGTTGGAATGGGCCCTGTCTTGTTGTCGAGGGCATCCCTTCCACCTTGAACTTGTGCTATCTTGCTTCAAACACTAAAAAACATGACAAGTGTAAACAAACCTTAGAACTCCTACAATGTATTCCCAGGACTGCCAATTTTATCCTGAGGGAAAGCTTTAGAAGGGATTACCAGCACCCATTTGAGACTTCTATATGTATTTTGACATGAAATACATTGAAGAAGTGGACCTACAGAGGTTGCTGCCAAATTTCTAATTCACAAAGGGGTGTGTTTTCTCGAGATTTTAGTGGAGGTCTGGCTGCTGCTGTGCACAACTGGAGATAGGTGGAGAGGTTTCTTCTCACTTCAAATTTTTTCTAACTAATCTAATTCTGATTTCCACTTCAACAGTCCTCTGCTCAGATTATCTACTTTAAACAGACAACCCGCCTGACTCTTTTCTGTTCTCCAGGGAAATATGGGGGCTGAGTGGTTTTCTGTGGTGTGTGCTACTTGACCTCACCCTGGTGCATAGATGATTTTGCCTCCTGTGGCTCCAAAAAGCTTCTTTGATAAGTTTATTTCCCTTTCTTAAATAGTTAACAATCCATTCTACTATCACTTCTGGCTTAATTTTTAAATAAATTATTTTCTAACCACACCCACTAAATTCATCCAAAGAATGTCCAGTTTCACCTTAGGCAAATAAGAAAAGCTACCCAGAGTATTAGCTCCATGAAGGCTGAGAATTGTGGTCAGATGCAATGATACCACACCTGTTCTGGGGTGTGCCTTCATCCCACCAGGTCAGAGGAGTCAGCTACGAGCCCATCTGTGGAGTCTTATTGCATAAATGAGCCAGTTCATGTTGGGCTAGTACTGAATGATCAAATTCAGCAGCTTCATTGGTGAAACAGTGGGCCAACTTTAATTATTTACAATGAATGAAATGCTAGGTCAGACCACAGGGTAACTGCTGCTAATTGGGATATTCCATCATTCACAGGATATTTATTGATATTAAGCCAAACATTAGTGTTCCTTTGAACAAAGCTTGAGAAGTGCCAAGTTAGAAAATATGTGGATTAAAACAGTTTCACTAGATTATCTCTATTCAGGGTTCAGCAATGTATTGCCTCTTCCAGGGAGCCCTGAGTGCCTCCACAAGTGTGCTCCTGTATTGAACCACTCAGTCTGGAAGGCAGTGGTCAAGTTCCCCTTCTGTTTCCATAGGGAGTGTGTGCTCTTCATATGTACTAACCACTAGTTTGGCTTTGAAGAGTAAGTGAATGAGCAGATGGATGGATGAGCGCAGTGTCTGATTGACTGTCAAGAGTGTTGTACACAGCCAGTACTTGAACACAGGACTTCTTTCCACTAGTGGTGGATAGTATTACTCACCTTGAGAGGTAGTAGAGAGGAAAAAAATGAGATAAGCAAGATGATTTTATTTAGCAAGCTTATAATAGGGAGTTAATTTGGAGCTAAATACTGTGAAAACATTCCCAGTCCTTAATCAAATGTTATTGTTTCCATTTATATCATGACAGAATTTGGTTGGCCAGTCACTCTCATCATTCATATACCAGTAGGCAGGGCAGATTTTCATTGTCCTTGAACATCCTGTTTTTGGATTTCCCAGGAAGGAGTTCACATTTCCTCATAGTTTACTGCTATTGCTACTTGGTAGTGCTACAGTGATATGGATGGGCCCTTAGAGAATCTGGACTGTGAGTATTTTGATATCCAAATTTATGATCCTGCTTGGTTCAATTTGGACTGGTCCAGGAAAAAGGAAAAAGAAAACAGAAAAAAGAAATTCACAGATTTATTTTTTAATAATGAAATTTAATCCCTTAAGGATACAGTGCCATTTTATTTTAATTTTTATTTTTATTATGCTTGGTGTGTCCCAAATAATTACATTTTTGGTATGGAAAGCAAGTTTGATAAAATCTGAATTTATGTTTGTTTGGCAACTGGATACCAAAGAGACATGTAAGAAATCTTTTCTTTTTTAAAAATTCATTTTTTGACTGCTCTGTCTTTATTGCCGCCTGTGGGCTTCAGTAATTGAGGTGCACGGGCTTAGTTGCCCTGCGGCAGGTGAAATCTTCCCGAGCCAGGGATGGAACACATGTCCTCTACATCGGCAGGTGGATTCTTAACCACGGGACCACCAGCGAAGCCCAAGAAATCTTTTCAAGGTTGGAGATTATTTAGATTTTTTTTAAAGTGTGTATTTATCTAAGTTAGTGTTTACATGGTGTTGAAATGGTACATGCACTAATATATGACTGACAGGAAAAGTCAGGGGATAAAAGACATCTTCACTTAAGAATGACTAAATTTGGGAATTATTAAGAGTAGAGCAGATAGATACTTCAGTGACTTGTTGCACTGAATAACTTACTATGGTAAAAACAACATTTACTTTGAGAACATTCCTATATTTTTTCAAAATAACTCATGACATCATTTTGCATAATAGATGAGCTTCTTTCTGTGGTCATGGTTTCATAATTTGTAAAACCTAAAAAATGTCTAAACTTCTTAGTTGGAATCTCTGTTTTTGTAGTTCTTTTCTAGAGTGCAATAACATTAAATTGCTTTGGGTTGAGTGTTTTAAATTCTGAGAGATATGACTTCCAAAGTCATTAAACAAACAGGTGGAAAGACGAAGTCAATGGCCTCCAACAGCTGTTTAAGTCAAATAATGGATTTGTGATTACAGACCGGATTGTTGTTTTTAACTAATGAAAAGGTAGACCCTCATGTTCCTAGAAACCCTGATATAAATATAAATAAAAATCCCTGATCTAAGTTCTAAAGCCACTCCTTTGGGCCAGTTTAATATACATGGTTGCTGGAACCGTAACCCCAAAACTACAGTCAGGAAGCTTGTCCCATTGGTGAGTGTACCTGAAAGGCTGCCTGTGCAATCAGGGCTGGATGTTCTGAGTGGCCCTCCTGTCTTGAGGTTGAAATCCTGTAAAGGGAGCTCTAATGTGAAAGATGATTAAGCTTTTTTTTGGCCACTCCGTGCAGCATGTGGGATCTTAATTCTCTGACCTGGGATCGAACTCATGCCTCCTGCATTGTAAGTGCAGAATCTTAACTGCTGGACAGGAAGTCCAAGGACGATTACACTTTGAAGCTGGCAAAGGTGCTAAAAGGCAGGAGCTGCTCTAGGAAGAGGGGAGACTTGCACTTGTTCTGTCACCATGCTGTTGTGGTGGTTGAAGCTTTTTCAGCAGAACACAGGAGGACTCGTGTCTGAGGAGACAGGTTGTGTGCAGATGCTTGAAGAGCAGAGAAAGCGCAGGTGTGACTGGACTGCAAGGCTTTCATGTATTGTGTCTGTAAATCAGGTTGTTGTACTTACCATGACTGTGTAACAATCTCAAAATATAGTGGCATTAAAAAAAAATCTATAGTTATATTAACAATGAAGGCAGCTTGCTTTTATTAGATCTGGAGTTTCATCCAGAAGATTAGAGGCCTGGTGGCTGGAATTTTCTGAATGCTCCTTTACTCACATGTCAGGTGGTCGATGTGGCTATTGGCTGAGGGTCTTTCTAGGGCTGTCTGCTAGAAGAGGTATGCATGACTGCTCTGTTTAGCCTAGACTTTCTCTCCACGTGGTGGCTGGTTGTCAAGGATAAGCATCTTCAGCAAATTTGGCTGGTGACCTGTGCATCACACAGGGCCCCACACTCATCTCGGGTTTGGTGTAGTGTTCTCTGGTGGTCGTCTTGAAATTTTTAAGTGTTGCAAATGCTCATTTTCATTTTGTGCTGGGTCCCACCAATTATGTAGCTGGTCTTGATTGAGAGCCAGAGAAGGAGAAGTTGCCAGAGGCTATATGGCCCTTTCTGACCTCATCTAGGAAGTCAGGCTCCTGTGACATTGTATTTTTTAGAAGTGAGTCACTGAGGTTTCCCATATTTGGAGAGAGAAGGATAGATTCCACTGCTTGATGGAAGGATGTCAAGGTTATATGAGAACATAAATATTGCTATCGCATTTGGTGGAAAATACAATCTGCTACAAATATTCTGCACATATTTCTGCAGGTGCCACTTACTGGGTACAGTTTTCATTTGGATAATCTTGTAGACTAGAATGCTCAAATTAAAGTTAGAGACTGAGACTCCAATATATAGACTTGAGATAATATTCTGTAGCCAGATTACAATGTGAAAAGTTTACATCTCGTGTCTGAAACTCCTCAATCACTTTCATATGGAAAGAGCTGATATGGAGGAGAATTTTGAAATGATTTCTTTGGGAAGAGAAGTTGCTCCATTATAGGAAATGGTGAAAGTGAAAGTGTTAGTCACTCAGTCTAGCCTGATGCTTTGCGATCCCATGGACTGTAGCCCACCAGGATCCTCTCTCCACGGAGTCTTCCAGGCAAGAATACTGGGATGGGTAGCCATCCCCTTCTCCAGGGGATCTTCCCGATCCAGGGATCAAACACAGGTCTCCTGCATTTCAGGCAGATTCTTTACCGTCTGAGCCATCTTTATTTCCTTTACTGTAACTTAAGTAAGAAGAGACTTCAATGTGTCTGTTTGGAGAGTTTGAACCATATTTCACGTCATTGCGATTCTCAGTAGACTAGTGTCCAATTCTCAGAAGACTTAGAGAAATGGCAACAAGATAAAGTGTTTTTTTTTTATTACAAATCCTATTATATTAAAATTTGGTATTGGTTATTATTATTTTGCTTAAAATAACATTTTATTTTATTTATTATTTTACTAAAATTACTACTATTTTTAAAAGGTGGCAGTAATTAAAGTTTTTATTATTCCACCATAGAGTAAGCAAGGTAGGTAGCCCCAGGGTAGTTATTTATGGGCTCACCATACATATCATAAGGGTTATATACAGACATGACCAACATCTGTGAGGAACGTGCATCTTCTTGAGAAGCCCAAACCCAACACCCATTGATGCTTCTTGACCATCACCAAACCCTCACAGAGGCCATGGGAAGGAATCTGTTCCATTGGGCCCAAGACATACTTAATTCCTCTCAGGAAAGGGAGGGGAAGTACAAGAAGCTGCTTTTGCAGATGACCACTGCAAATATTTGGATTCAGGTAGGAAGGAGGGTTTATACCTCTAGATTTCAAAACAGCCAAAGAATATTTTCTGTGGACCAGAGATGTGAATCACTTGTGTGGGTGAATCAATGTATGATTATCATTGGTTTTATCTAATAAGGCCCTAAAGGAGCAAAGGACCAGAAGCCAGCAGTTGGAGTTGCTATCAGATTAATGAAGGGCTACAGGGTCCCTATGACTAGAATGATCCACCATTCTTGTTTTTCCAGGACTGAAGGGTTTCTTAGAAATTGGGACTGTAAATGCTGAAACTGGGGTACTACCAAACAAACTGGAATGGTTGGTCACCCTTCGCTTGACAATCCATAATAGGATGCATCTGCCTGCCTGAGACAAGGGAATCTCGGGGGAGCCATTCAGGAGAGACCCTACTGGAGACCTATGAAAGTGTCCATGAAAGAAAAACTCACTTGTGAATATTTTGGTAATCATGAATTTAGACCGATGTCATCAGTGGCTTTTTCTCTAGGCATGTTCAACCAGGAGGGTGTAGGCATAGAGTAGGCAGACGTTGAATTTAACCAGAATAGGGTTTTAATCCTAGAGAGTGTGATGAAGCAAAAGCAAGGCAAAGAAATTGGGAGCAAATTTGCAGGAGTGATTATAATAAGTGACCATGGAATTTAAACTGGATAATGGGAAAGTGAGTGAGGATACAAGGAGAACCAGTGAAAATTTTGTAGGCTCAATGGATTGGAAGTGTTTGTGGAGTTGAGAGATTGTTGAAACTGGGGTATAGGAAGTGAACTGGAGGGAAAAAAACAAAAACAAAAACAGTAGCTATTGGCCAGAAACTAGGTTGTTTAAAGTTGAGATTGTGGAGAGTTTGCAGTTATTCAAGGGTATATTCATGGGAACGAGTAGCCAGGGTGAAGGGGAGGGCAACATCAATTAAAGAAGGGAGAGCAAGGAATTGAGAGGGCAGACATGGAAAGCATCACTTTCATGATAATGAACTCATCGAGAAGTACAAGAGGAGTAGAATTAAAAAGAGTGAATCTTAAACTATCTTCCAAGAGGAACAAGGAGTAACCAAGTAGTGATGAGAGCAGTGGTGGATTTAGAGGGAAGGAGACGACTTCAACAAATCCAGTTACCTCTAGAGTGACACAAAGGTCTAGCTTAAAAATAGTTCCATGTAATCAAGTGGACAACGAGGGACCAGATTTTATGTTGGTGTTTTTACCCTCATCATCATTATTTTTCAGTTTCAGCTGAATACCTGAGTTTTATAACAGAGAGAAGAAAGAATTAGATGATTGTTTTAATCCAACTAAGTAATGAATTTCAAAATATAGATTGGGGTGGGGGAGGAGCCCTGGAATTCCTCTAGAACTTTATCAAGTCATAACTTTATGCTAAAGGATACTGAGATATCACTAGCCAATTTTTCCTTTTGTCTCGTGGCTCTACAGTGGAGTTTTCCAGAGGCTATGTGATGTTTGAGAGCACAACAGATTGAGTTCAGCAGCAGACATGAGAATCCAGCTGGTTTATATTAAACTAGAAATGAAATAAATTTCAAAACATGGAAAATGACACCATTTGGGGAACTATATTTTTGTTGTTTTGGAAAATAAAGGATTTTTTTTCCCCCATAAAAAATTTGTTATTTATGTTAACTTGCAATGGGTTTAATTTAAAATTTTTATTTATTTATTTAAAATTTCTCCCTTTTATTAAGTAAATTTGCTGATTGTCTACTGCATAATACATGTTGAAGATTCTGAGATAATTAGTTTTCTGTTGTTGTTATTGCTTAAAAGTATTTGCTTATTTGTCAGGCTGCTTTGGGTCTCAGTTGCCGCAGGGTCTCTGTAGTGTCATGTGGAATCTTTTGTTGTGGCATGTGGACTTCCATCTAGCTGTGGCGTGTAGGCTTGGTTGCCTCACGGCAGCTGGGATCTTAATTTCCCCACCAGGGATCAAACCTGTATTCCCTGATTGGAAGGTGTTTTCTTAACCACTGGACCACCAGGGATATGCTGATTCTGAGCTATCTTGTACAGAGCATCAGATGATAGAGAAAATAGACACAGAAGGAAAATTCAAAGTTACAATGCCATGATAATATGGTCTCTCTGTAGGTATAACTACATTTCTCATTTTCTGTTCCTTCTTTTCAGAATGCTCCTAACCTCTGTCTTCTCATGGCTGGTTCCTTATTATCTGGAGTCTTAGGGAAAATATCCTCTCTTCAGGAAGACTTTGCCTCATTCTATCAGATAAATTATTTGATGTATCCTACAACCAGGATGCTCCATATACACATCTGAGACACTAACCAACTATGCCAAACGTGATTGGGAATAGGTGATTTGTGACTCTCTTACATAAGCTCTACGTGAAACGTGAATTTCCAGATGTTCAAGCTGGTTTCAGAAAAGGCAGAGGAACCAGAGATCAAATTGCCAACATCCGCTGGATCATCCAAAAAGCAAGAGAGTTCCAGAAAAACATCTATTTCTGCTTTATTGACTATACCAAAGCCTTTGACTGTGTGGATCACAATAAACTGTGGAAAATTCTGAAGGAGATGGGAATACCAGACCACCTGACCTGCCTCTTGAGAAACCTGTATTCAGGTCAGGAAGCAACAGTTAGAACTGGACATGGAACAACAGACTGGTTCCCAATAGGAAAAGGAGTACGTCAAGGATGTATATTGTCACCCTGCGTATTTAATTTATACGCAGAGTACATCATGAGAAATGCTGGACTGGAAGAAGCACAAGCTGGATTCAAGATTGCCAGGAGAAATATCAGTAACCTCAGATACGCAGATGACACCACCCTTATGGCAGAAAGTGAAGAACTAAAGAGCCTCTTGATGAAAGTGAAAGAGGAGAGTGAAAAAGTTGGCTTAAGCTTAACATTCAGAAAACTAAGATCATGGCATCCAGTCACATCACTTCATGGCAAATAGATGGGGAGACAGTGGAAACAGTGGCTGACTTTAATTTTCTAGGCTCCAAAATCACTGCAGATGGTGATTGCAGCAATGAAATTAAAAGACGCTTACTCCTTGGAAGGAAAGTTATGACCAACCTATATAGCATATTAAAAAGCAGAGACATTACTTTATCAACAAAGGTCCGTCTAGTCAAGGTTACGGTTTTTCCAGTGGTCATGTATGGATGTGAGTGTTGGATTATAAAGAAAGCTGAATGCCGAAGAATTGATGCTTTTGAACTGTGGTGCTGGAGAAGACTCTTGAGAGTCTCTTGGACTGAAAGGAGATCCAACCAGTCCCTCCTAAAGGAGATCAGTCCTGGGTTTTCATTGGAAGGACTGATGTTGAAGCTGAAACTCCCAACACTTTGGCCACCTGTTGCAAAGAGCTGACTCATTGGAAAAGACCCTATGCTGGGAAAGATTGAGGGCAGGAGAAGGGGATGACAGAGGGTGAGATGGTTGGATGGCATCACCGAATCAATGGACATGGGTTTGGGTGGACTCCAGGAGTTGGTGATGGACAGGGAGGCCTGGTGTGCTGGGTTCATGGGGTTGCAAAGAGTCGGACACGACTGAGCGACTGAACTGAGCTGATACATAAGCTCATTTTGCTGGAGGTGCTCCATCTCTCCTTTGATGGCTTTGAAGTAGCAAGTGGCCATTTGGGGAACCCCATGTGTCAAGGAACTGTAGATGCCTCAAGGAGCTGAGGGTGGCCCCAAACCCACAGCCAGCAAGAAACTGAGTTCTGCCAACAACCCAAGTGAGACTGGAAGCAGCATATCCTTCCCCAGCAGAACTTCAGATGAGGCTGAAGTCTCACTCACAATCTTTTTTTGTTCAATTTTCTTATGGTATAATTAACAAATAAAATTGTAAGTCTACAATGTGGATATTTGATACATGTACACATTGTAAAAAGGATTCCCTCATCAAGTTATCATATTCATAAATTCACGTGCTTATCTTTTTTTGGTGAGAATACTTAAATTATACAACCACAGTGTTATCAACTATATTCACCAAGTTATATATTAGATTCTCAGATCTTAGTCATCTTTTATTCATTTTATAACTGAAACTTTGTGCCATTTTACCAATCTCTCCTTATTCTGGTCACACCCCAGCGCATGCAACCACTTCTCTACTTTCTGTTTCTATGACTTTGCGCTTTTTAAAAAATTCCACATGTAAGTGATAACATGCAGTATTTGTCTTGCTGTGCCTGGCTTATTTCACATAATGTCCTTCAGGTTCATACATGTCACAAACCGCAAGATACATAAACACAATGCACACACGCATTTTCTTGATTAATTCATCCCTTGACAGACATTTAGATGTGTCCATATCTTGGCTATTGCGACTAATGCTTCAGTGAACTTGGGAGTACATGTACCTCTTTGAGATGTGGTTTTGTTTACTTTGAATGTATATCCAGAAGTGGAATTTTTTTGTCACATGATATTTCTATTTTTCATTTTTTTGAGGGAACTTTATAGAATTTTCCATAGTAGTTTGTATTCCTACCAAGAGTGTAAAAATATTTCCTTTTCTTCACAACCTTGACAACTTTGTGATTTCTATTTAATAAAAGTCATCCTAACAGGTGTGAGGCGACAGCTCATTGTGACTTTGATTTGCATTTCCCTGATGATTAGTGACATTGAATGTCTCTTCATGAACCCTCTTGGCTATTTGTGTGTATTCTTTGGAAAAATACCTATTAAGGTCCTTTGCCCTTTTTTATATTGGGTTATTTGGTTTGTTGGTGATCAAGTTGTATGATTTCCAATCTACTTTGGATATTAGCCCCTTACTGAATATGCAATTTGCAAGTATTTTCATTTTGTTGATGGTTTACCTTGCTGAGCAAAAACTTCTTAGTTTGGTGTAGCTTCACTTGTTATTTTTGCTTTGATTGTCAAGCCCCAAAAATTATGATCAGGACCAATGTCAAGAAGCTTACCCTCTGTATTTTCTTACAGGAATTTTACTGTTTCAGATCTTACATTCAAGTCTTCAATCCGTTTTGAGTTGGTTTTTTTGCATGGTCTAAGACGGGGATCCAGTTTCACTCTTTCCATGTGACAATTCAGTTTTGTTAACATCATTTATAGCAGAGACTGTTCTTTATCCATTGTATGCTTTTGGCGTCTTGGTGAAAAATTAATTGAACATATATGTATGTGTTTATTTCTGGGTTCGGTATTCTGTTCCATATTGATTTATGTGTCTGTTTTTGTTTCAGCACCATACTCTTTTAATTACTATAAACTTGTAATGTAACTTAAAATTAAGAATGTGATGTCTCCAGCTTTATTCTTCTTTCTCAAGATTGCCTTAGCTATTTGAGATCTTTTGTGACTCCATAGAAATTTTAGAATTGCTTTTTTTCTTTTCTGTGAAAAATGCCATTGTTATTTTTAGAGGGGTTACACTGAATCTGTACATCACATTGTATCATATAGACAGTTTAACATTATCAATTCTTCTGAACTATGAACACAGAATATCTTTCAATTTATTTGTGTTTTCTTCAATTTTGTTCACAGGCATCTTAAAGTTTCAGGTTGTAGAACTTTTACCTCCTTGTTAAATTATTCTTAAGTATTTTACTCTTTTTCATGCTATAGTAAATGAGATTGTTTCTTAATTTTATTTCTGTTGCTTGTTGTTAGTGTATAGAAATGCAGCTGATTTTGTAGATTTAGTTTCATGTCCTGCAATTTTACTAAATTTGTTTTTTTAGTTCTAATATTTTTTGGTTAAGTCTTTAGGATTTTCTATATGCAGTATTATGTCATCTGCAAATAGAGATGCTTTTATTTTTCTTTTCAGTTTGAATGACTTCAATTTCTTTTTCTTGAATAACTGCCTTGATCATTACCTCCAATACTATGTTGAATAAAAGTGGTAAGAGTATGCATCCTCTGGCGACAATTGCAACCAGCCCCTAGATGTATATTATATTAGAAGCCTGACCTTCAAGCAGCAACTTTCAAAGTCTGCAGATGGACCCCTTTTACAAAAAGACTGGGAAATGGGCATTTTTCCCTTGCTCCTTATGTGCTGACCCCTGGGGAGGTAGCTGCAGTGAGTGATTGCCTGTCCCTTAAGAACTGTTTGTTAGCTGTGGTCTCAAGGATCTCAAGAATACAAGCCTCATTGGCCTTCAGAGCTCAGCTTTGGGAGGCCCATCTCTCAAGTGAGAATCTTAAAACTGGGAGCACTAGGTGTGGGGTCCAAACTCTTCACTCTTCAGAGAGAAGTTGGGAGTTGGGTGATCCCTCAGGATTGTATGCACTGTACCAAGGGTGAGGTTCTTTGGCAAGCGTTTGTCTCAGCATTTCCCACCCAACCCAATGTAGGTATTTTCTAATTCACCTGATGTGTAGGGCTTTTGAATTTCTTTCAGAGATGATTTCTCTGTGTGCGGCTATACATTCTTCTTGTTCATAGGAGCGGGGGCACTCAGGAGCCCCCAGTGCCATCATCTTGGTCAACCTGCTCCTCATTTTTTTTTATTTAAATGAATTAAAATAAATATATAGAAATTTCTGTTTCAATTTGGAATATGTTAAATATTAATAAATATAATCTAAATTTAAAAAAAGAATCTCTTTGGCATAGTCAATAATTTTTAAAAATATAAAGAGGTCTTGAGACCAGAAAGTTTGAGATCCACTGATTTCTACTGCCTACTGGAAGGTGAAGACCTGCTCTCAGGGAATGCTTGAAAGGTCAGACCTGTGCAAAGAAATCGAAGTGGAGGGACTTTCTGGAGACAGTGACCTACAACTTGAGATTATGTCTCTAGGGGGTGGCAGGGGAACATATGGGAAAAATTAACAGAAAGTAACTTTTTGAGCTATGGGAAATTTCCTGACTTTGAATAACATGAGTATTTTTACTAAAAACTGGTCAATAAATCAATCTGTATATAGACATAAAAGAAAATGATATACCTTTGAAAACTCCATGAAATCTATTTTCTTTAAAGATTTAGAAGGTTTCTTTTTCTGATTATGAAATCAATACATGTTCACTATAGGAAATACAGAAAAGTCTGGAAAATGTTAAGAAAATATGAATTAGTTGCAATTCTGCCTTCTAGATGTGATGAGTTAGCATGGATTCTATTTCCTTCTGTCTCTATTTTTAAATTGTTGTATGTATAATTTCACATCTACTATATTTACTTAACCTTTTATTTGAGCATTTTCTCATTTGACAATCATTTGAAATCACTATATGTGGTAGAGCAAAGTATTCCATTGAGATTATACAGTAATTTATTTAGCCCATCTGCTACAGTTGGACATGAGGAGTTATTTTTCTCCTTTTAAAAAGAATATTTGAATCTGTCCCTCTCTATTTAATCATTTATTCTGTACACATACACACACACTCATGCATATGCCAAGAACTCTGCGTATGTTCTTATCTACATTTCTGGTTCAGAGGCATTTATTTACACGCAAAGGAATAAATACTACAAGGATGTAACCTCCTCAAAAATTAACCTATAAATTTATTGTCAAATTATTGTCAATTCCAATAAAAATGCTAGTAAATTTTTTAAGGGAATGAAATCATTCCAAATTTCATGTAGATAAATTAATGGATTAAAAAGATTTTGAAGTTGAAGACAGAGTTGAGGAGTAATGGTGGTGATAAAAGATGTTAAAATGCATTGTAAAACTAAAGTAATTAAAACAGCATGGTGTAGTAATAAGAATTGACAGAGAAAATAATAAAATTGCCTGGAAATGTGTAGCGTATATAGAAATTTAGAATATGATTAAAGATAGTATTACAAATATATAGTGGCATTAATGAACACTCAATAAATGATGCAATAATTCTATTAACTCTGAAAAACAACAGGCAAAAACAAAAGCAAATCCATTTTCTAAAAAGCTAGTTTGAGATCAAATTAGAAGGAAAGATGTATGATGCCATCTAGTGGTAATATAGGTAACTGCATATATATTGCTTAATGTAACATATTGACAGAAATTGAAAACAAATGGAAATAGGAGGGAGGTAAATAAATAAAAAGGCTTATAGCTCATACTTCACAAATTTAAGGAAAGTTTTGTCAGTATTGACAAGATGATTTTACTGTTTCAGAGAATATTATAAACGGTAGCCTATATAGTGATCATAAGTTAAGTCGTAAGAAATTACAGTTGCAGACATTCATGAACAAGCATGCCAACCTGTCATATTTTTTTTTAGTAACACGATGAAACAAAAGAACAATTTGAGTAAAAGCATGCTGGTTAGAAATTCACATATGAGAGTAGAACCTGCCAGTAGTTATATCTTTGAATAAGAACACATTCCCAGAAACCTGTTCTCTGGGTTGTGGAGCTTGACGGAGGTCCCGAGCTTGCTCTGGGCTTGTGGCTTGTGTGTCTATGTAGTTCCTGGAGTTAATGGAGGCTCCAGCTCTCCTCATAGATCCTAGATATAAGCTCCACCTCTTATGTAAGGATATGTATGTAACCAAGTCCACGTCGGCTGTGCCTCCAGGCTTTCCATTAATCCATCTAAGTTGCAGCAAAGTAACTCAGATAAATCTGCAAAGTAGCACTTAGATATCTGGGAGCAAGCCCTCCTTCGCCATCCAAGTGGCTGAAGCACAGATGCCTTGTCGTGCAACTCTGCTAGTTCTCTGGTCAAGAGGTGAGCTCCTAGATTAAAGATGAGCCTGGCAGTCCCCTCCATTGACAAGTAGGATTTATACTAGAAAGAACTGGCTCAGTCTGAAAGCTTACAAGTTAGGAGATTTTGGTGACCATTAACAGAACTGGAGGAACAGAAAGAGCATTTGGAAGGGACAAAGCTCCAAGAAGCAACAACAGGAGAAGAATGAAGTACCACATTGCTCCCACACCAGGCTCTGTGGCTCCCAACTAACCTCTCTGCCCTACACTCAGCTTGGACGTTCGGTTCCTACCTGGATTCCTTGTATTCCCAATATTCTTCCGAGAAACTCTTCCTATTGCTAAAACAAATGTCACTGTTTTCCTGTTCTTGGATTCAAAGCTGTACCATAATATATCTTTTGAAAGGACAAACCTGATCTATACCTTTTAATGGCAGCTCATACTTTTATGTAAAAGTCCCAATTCTTTAGCATCGTTATGAGAGTTCTCGTGATCTCTCAAGCTTCATTGCTGACTTTCTCTTGCTGTCTCCTTCCTCCCATTCACTTTTAACCTTCCCTTTACCCTCTAAGCTCCAGCCATATGCTAAGACACTCAATTCCCATACCATGGCACTACCAGCCTCTCAGCCAGGCTGTTCCCTTTCCATGAAATATGCTTCCACCACCTTCTTCCCTAGTAACATCCATTCATCCGTCAGATTGCAGCTTAGGCTTCATTTTCTCCAGAAATCTTCTTGCATGCTAAGTTGATTCAGTTGTGTATGACTCTTTGCAATCCCATGGACTGGAGTACACCAGGCTTTTCTGTCTATGGGATTCTCCAAGCAAGAATACTGGAGTGGGTTACTGTGCCCTTCTCCAGGGGATCTTCCTGACTCAGGGATCGAAACTGTGTCTCCTGCAATGCCTGCATTGCAGGTAGATTCTTCACCGCTGAGCCATTGGAGAAGCCCAGAAATCCTCTTCAGTTCAGTTCAGTTCAATCGCTCCAACTCAACTCAGTGTCCAGCTCTTTTTGACCCCGTGATGCAGCACACCAAACTTTCCTGTCCATCACCAACTCCCAGAGTTTTCTCAAACTCATGTCCGTTGAGTTGGTGGTGCCATCCAACCATCTCATCCTAAGGGACCTAAGGGTCCTCTCAAAGTTTTATAGCTGCAGCAAAATGGACTCTTTATTTGTTTCTCCCAGGAGACTTGAAGCTCCATGAGGGAAGGAGTCTGCCTCACTGTTGCATTCTAATGTTTCATACATAACCTAGAACGCAGTCAGCACTCAGATATTTGTTGAACGAACACATAAACATACACAGAGAACTGTATCTGTTACTTAAGTTACAAACACTGAGGCCCAAGTGAGTCATGAGTCTTTTCAGAGCAAAATGTCCAGTTGGTCTAATTTCTGCTCAGATAGGGGTCTGTAAATCTTTCATAATGTTTTCAAGAGCTATTGCTTCAGATTTTAAAATCAGACAAATACTTCTAACATATGCAATTTTCTCTTATGCTAAATGAAAGCTAAATGCACATGAATCAATATAAAGATTATCTGTATTTTGTGGACATGGGTGGTCCAGACACCCATGAGGAGATAAATAAATGTTTGAGGTGGGTCCTTCAATGATTTTTACAACCAATGCCAATTTGGCAAGCTTGACCGGGCCCTACCAGTACAAGGAACCATGATTTTGGTATGATGTTGGGGAATTTGTGGCTTCCATCTGCTGGTTATCTCACAAAATGTGGAGCTGAGAAAAATCACATACTGATTAAATCATAGAATCCCACACTTGGAAGGGACTTCATGAGATGATCTGGGCCCGCCTCCTGAAGGTCAATGCATAAATCATCTTGTGCAGATGGCTGTTTATACTATTTTTAAAGCTCTTTAAGGATGGAGATTACACAGCTTCCCTTGGTAGTCTGATCTTCATGGTCAAGAACTTCCTTTTTTAAAAGCTCAGCTTCTCATTGCAGTTTGGCCCATTTCCTTTTTCTCAGTTCTCTGTGAGTGTGGAGAGTACATGATCAACCTTTCCTGTTAATTATCTCTGGCCGACACTCCTACTTTCACAATTAATTATTAAGATGTATGCTGTACCTCCCCCCTCCCCCACAAGCTACAACGGTTGAAATTCACTTATTTTCCAGAAGACATTTTTCCCCTCAATATATGATGATTTCTGTAATTAAGAATTTTTCTCCTTGGAGTCTATGCTATACTTTGCTATATAAAACTGGTAATGGCATTTCTTCTTAAGTCCAAATCAGCTGTAAATAAACAGTATAGTTTTCTTCTTATCCTACCCCAGTATCATGTTTGCTGTTTAAATTACAGCATTTCCTTTCTGTTTCTGGCACATATTATGTTCCACAATAAATCCCAAGCCTTTTACTGTCAAACTGCTATTTTCTATATGTCATATCTGTGTAATTTGTCTTGGGTCTTGCTGTAGGCTGATGAATGGCCCCCTCAAAAATGTCACATCCCAATCCCCAGAACCAGTGACTATATTACCTTACATGGAAAAGGGGACTTTGCAGATGATATTGAATTAAAGATCTTGAAAGGCAGAAGTTATCTGGATTATCTAGGTGGGCCCAATGTAATCAAGGAGATCTAATCAGTCCATCCTAAAGGAGATCAGTCCTGGGTGCTCATTTGAAGGACTGATGTTGAAGCTGAAACTCCAATACTTTGGCCACCTGTTGCAAAGAGCTGATTCATTTGAAAAGACCCTGATGCTGGGAGGGATTGGGGGCAGTAGGAGAAGGGGACGACAGAGGATGAGATGGTTGGATGGCATCACCGACTCAATGGACATGAGTTTGGGTGGCCTCTAGGAGTTGGTGATGGACAGGGAGGCCTGGCATGCTGTGGTTCATGGGGTCGCAAAGAGTCGGACACGACTGAGCGACTGAACTGAACTGAATGTAATCACAAGTGTGCTTACAAAAAGGAAATAGGAAATTAAGGCTCAGCAGCAAAAGAGATATGATGACAAGAGCAGAGATTGGAGAGTCACTTGGAAGATGGAGAAAGAGGCAGGAATGGAGAGGAATGAAGACAGTCACTAAGAAATTGGAAGAAGGAGGGAACCAAAATTTCTCTAGGGCCCCTGGAAAGAGTGTGGTGCTGCCAATACTTTGGGCTGTGACCTGTAGAAGTGTAAGATAATAAATTTATATTGTAATAAGCAGTGAACTGTGGTAATTTTTTATAGCGGGAATAAGAAACTAGCACAGCTTTATTTATGAGAATATCTGTGCTTGTCTTGAACTTCATGATTTTATTTAATAGGCCACTTTTGGATTTATCAAGGTTGTTTAGTATTATGTTTTCACCATCCAAAGCCACAACAATACCAGTGGGTATTTACTATACTCAGTTCAGTTCAGTTCAGTTCAGTCGCTCAGTCGTGTCCAACTCTTTGCGACCCCATGAATTGCAGCATGCCAGGTCAGAAGATATTAAGAAGAGGTGGCAAGAATACACAGAAGAACTATACAAAAAAGATCTTCACAACCCAGATAATCACTATGGTGTGATCACTCACCTAGAGCCAGACATTCTGGAATGTGAAGTCAAGTGGGCCTTAGAAAGCATCACTATGAACAAAGCTAGTGGAGGTGATGGAATTCCAGTTGAGCTAATTCAAATCCTGAAAGATGATGCTGTGAAAGTGCTGCACTCAATATGCCAGCAAATTTGGAAAACTCAGCAGTGGCCACAGGACTGGAAAAGGTCAGTTTTCATTCCAACCCCAAAGAAAGGCAATCCCAAAGAATGCTCAAACTACTGCACAATTGCACTCATCTCACATGTTAGTAAAGTAATGCTCAAAATTCTCCAAGCCAGGCTTCAGCAATATGTAAACCGTGAACTTCCAGATGTTAAAGCTGGTTTTAGAAAAGGCAGAGGAACCAGAGATCAAATTTACTATACTATTGGTAACCTTAACTTCTTATCAACTGTTTTGAAATAATTTAAGTAATAGAAGATTCCATTATTGGAAAGGAGATCCAACCAGTCCATCCTAAAGGAAATCAATCCTGAATATTCATAGGAAGGACTGATGCTGAAGCTGAAACTCCAGTACTTTGGCCACCTGATGTGACGAACCAACTCATTGGAAAAGACCCTGATGCTGGGAAAGATTGAAGGCAGGAGGAGAAGGGGATGACAGAGGATGAGATTGTTGGATGGTGTGACCAACGTGATGGACATGAGTTTGAGTAGGCTCTGGGAGTTGGTGATGGACAGGGAAGCCTGGCGTGCTGCAGTCCATGGGGTTGCAGAGAATGGGACACGACTGAGCAACTGAACTGAACTGAACTATGTGCCAGGGACAGCACCATGCGCTTGGAATGTGTTATCTCAGTTAAGTGCCAAGACATAACCATGAAGTAGGGGTTATTAAACCATTTTATTCACCGACAGAGGTGTCATGCAAGTCCCAGTCTGCCTGATTTTAAAGCTCATCTCCTTTCAACTTGACCTGACACTGCTCTCTGCTCTATTTCTCTCACTGGGATATAAAAATGTTAAGAATGTGAAGCACATGAATTTTCAAGGAAGATGTGTTACTCTAAATGTAACTTTTTTTGGAAAAAAAAAGGCAAAAGTTAGTTTCCTAGAAATGCCACACATTTGTTCCAGATGTCAGATAGAAATGATTTCAAACATCAAAATTCAACGATAATTGTTGGAAAAGTGAGCGAGATCATTCAAAAACATTAGGGGGAAAGTGAGAACTCTGACTTGGCAAGAACTTGTGATTTCCTAGGGGAAACAGCAAAACTTTAGAATTAGTTTCCAGAAAATTTATTGTTTAAACTTATGTTCTGCCCTGTGAAAGTAAGTCTCTGAACTCATGCTGTTCGTTCTTCAGTCGTTTTTTTGTTACCTGTATAATTTGACCAGTTAGGTTAAGAAGGGTGGTATTTTATCTCTGTGTCTGCTTCCTTCTCTCACTTCTCTCTCTTTAAAAAAGAAGAGAGTGCATCTATATTTGAATACTAACCTTTCCCAATTCTGCTTTCCATTTGGTCTGCACAGGCTGGGAGGGAGGAGATGCAAATTTGTTCTAAAGTCATCTCCTCTTAACAAACCAATCAACAAATATTCAATCAACAAACGACTCAATGGACATGAGTTTGAGCAAACTCTGGGAGACAGTGAAGGACAGGGAAGCCTAGCGTGCTGTAGTCCATGGGGTCCCAAAGAGTCAGACATGACTTAGCAACTGAACAACAACCACTCCTTGGTTCTACTAATTAGCCACCTCCTTCCTCCTTCTACCATCTGAACAATTAGTAAATTTTCTCTGTTCTCTGGGGCTTCCTAGGTGGCTCAATGGTAAAAGAATCTGCCTGCCCGTGCAGGGGACACAAGAGACACTGGTTCGATCTCTGGGGGACATTTCCTTGGAGGAGGAAATGGCAACCAACTCCAGTATTCTTGCCTAAAGAATCTCATGGACAGAAGAGCCCAGTGGGCTACATTCCCAGGATCCCAAAGAGTCCAATACTACTGAGTAACTAAGAATGCATGCGTGTTCCATTCTGTATAAAACATTATACAAAGATAGCATAATCAAGCGTTTCCTCATTATCCCCCTTGATGATGAGCCAGTAAACATTTACCAACACATTACTGTTCAACTCAGAAGTGGCAATTTTGGGTGTGGAAGTATTGCCAAAAGTGGGGGCAGGGAATAATGGGGGATCAAGGTCTCTCATGGATACCTCAGGAGGGAAGAAAGGCTGTAATCTGTTAATAGGACACTGAGCAGGAACACAGTACCCAGAAGTTCCTGACCTTGGGCGCCAAGCAGGTCAAGCTAGAGGTGTTTTGAGGAAGAGCCTTATTATGGCTAGCATGATTTCAAATACATTGTTTGGCTTGCCATTGCTGACTTAAAACACACAAAGTGAGAGCTGCAAGTTAAGCTTTATTTGGGGCAAAATGAGCGCTACAGCTTGTTAGACAGCATTTCAGAGAGTTCTGGGAAAACTTCTCCAAAGAGGTAGGGAGGAGGTTTAGTCTATAAGTGATTTTGGTGAAGGGGGAGTACAGGCAATCAAGCACACATTTTTGCAGAACGTTTCTGCTAGTCATGAGGAGCAGATGTCACCATGAAGGAATGTAGTGTTTTTCTAGATATGCAGAGATGTAAGAATTGGGCTCATAAAATCAGCTCCTAAAAAATACCTGTCTGAAGACCTGTTCTGCCAGTTTTTCCCAGAGCACAGAGGGCCTCATTTCTGCACTCCACCCTGAGCTCCTTTCAAGGGGTGTTGAGGGTCAAAAGCTGTAGCGGCACATGATTTAATCCTTGTGGAAGTAGATGGCAAGTGCCAAATCGTGGTTGACAACACTGAGGTGAACAATGTCTAGTGCAGCCAGGCAGTTGGCGGGGAACTTAGGTTTTGCAAATGTTTTGATAGAGGCATGGTTCTTAAGGCAAGCAGATAGATATTTTAGAAAATATCTATGTCTTCTGAGCTGACAGTGCATGTTTAGTCACCTGAGTCGTGTTTGACTCTTTGCAACCCTATGGACTATTGTCTGCCAGTCTCCTCTGTCCATGGGATTCTCCAGGAAAAAATGCTGGAGTGTGTTGCTATACCCTTCTCCAGGGGATTTTTCCCACCCAGGGATCAAACCCGCATCTCCTGACGCTCCTGCATTGCAAGCAGATTCTTTACCACTGAGCCACTGGGGAAGCCTGTCTGATCTGAGCTGACCAGCTGGAGGCGTTTTTGCAACTCATCCTCCAGGATAACAGTCACCACAGCCATCTCCCACCTGGCGGGGAGGATGCAAGAAGAGGGGCATCCAAATGTCTAGCGAAGCTGAGGTGTGTTGGCTGAGGTGCTGGTGTCTCAAATAACAAGCTCCTGGGCTGGGACTGTCCTCTGAGGCTCTGGTGTCTTGGGGATGGTGGAGGCCAGCTCCAGGGAAGGTGACCTCCCTGGGGAGAGACTCATGGAGTGGCTGGCTGATGTCATGTTCCGAGTGTGTATGATAGAGGCCTGTCTCAGGGTGAAATCACAAGTGCAGAACTTACTGCTAGTTGAGCACATCTCAGGGAGCTCTGTAGGATCATCAGGGTCACCTTGCAAAGGAGAGTGTGATATCTGTGACTCAGCTCTGTGGGGAGTCCTTCCATAATGTTTAGCTTCTGGGCACAGTGATGGGTTAATTGTAGGAATGTTTTGTGGATGGCAGCTTCACAATCCAGAGAGTGTCCCACTGAGATTATATATATAGTAGGATCATTAGAACACAAACCTGCCAGCCAGATGGGTCTCGTTGGATTACGCTGGGAGGCCATTCTGCCTGGGAGATAATCTGAGGCATGGTATAAGGAGGGAACGGGCTTCCCAGGTGGCTTAGTGGTAAAGAATCTGCCTGCCAATCCAGGAGATATGGGTTCAGTCCCTGGGTTGGGAAGATCCCCTGGAGAAGGAAATGGCAACCTGCTTCCAGTATTCCTGCCTGAGAAATCCCATAGATAAAAGAGCCTGGTGGACTACAGTCCATGGGGTCACCAGAGAGTTGGACACCACTGACGACTGAACAGCAGCAACCATAAGGAGGGAACAGCTCCTTACGTATCACTTCCATTGGCGCCATTTCATGTAGAGGGAGGTGAGCTCTGGGTCAGAATCCACACCTGCTAGCGTGCTGGCTGAAACTCTTTTCACAGGGCTTGGTGCTCAGCCATCCTACCTGCAGTAGTTTACCTGGCTGACTTCTGCAGGTCTCGGGGTCTACTAACTATAGGGATGCTATCATACAGGCTTGTACAATTGAGAGCAATAACTGCAACAAAGGGAGAGTATTTGCATTGGCCTAGCTTGCTGGGCCGGAGAAGGCAATGGCACCCCACTCCAGTACTCTTGCCTGGAAAATCCCATGGACGGAGGAGCCTGGTGGGCTGCAGTCCATGGGGTCACAAAGAGTCAGACTCAACTGAGCGACTACACTTTCACTTTTCACTTTCATGCTTTGGAGAAGGAAATGGCAACCCACTCCAGTGTTCTTGCCTGGAGAATCCCAGGGATGGCGGAGCCTGGTGGGCTGCCGTCTATGGGGTCACACAGAGTCAGACACAACCGAAGCGACTTAGCAGCAGCAGCAGCAGCTTGCTGGGGCCTCCTTCAGGGCGAGCAGTCTGGATACCATCAAAGATAGAACTGCTTTGGACCAGCAGGTTGTTTCCTCAACCCCCAAGATGCCTTAGGATCCTGGATTTCTGGGTTCCAATGTGGATTTCACTTCCTAATGGGACTGACACCCACAAGGCAGAGGGTCTGTGTTCCTCTCTCTGAGATCCACACAGTTTTTCCCTAGTGGCTTCTGAAGCAAAAATTTCCACTTGTAAGATTTTTGATGAATTTTGTTTAATTAATCAGCCTGAACAGTGAGGCGGAATCAGTGACCTGAGCTTGATGGCTTGTCCTGCGCCATCATGTGGGCCAATGATATCTGCATAATCATGATTTCTAAGCAATTTCCTTCTCTTAGTTTTTCTGTTCTTACAGAGTCATACTGCACAATCTGCCCTCAGTAGGGTTGCCAGTATGCAGAAGGTGGCGAGATTATTGCGAAGTCAAACTGTTAAGGGGAGCATTTATCTGTGACTGGACATGACTGACATCCTCTCTAAGATGAAGGAGGTGAATGTTCCCTGAAGGTACCGTCAGGGAAGTCTTTGGAGAAGACTGTCGGTGATATGAGGGGTTTAGAGAACATGAGTGACTGACTGGCCAGGAATTAAGCAGTATTAGAACTTGGGTTAGAACAGTATTAGAATTAAAATTTTTGTCCTTTAGGGGAAATCACTTATTGTTTAAAAGCTTGAGGAACATGTCTCTGGGTAAGCCACCTCTCTATACGTCTGGCCACTTGGGGTCAGTAAGCTAGGTGGAAATTCCGTAAGATTCCACGTTCTGGATGGATGTTGGCTAGAAGTAGGATATGACTGAACAGCTTGGGACGCAAAACAGTACCTTGATCTGACTCTGCAATGGCCAAAGAGAATGAGCACATCCCTGCTGAAGAGGGAGATTAAATGACGGGAAGCCGTGTTTCTGGAGGGAGAGGCCAGTGTAAGTCCAGTGAAATTACCCACCATAGTGGTTTCGTACCAACTAGTTCCAGGAAAGGGCAGTGGCCCTGTGATAAAAATCTCTTGCCAAAGCAGTAAGCTCTGTCCCCCAAGGGCATGTGTCCCCACCTGGGAGCCTTCCAGAGTTTTGTTTGGGAGCAAAGGGGACACTTACCTGCCACCATTTTGGCTAGAAGCAGGGTGAGGAAGATGCTGTGTCTGCTTGCCCCACCAGTCACTCCCCAAAGGCCTGATATGATGTGGGCTAACTCTACTAGTGGGTGTCTTGTCTCTGGAGGAATAGTTGTTTCTGGGGCTATCTATGTCTGATGCTCTGAGATGTGGCTCATGGGGACTTGGAACAAGCGTGCAATTTGGATAAAGAGTCTGCAACGTTGTTACGGTATTACGGTATCTTTTTGGTGTTAGTGTGTGTGTGTGCATGTGTTTGTGTGTTTGCAGAGGCATGTAAGTGGCCATCATCAATATATGTGACCTGGTTATCTCTAAATGGAAGCATCCCAGAGAGGCTTTCCCTGAATCATGAAATAATGCTTTTGCCATTGTCCAGACCAGGCTCTGAGTCTGCTGACAAAAGCCCAGGAGTCAATAAAAATGCATTCCCTTAAACAGTCTCTCTCCTAGCAGTCTCAAAATTATTATATAAGGATTCAGAGCAGGACTCCCCAACATGTGCTACTTTAGCATGTGGGTTATTTTGAGCTAAAGGCAATAGAGACCCTTCAGAAGAAACTATTGTCCCTTCCTTAACTAGCTAGAAGAATTTAGACTCGAGATTTTCTTCAGTAAAGGAATTATTACCAAGAATCTCTCATGTATGTGGGAGTCTCTGACCCTCTTATATATGTGGGGTTCCTGAATGTATCATTTGATTTTCTCCTGTTAATCCTGTTAATTTAATTGTGCTATGCTACACTTTGCCACCCCATGCAACCCACCAGGTTCCTCTGACCATGGGATTTCCCAGGCAAGAATAGTGAAGTGGGTTGCCATTTCCTTCTCTCGACCTGTGGATCAAACTTGCATGTTCCACATTGGCAGGTGGATCCTTTACCACTGAGCCACATGGAAAGCCCATAGACCTGGGAAGCCAGAAGAATTTAGAAGGGTACAGGGTAGCATTTTTCCTCCCCAACAATTACACTAATACTTCTGGAAACAAATCTATTCTTATGAATTGAAATTTTTTTTCTTTTTTAATGGCTGTACAGTTCCATTTCATGGATGTATCTTGATTCATTCAAAGGGTGTTTTGTGGGTATTCAGGTTCTTTTTAATTTTTTATAGTGAATAATCAGTAATAACAAAAAATAACCTTGTACATAGGTAGATTTTTATTTTAAGTATGTATCATTAGGGTAAATTTCTAGTACTGGGGCTGCTGAAGAAAAGCGTAAATGCCCAAGTATTTTTGAACATATTGTTAAATACTCCTGCAGAAGGGTTAATAACATTTTGTATGCTCATATGCAGTGTTTGGAAGGTTCTATGTACCCACATCCTCATCAACAGACTGTATTGTTAAGCTTTCAAATTAGAAATAATATCTCAGTACAGTTTTATTTTGTTTTATTCACATAGATTTTTGCAGTTTTAAATTTATTTATCAAGGTATAATTTATATACACATGCACAGATCTTGAGTGCACATTTTGCTGATTTCTGATAAATCTTCACATTGATGTAACCCACATGTTAATCATGAAATAGAGCATTTCCATCATTCTAGGAAGCTCTCCAGTGTCCATTCAACACAGAACTCCACACTTCCCTCCCCAGAGGCATCTACTAAGCACCCTCATTTCTTAGTTTGTGCTGTTCTTAACCTTCATAAAATAGAATCAAGTAGTATGGTCTATTTTGTATCTGGATAATTTAGTATAATATATCATTTGCAAGGTTTATTCATATTGTTGCCAGCATTATAATAATTTGTCCTTTTATTACTGTGTAACATTTTATTGGATGAACATGCCAGTTTTCTGTCCATTCTTCTGTTTATGGACATTTGGATTTCCAATATTTTGGCTAGAACAACCTTGTTCAAATCATACACACACTCACACACATTTTTCAATGGCTATGAAGTTTGCCCATTTGTTGAAGCAACTTGATTCATTCAACCAGTATCTTATGGATGGGTGAGTATTTAGGTTGTTTATAAGAATCTGTTTCTTTAGGTAATATATATAACATGCATATATTAAATTTATAACAAATTGCCAGTTTTCCCATGTGACCATCTCATTTTTACTATCACTCAGAATATATGAGACTTCCAGTGCCACAGCTTTGCCACCATTTAGGCTGCTGGCTTTTACAAATTTGTTATAAATGGGTAATGCATTAAGTGAAAGTGGTAGTCCTTCAATAGTGTTCAACTCTTTGTAACCCCATGGACTAAAGCCCTCCAGCTTCCTCTGTCCATGGAATGAATTCTCCAGGCAAGAATACTGGAGTGGGTTGCCATTTCCTTCTCCAGGGGATCTTCTTGACTCAAGGATCGAACCCAGGTCTCCTGCATTGCAGGCAGATTTTTCATTGTCTGAGCCACCAGGGAAGCCCAACACTTTAATTCTATATTATTATATTCTTATATGCAGCCTGTGTGGAGATAATGATAAACTTTTTCTTTTTAGATCTCTTAATATGGTATATTACAATAATTGGGTTTCTAATATGGAACCACCCTGGATAATTTTGTAGTAAACTAAATTTAAACATAGTGTATTAGTTTTAAAATTTATTTTTAATTGGAGAATAATTCCTTTACAATATTGTGTTGGTTGCTGTACAGCTATCTAATATTTTTAATATGCTGTTGAATTCTATTTTCTGGGATTTTTAGGATTTTAAAATCAGCCTCATATGTGAAATTAGCTTATAATTTTCTGTTTTTTTTCTTCTATCTTTATCAAGTTTAGGTATCAATTTTACGCTCTCTTTATAAAAAGACTTAGAAAATTCTTTTTCTTCTTTTCTCCCCCTAGCCTCTGGAATAACTTATGAAGTATTGTGACTAACAGCTTCTTTGGAAGTTTGATAAAATTTCCATGCAAAACCATCTGGACCTGGTGACATTTTATGAGATAGTTCTTTGATTTCTTTGTCCATTTGTTCTATGAAAATTGGTTTATTTAAGCTCTTGTATCTGTACTAGTGTCATTTTTTACAAATTACATTTTCTTTTCAATTTTATCTATCTTTTCTAGGTTTTCAAATATATTTTATGTTAATATATCATAAACATTCTCAACAGTCTAACATTTGTTTCAATTTCATCTGTTTCAATGGTTGTTTCCCAATTCATTTTTATATATTGCTGTTTTCTCTTCTTTCTTATTTGTTTGTAGTAATTTCTAATTTGTTGTAGTAATTCTTGTATATATTGCTAGATTTGATTCATCAATGTTTTGTATAGAATTTTATTTACCTATGTCCATGAGTCAGATTGATCTGTTGTGTTCTGTTTCTATAAAATCTTCATCGAATTTTTCATCAAGGTTATCCTGGTCTCATAAAGTGACCTGGAAAATATTTTTTATTTGCCACTTATTTTGAAGAACTTAGGTAATATTGGTGTTTTTCTTCCTTAAATGTTTAGAAGAATTCACCTGTTAAGCCATCTGGGCCTGGAGTTCTTTTCTGGAAAACTTTTTGAAATAACAGATTCAATTTCCGTCCATAACAGAGGACAATTAAGATTTTCTTCCTATTTATGTCTAGTTAAGTAACATTTTTCAGAGGAATTTATTCATTTTATCCAATTGTCAAATTTACCAGGCATATAACTTTTATGTACCATATACTTATTATTCTTTTATTGTTTGAGAGCTCTTTAGAGAGGCCCGCTTTCATTATAGATATCTGTAATTTTTCCTCCTTTTTTTCCCTTGCCTAGTCTTGCTAGGGGTTTATTAATTTTATTAATCTAGTCAAAGAACTAAGTTTGGCTTTGCTAATTTTTAGTGCCAAATTTTCTCCATTTTATTATTTTCTCTTATATTTTTAAAAATAATTCTTTTACATTTTGAAATTTGCTGTCCTTTTTTCCTTCAACTTTTTGAGGTTAAAAACTTAGGCTATTGATTTAAAAAAAAAAAAAAAAAACCTTAGGCTATTGATTTTCAAATTTTCTTCTTTTCTAACAAATACATTTAAAGCTATATTTTATTCCTAAATACTGTTTTATTTATATCAATTATTTGCATTTATTGTGTTTTCATTATAATAGAATGCAAAAGTAGTTTTTTATTTCTTTTATGATGTCTTTGATCCATGGTTTATTTAGAAGTGATTGCCCAGTTTCAAGTGGTTATAAATTTTTAAGCTATCTTTTGTTTTTGATTTCTAGCTTAATTCCACTATGATCTGAATGATTCCAAACTTAGAAATTTGTACAATTATTTGTATAACTAAGGTTTTCTTTGTGGCCAACTATATGGTCAATTTTTGTGACTTTTTCATTGCATTTTGGAGAATGTGTATCCTCTTTCATCAGAATTTATAGTTCAGTTTAGGCCTATGAGATCTATCTTATTGATTATGCTATTTAGGTCTCTGTTGTTTTCCTGACTCTATCTTGTGTTAAGGGAAAAGAGTTTAGATTTCCTTTTATCAGTTTGTCTCTATTGCTTCTTGAATCTCATGTAGCTTCTGCTTTATGAAAGTGGTTGGTGTGTTATTGGCTGTATAAATATTAACAGCTGTTATAGGTCTTCATTATGATTCAGAACACTTGGCATTTTAAAGTGTCCTTCTTTTCCTTAGTAACTTTTTGCTTGAGTTTTAACTTTTGGTGTCAAGAGTGCAACCGCATCAGATTGACAAGTTGTTCACCATAAACATACATAATGTTTTGTGATTATTATCTCTATGTGATACAAGAGAGAAAGAGAGTTGGCAATATTGTCTGTATATAGAGAAAAATACCCCTAACATGGCAATGAGCACCAGACTGGCCCAAAATACTGGACATTGCAGGACAGGGAGATAAAAGTACAAGGTATGATAGACAAACTTAAATGTTTGCAGGTGCCAGACAAATAAGATATAAAAATAAAGTGGGCCAGGGAAAGTGGCTACTTATGCATATTACCTGAATGTAAATGTGTAACATACACAGATCTGTGTGTGTGGGGTGTGTGTGTGTGTGTATGTGTGTGTGTGTGTGTATGGGGGCACAATAGTGAGTTGAAAATCATGTGACCTTTCAGAAGGAGGCAACTGGTACACATCTTTAGAAGAGATTTGGTTTGTGGGTCTAATATTGTCTGATGACTTAATTTTTTAAGAAATATGAGAACTCAACATATTAATATAAAATACCTTGGTTTTTTGATGTAGGCTGAAAACATTAAAGTACTGTGCAGCAATTTAAACCATGAAACCATATCTGTGCATCAGATTTGGAGTATGGCTTACCAATTTAGGAAGCAGGGATATTTGGAAAGAGTGGGACCCTAAAGAAGAGAGAATACAGACATTGATGAAGAAGCTTGAAATTTTTATTTAGTCTATTTTTTACATACTGAAAGTTGAGCATTTTTAAGACAAAAGTTTCAAGAAGAAAATTCTCTTTCCCATTTCACAACTGTGGCTACCAGTCCTTCTCCTTAACTTATTATAATGCAAATATGTTGTGATTGGAGTGATTTATATATACAAATTATATCACAGAAAAATAATTTCATTGCTAAGCAGGTTAGCAGAAGAAAAGAAAGAGAATTCTGAATTATCATATTTTAAAGTTGATATTTTAGCATTATTTTGACAATGGTGTATTCGATTTATAATCTTTTGGTTATACAATATTAAAAGAAAATTTATTTATTTGCATGCAAGCAATATGGCTTTAGAATACAGCTGTTAAATTTACAGAACTTAAAATTTCAAACATCCCACATGGCTGGCAGGTGATATTGTGAAGATGATCTTGAGAGTAATGAATGACACACTTATTTCCTAGAAATTAAAAAAAAAGAGAGATACGATTATTTAACATAGTATAATACATAGATGATAGTTAATTTAGCCAGAAAATGTTTCAATGATTTATTTTGATAAAGGCTGTTCATCTTCTCATTTTATGCATCCATTTGTGTTTTGAACTCTTCAAATATTTACCTTCAAAGATGGCTTATCCTAACTTGTCTCTAGCGAGAAATATAAAGTGTACAGATAATTATAAAAAGTAATTAAACCAAGCTATTACATGCCTGTTAATCTTGGCATTTAAATTTCACTGCTATACTTATTGCATTAAGTATTTAAATATCACATATACTGGTATTTTACTTTGTGCTAAAATTTCAACATACACAGAAATTTGCAATATTATTAATATATGACCAGTTTAACATCTCCATACCTGTATTCCTAATGACTTGTCCCTTACCAACATTCAGGAAAAGTGTTTGGAATCAGTGAATGAAAGGATAAAATTGCAATGATCAAAAACAAATATAATAATATACTCTTGAATGATTCATAATTTTGATTGTATACCAAGAGAGTAAAGACTCTCTCCTTCACGTAGCAACAACCTACAGCAGTATGATAATATTTATGAAAGTTTTGAAGGTTTCAGGGATGAACTAAAATACAGTCACCTGTCAGTAATTTTCATCTGAAGCAACCAGTTTATAAAGTCTCGGGTGGCAAGACTATCGAGAACGGTGTTCATCTCATCAGAGAAAGAGCCATCTGCGTGTCTGCGGCGGAGTTCTTCAACGATGTTGACTTCTTCTGGGAAGCTGAGAAATGGAGGGGTAAAATCAGCATTTGGTTAGACGTTTCAAAGAAATGCTTATTGGTTGCCTGTCACTGGTAACCTGTGTAAGGGTCACTGAGAAAACCATATGTTTCTATTTACATAGGGCTTACTACAAAAAGCCTCATAGAAACTTGAATGGCAGACAGGGAATTAGATAGCCAAGTGCAGAGCCAGGACCCGAAACAAAGCCCTTGTCTGTATTCCAGCTGCTTCTAAGAGTTCAGTGTATTGTCAACACAGAACTTATTATTGAAACTATTAATTTGTCTCTATTCAGAAAGTGGACAAAGAACTGGCACCCCACTCCAGTACTCTTGCCTGGAAAATCCCATGGACGGAGAAGCCTGGTGGGCTGCAGTCCATGGGGTCACGAAGAGTCGGACACAACTGAGTGACTTCACCTTCATTTTTCACTTTCATGCATTGGAGAAGGAAATGGCAACCCACTCCAGTGTTCTTGTCTGGAGAATCCCAGGGACGGGGGAGCCTGGTGGGCTGCCGTCTATGGGGTCGCACAGAGTCGGACACGACTGAAGCGACTTAGCAGCAACAGCAGCAGTTGCATATTCAGAAAAATATAGTATATCCTATAAAACTAATGATGAGCAAAACAGCCTTGCCAAGTACAGTCTTATAAACCTTAGTCTATATTAGATATTTTCTCTGACTGGTTTATTTAACAGAATTTTTGGTATCTCTTTAAAACACTATAAAATAATCTCGTGTGACTATTTTTGGATTGATTTTATAAATTTTATTGCTGCTGTTTTAAAAATCAGTGACAATACTAGTTCCCTTTTGTCTTGAGAGTTCCTTAAAGTCTCAATACGCTTATTGAAAATCTCACTAAAGACATCCCTGATGGTCCAGTGGTTAATACTCTGTGCTTCCATCTGCAGGGGCCCTGGGTTGGTCCATGGTTGATCCACATGCCATAAGGTACGGCAAAAAAACCCAAAAAACAAAAATCAAACAACTAAAGATAAAAATAGAGTGGAACATGACTTTCTTGATTTTCATAAATCAAAGTCAATCAAAATGGTCACAAGAAAATGAGACAGTTTCTTTGGTCGGTGGGTCTGTTTGGCTGTGATAAGATGCAAGGAAGTACTTAAAGGTCTTAGGCTCATTTTCAAGCATAATAATTTAATGATTATCTCTATGGTAGTCTCATAAAAAAATGGATACATCGTTAAATAGATGAATGTTTCCACACATCTTTGTTTTGAATGTCATTTCATTAAACATCTTCAGTTCCTTCCTGTCTTCATCACATTTTTACCTGAATACTTACTAACACATAAACTACGTAAATATTTAAAATGAAACTAAGTTTTCAGCATTATTTCTTCTCTTCCCTTATCCCTAGTTTTCTGGGACAGTCCTAGTTTAAGCTTATTTTCCTGGTGTGGTTATCAGAAGCACTCTGTTTATCTTCAAAACTATCCTGGTCTGGCAAATTAATACCTTTTAATACAACTAATACTGGGGGATAAATAGTAACCTGTGTGACGCTATCATTAATACTTGCTCTGAAAGATAGAACAGATGAAACTTTTGTAAACTGTCTCCCACCAACATGAGTTATTTCCTTTGTGAGACTATATTAATGGCTTCATAATGCAGATCCATTTATGGATAACTGTAATCTAAGTTTTCAGCATCAAGCAAAAAAAAAAAAAAAAAATTAAATAAGAATGTACAGACTTACTCTCGCCTTCCTCGGCCTTTCACCAGCCAAGCAATGAATTCCTTGGCAGCTTGGCCTTCCAAATAAGAACTTACATCACTGGTAAAGGTCCCTTCAGCATGTCTCTCAAATTCATCATGACGTTTGGCAATGTTATTCCTGAAAGAAATGTGAAAGTTAAATTGAAGATCTGTCTCTTTAGCAATATGGTTCTCACCTATAAGCAATGGCAGCTTCGGGTTCTGGATTCTGTGTGGAGGGGGCTTAGAGGGAGATTTGGGGAGATGAGGTTGTGTAGCGGACTCATCAGAAAGCTGCGTTAGTTATCGGGAGTGAAGGTTGATGGGGGCAGTCTAATGACAATTAAGGGAGGCTAAGCTCCCTCACTCCATCCAGTGACCCATTTTCACCTCCTCTGCTTGTCTGTGTCATTAACGCTTAAAGCTGCCCTTACTTCAGTCCAAAAGCATGAGGGCTAGCTACTGTGCCATGCCACTTGCAAACAAAGCAGCAGCTTGTCATTTGTACACATGGGGTCGTGTGTGCGTGCTTGGTCGCTCACTTTGTGACCCCATGGACGTAGCCTGCCAGGCTCCACTGTCCATGGCAGGAATTCCTTGGCAGGAATACAGGAGTGTATTTCTATTTCCTACCCTGACACATGGGGTCAGAATTAGTTTATTGAATCAAAGAAAAGTAAAGGAGTGTCACAAAATGTCATTGAAAGGACCACAGGATAATGGATTAAAGGAAATGTGTGATGGGCTAGCAGTGAGGAAAGCTAAGAAAATGACCCTACATCACCCTCAGGTGTGTACAAAATGCCCCATGGAAGGGGTTGACCAGAAAGATGGTCAGTTGCTCCATCACATATAAACCGTGGAATGTTTTATCTTAAACACAACAGAAGTTGCCTGGGAGTTAGGATTATTTTACATTCATTTGCCAAGTTGTGGCATTGTCTCTCTAGAAATGAAGACAGTTTGCATTTTTTCAAATTTGTTATTTCTCCTGTTTCACCAATGCAGGCTCAGTAACTCGGTCATGTCTGACTCTTTGTGACCCCATGGACTGTAACCCACCAGGGGCCTCTGTTCATGGAATTTTCCAGGAAAAAATACTAGAGTGGGTTGTCATTTCCTCCTCCAGGGGACCTGCCTGACCTACGGACGGATCCTTTATGTCTCCTGCATTGGTAGGCGGATTCAATACGATTGAGCCACCCGGGAAGCCCCATCTGTAATCCTTAGCAAGAACTTCTAGTGTCTTCTTTGACCATGATCACCATCTTTCCTGTACTCTCCACTTTAAGAATTTTTGGTCAACAACCCTGTTTAATTCTTCTTGCTGGTTTCTCTCTTTCTCTCTACCCTTCTCCATTCTATCTGGACAAACATATTCCTTTTCCTGATTTTTAGATTCATTCAGCTACTTTGCATGCATAACTCCCTCCCTTTATGGGCCACCCTCCAAAGAAATTGTGAAATTCCACCATCCCTGTGAAACCCTTGTGGCTGATTTCCTCCAGTAGCCTCATGCAGCAAATACCCCAACACTGTCAAAGAAATTCAACATTAAAATGTATGCCTTACGATAGGCTTGTGTTCCTATGTGCCTTCTTCTCTCTTTATGCTATGCTGCTAGGCTGTAATTTTAATGTGTATCTTGGATTGTATTCTACAAGAAAAAGACTGCATCTGTTTCCATTCCTTACCGTGATGAACTTGGCTAGAGGATACTTTGAATGTGATCATAGTCATAAGTTTGAACCCTACAAGAGAATGAATTTGCTCTTGTCTTTTGGTCAGGAATTAAATTCCTAACCTTGCCGTTTCATAAAAAATCAGCTTTCAGTTTTAAAGTAAAATGGGCAACAGAGTAAATATTGCTAAGACCAAAGTTGGGAAAATTATTTAAAGTCTATGTTCTATTTGAGGGTAGATAAGAGTTTTGAAGGGGTGACGTGTGGGACATGCAAAGGCATAATACGGAGGTTACCACCACCAAGCTTAAAAATCATCAGAATCAAGTGAGTTTATGAGCATTATTTGATATGTATGATAACTTAAGAAAGTCAGGAAGAATTTTAGACATATTTAGGTAATACATTTGAGTGTACATTTCTGATCAGGTTCAAATTCTTACTTGTTTCTCTTGGTACTCATCAACCACTGCACGAAATCCTGGGCACGCCTGGAGTCCAGGTACTTGCTGTAGTCACTGGTGAATGTGCCCTGCGAGTGGCGCTTGTCTTCATTGATCTGATCTGGATCGCTGAGTGAGTCGGTCTGGAGAGCTGGGAATGAACTGTGAAGAACAGTGATTGGTGCAACTATATCTCTCCTAAAGAGTAGATTCACTTGAGAAGCAGCTTCTTTACAAAATATAGAACCACATGAAGCTGGAAGGCAGGTTCCCTGAACATTTTAGTTGGCAGTTCAGAAAGACCTTAATTTGCCATGGGAATCCCATGGTTTTACCAGAGTTGAATATACTCTGATTTGGAATTCTAGCAACTGATTTTTCAACTGGCTTCTCTTTTTCTGAAATAGGATTAAATAAATCTTTTTTTCAACAAATTCATTTACTCATTATGTTAATAATGCCAGAAGAGAGCAACACGCTTTGAATATTTTAAAAGAGTGAAGCGTCCCCAATCATTTTTGTTTGGGCAGCAGATTTATATCCCAAATTCTGTTTTGCATATATTATTATAAAAAAGTAGCTCCATCACCTGGTTATGTGGCAGCTAATGGAAAGACAATTAAAAGTTTAGAGAAAGAAAAGAAAAAGCCCACTTGCTAATTTGAAACTATGTAGTGGATAATCCACATGCCAATAATCAACAGTTGGTTGGCATGGCTATGTAGGGAAATATTCAATATGATTAAGACTCAAAATAGAAATGAGATACTATTTTTACCTGTCAAATTAGCAAGGATTAAATACCGGGGAGGATATTGTGAGAGGAGTATTTCTATAATGCCAGTGGGAATGTGCATGTGTATTAGTTTTCTGGAAAGCAAGTTGGCAAGATATTATAAAAAATTTAAACTCATTCAAATCCTTTGACATAATTATTTTACCACTAGAAATAAATCCTCAGAAAATAGTAAGAAATGTAGGAAAAATGTTATTGGCAGGCTTTTTGTAGGAAAATTTGAAGAACTCTTAAGTATTCAAAAGAGGAGGGGTAGCTAAATAAATATTGTACATTTATCAGATGAAATAATATGTAGTAATTAAATATCACACATTTAATAGATATTTGTAATGTTATAAAAATAATCTAACAATACAATTCTTAGAGAAAAAATACAATACAAAGCTGTAAATGACCTGGGATGTATTTATATACAGTACAAGCATATTGTCTATCTTGAATGTGCACGTAAAATTTCTTACTAATTTTACAATTAATAGGAAACAATGTTATTTTTTAAAATAAATAAAAAGAAAAAGCTGGTATGAATAATTAAAATGATCTACCATGCAGTGTGAGTAATGAATGGACAGACAGGATCAGCCAAAGATTTCAAAGAGCTATAATTTCCCATGTATCATATTTTTCAACATTCTCCACTCCTTTGGTTATGAAATAGCATTCTCTTATCTATACTCCAGAAAAGCCTTTATCACAGTGATACTTTAAACATTTGAAAACTGTGCAGGGCATTTATTCCAAATTACTGAGACCTACTTACTAGTCACAGTTATCTTGGGCTGTATTATAAGCATAGTGCTATGTTAGTTCAAATCTAAAGATTTAATACCTGGATTTCTCCTCTGTGTCCTGAAGGGAACGTTGCCAGCTGCCTTGTACCAGCATCACAAACAATCCAGCCACAAAGTAAAGGCTTTTCATTTTTGCTGCCTGTTTAAACAGAGTCAGGGGAGACATAAAGACACTCAACCATATTTAAAAGTGTCAGGTGAATTAGTTCAGTTTTGACTAAGTAAATATTGAGAGTAGAAAGAAAAAACTAGTCATCAATTTTATTTTGATTATATTTATAGCTTAATTTAAAATACAATATGTTTTTCTTGCAGGGTTTTTTTTTTGTGGCTAAAAAGAATACAAAAGATGTGTAGCACTATGGAGCTTTTTCATTAGTGTAGGATACTTCTGTTAATAATTGGAAGGCTCATTTCCAGACTTGAAATTAAAAATGTCCATGATAAACATTGAAAATACCCACTGTAGATGATATGCTACATATGGTTAGCTTGAATGGCACCTTATCCATGATCCCACCCTCTTCACTATCAGTCTGGCTTTCAATTAATAGTCCTTCACTTCCAAGCGTTTACATTATACTGCATTTCAACCATCTTAAAGCAGCCTCAGGCTACAACTTGGCATACCAGCTGTCGGTTCAGATGTATTATTCATTTATATTTTAAATAGTGTAACTTGGTCTAGACTTTGTAATTATAAAGCGGCCAACAGATTTGAGGTATTTTAGGGTGCTTTGACCTGTTCTAAATTAAAGGAAAAAAATCATTTTAAAGACAAGCAATTTGCAACAAGAACTAATGCTTCTGGCAACTTGAACAATCACAACTAAGAAACTAAGAGATCACTGTCATAAAGAAAATTAATGCTTGCTTCTGAAGTCTTCGAAGTCCCCAGGTTGTTTTATAATTGGACTGAGTCCAGGATGTGTCATTCACTGCTTGTGACACCCTAGACCATGTTGCAAGATACCTTGCATCATAAGCAGATGCCCCGTGAGGCCATAGGATGCCAAGGACATGATGATGTACTGTGGATGGGGTGGGGTGGAACCAGCATGAGTGTGGGGCAGAATGACCCCACAGGACAATCACCTCTACTTTCTGAATGAAAACTTCAAGTCCAGTGTTTGTTGTAAACTTCTCTCTGCTTCTTTCAAGCCCGACCATATTTACTTTGAGAAGTGGGGATCTCAATCCAAGTTTGATTATGCTTATTTGTTAAAAATTTGACTGAGTATTTTTAGCAAATGGCATTTGGTTTGAAATGAGTATTTTACAAATATTATCATTTTAAACTATCAACCTTGTCTTTAACATCTTAGCCATACTTCCTATCTTTCTTTGGCATTAAAACATGAGGACTGTAAATACCTGCAGTGGTATTTTTATTTTTCCTTTGAAATGTTGCCTTTTAGATTCAATGATCAATTAGATAAAGCAACACAATAGGCATTACATGTTCATCCTTTATTCACCAATATTCAATTACTAATTTGGTGTGCTTCTGTGCTTCAGTTTATACAGTTGGCAAACTTTGGAAACCTTGCCAAATATATAGGCAGGGTCTTTGATTGCAATTTTTAAATATAAATTCATATTTTCAGAAACATAAAATATTAAAGCAAACATTCCTCTTTAGGATTACATCATTGTTGGAAAATCACCTGAAAACTATAATTGCTTTCATGTAATGTCCCTAAAGGCTTTACAATATCTTCTATTATATTTTTTGGAGGCAGATATGGAGCAGGTAGTTTCTGGGAGAGCTGGTATAAGAAACAACCATATAGAAGTCAGTGTTTGAAGTCCTCCCGAGGCAGTAGAATATTTCTATTCAAATAAGTAACTGATTTTTGAAACTTTATTTATTCACTGTGTAAAAGTCAACAGAATTGTGAAATATTTAAGAATAAGGATTTTTGAATACTGCTACTTGAGAAAGCAAACATTTGCATCATTTTGGTTTCAAAATCTCATTCAGTAAGGAGAGACTTTCCAATTACTCTCCCGGCCCTGCTTTAGCCTACAGAGAGAGTCTGCAGTTTAATAAAACCTATATATTTCCACTCAAATTTAAAAGAAGATGTGGTACCAATCTTACTTCCTAAATAGGAAGTCTTTTGCAAAGACTAATCTTTGATCTAGGCAAGGTGACACATATTATATAGTATATCCCTAAGTATAATGGTGCCATAGGCCAAATAAATTCTTTTAAAACTGGCTAGATAATTTCTTCTCACAGGTATTAATTAGGATGTGTGGAAGAAAACACACCACATGGAACTTCCCTGGTGGTCCAGTGGTTAAGACATTGTGCTCCCAATACAGGGGCCATAGGTTCGATCCCTGGCTGGGAAACTAAGATACTAAATCTGATGGGGAGAGGTGAAAACCAACAAACACAAAAAACACCATGAAATCATTTTCTCACTGAAGATCTTTGTAAAGTTGTTCCTTGTCCTTAAGAGCTTAAATAGGTACTTTAGAACATCTGACTTTTTTTCTTAAGGTATTTACTAAAATTTCATTTTGGAATGTAGACATTTTAGATAGTTTATTTATTACTATTGGTCCCCAAAACATAGTAATTATTAATCTGTGCTTTTACTCAGCTCCATCCACAGAATTCCCTATAATTGATGACATTTCTTCTCTGCCCTAAATACGCTATGTCTTATCTACAAAGAACTGATTTCATGGACTTTGATTTTTTGATAGCCTTATCAGAAATTTGAATATTTGAATGATGCTGTTGATTCTGCTCTTCTGGAAAACCATACGTTTTCATTGGTAAGGATCAATTACTATTAAAACCTCTCTAATGGGCACATTTCTGCTGTTTAAAAGGCGCCTTCTGTTCAAAACAGTATACACATTTATCGAATCCAAAGAAAAATATTTGTTGTTCAAAATGTCACCACTGATTTTTAAAATGCAATTTTCATTAGTTAAATTTTGTAATAAGTGTCTTGATTTGAACGTTTGTTTTCCTTTCTATCTCATATCTTTTCACTGAATTATTTCTTTGACTCGCTTCATTTCAATTCTGCCCTGCGTATTATAATAACAAAGTATAAGTTGAAAAAACAGCACTTCATAATACTTTGCCCCTTATGAACACTTCACTGTACCCTAAAGAGAATGTACAATCTTACAATCACTCATTATTAATCTTACCTTCTGACACCAGGAGGTGGAACAGAGCAGGTGGAGAGAGAGTGAGCCCTCGTCTGGGTGTGCAGTGTCCTGAGTTCTGTAGTTGTGCACCAAAGCTCACTGCCTTTATATACTCTCCAGCGGTGTTGAGCCTTGCAGATATTATGCTGACAATATAAATTTTTCATCTGTGAATAATGGGTTTTTGTTACAAACGATTTCACTCACCCACTCACTTTGCTCATCTGCATAATAAGCCTATATTGGGTGGGAACTCGGAGACCAGGAAACTTTTTATTTACTCTTGCTTTTTTTTTTTTTTTGGTTGAGAATGGAAAGGGAAGTTTGGAAATTCACCTTCACTCTTGATCAGGAATGAAAATCACTTAAGTACTCTGATGTGAATTTTTATGTTGCAGACAAAAGAATGTGAAATTATATAGTCCATGGCCAACACTCTTTAAGCATAGACTTATTTGAGGGTCTTACAAGCCCTTCTTTGCTATTTAGTTATAATGAATTTACCTTAATAGAATAATCAATCCGTTCTTTCATCTATCCAAATAATAAATCACTCACTCAAAACATTAGGGATCTTCTCATCAACACTATATGAAATTAATTTGTATTATTTTGGTGAGAAATTTTAAAGAATATCAATTAAGACTTCTCAATTAAAATACCAATTAAGACTGTTGTTTAAAATGGGATTCAGGAAGAAAAGATAAAGCAAAGTGAGGATTAGACATCCAAGATGGGTGATGCTAATAAGACAAGGTCTAATATTTCTTTTTTCTTCCAATGCATATTTGAAGGCTAACTATTGATAAGAGGGCTGGACACTAATTTTCAAAAGAATGAGTTACTACATATATGTCATATTACTGAGCTTTGTCATCTGCCACTTAAGACTTCAGTGATCTATGGGATTTAGCAGAGTCTGATCACCTTAGAGAAATGGGAAAATGGGAAATGATCTGGACAGACAGCATGAGCCAGTGTTAGTGGAATTAGATTTTAGTCTGGCTGCTATCAATAAGCTGTGTGGCCTCAGTCAAGTCACATACTCTGTTTATGCTTCTGCTTCCTGTTCAGAAATGAGAGTGTTGTTGATTAAATCAATCTTCTAAACTAAAAATTTGCTTTCATTCAAAAAAAACTTTGCAACCTTTGCTAACTAGATTCCGACACTCTAACATAATCAACTGCATGATGAAACTTGCACAGCGGTAAATCAGAGACAATTATAGAAATATTCCCAACGAACTTAAACAGTTCCCTTTGTGGACTGAACCCACCGTTGGATGTAGAGCTGTTTAAACACCATAAGAGATCAGTTCTTTGTAAAATTAGGTAACCTCAGGAAGGGGTATTCGTGCTGGTAATTTCTGGTGGTATATCATTAATGTTAGCTTTGCCATTAGAAGTGTGCTCCAAGCACCAGTATAACCTGGCAGTTTGCCAAAAATGCAGACTCTCAGGCCCAAGCCCAGACTTACCGAGTAATTTGTATTTTACCAAGCTTCCCAGGCGATTCATATGCCTGTTAAAGTTTGAGAAGCATGAGTGTATAGAACACCTATCTCATTTCCTTCACCTTCTCCCTGGCCTTGCTGGAGTTTTGACCTGAGGACTCCTTTCACCAGCAGAGGGGGTGAAAGAGCAGAGAACTGCAGCACACCTCAGGGCCGGCTGGATCGTTACAGATATATGCTGTTAATGACTTGAAAGTGTGGATTAGTTTGACATAGGAGCAAATTGTTCTTCCCTCTGGCCTCAATCCTCATCAGTGTATCGGCTATATTTGTCTTAAATTGCTTGACATTCAGTTTTATTTTTTTCCCTTTGCCTCTTTGAATAGAGGTTTCTTACCCTCTTTCTGTCTCTGTCAGTCCGTCTGTCTCTCTTTCCTTTGCAGATGCTATTTGTTTGTGGGAGCAGCCCTAGGAAGGGGGCCTTGTGATGCTGTGCATAAGGGCCTTAACATGGCATCTGGCATCTCAGTAAATCCCCTCACCCAATAGCTCACCACAAAACTCCTTTTGAGCCCTCCACTCTACTTGCTTTCTCTTATTTCAGAAGTGACCATGCTCACTTCTTTCAGGAAATTTCCTCCAGTGTCATCTATCTCTAGCCCAACAACACTGATTTCTGGGGGTCCCAATACCATTAACAACAAGCATTCTGAGAGGATAGAAGCACTAAGAGTCCCACTGAATACGGCACCTCTCTCCTCCCTTGGAAGGAGAACTCAGGCTCCCTCATGGACATTGTATGGTCAGAAATTAAGACAAACATCAGGTGCCAGCTGGACTAGTGGATCTTCTTCCAATGACTGTCCTGATATCAACCTCCACTTAGTATTCAGTTCCTATCATCGCAGTTATTCAGGCAGGAAAAGTAGTGACCCTGTATTTCTGTAACTAGTATTAAAAAGCTTGTCAGGGAGCAGGAAAGTCCTGGGAGATGTCATCTAGAGTTCTCCCATCAGGCTGTGTGGGGAGTACCTGGATATGGCCACAGGATAGCTACAATATGCCTTTCTGAAACATCCTTTAACTTGAAATGGGTTTGGGTGGACTCTGGGAGCTGGTGATGGACAGGGAGGCCTGGCGTGCTGTGCTTCATGGGGTTGCAAAGAGTCGGACGCGACTGAGCGACTGAACTGAACTGAACTGAAGTCATTTAAAATATGATTATTGTATGGAGCAGTGTGCAAAAACATACATCAAGTTTTCAGGTAAAGTAAATGTCTACTCAAAGATCTCTTGTTTTCTTTATGATGTTTAAGGTTCTCAGCTTGGGCCATTGCATGGAGCCACACACTTGGCTTAACGTTCTACTCATACCATCTTGAAATTCTTAATAATTTTTGAAAAAAGATTCCACATTTTCGTTTTTCAGTTGATGCCACAAATTAAGTAGCAAATTCCTCTTAGGATCTCACCTCACAAAATCATAGGGTGCAGGGGTTTTGCATATTTAGTTTCATCAGTTGCCCATGAAACTTGGGTTGAAATGTTTGCGAATGGCAAAGATCCAGGTTCGCTGTGCACCCTGGTAGCAAGCTGATGGACCAGGGGAATGAATGCTCATGCATTGCTGATGGGGGTAAAACATGTCACAGTATGTTTGGGGCACTAGTAAACAAAAAGTACAAATACCTATCACCCTTCAGCCTAGTAAAGCTGAAGCACTATTCTGGAAATTTATCCCATCTATATTCCTACATATATATGCAATGATGTAGGTACAAAGTTCTTTTTTTTTTTTTTTGCCATATGATAGAAGAATGATTTATTAGAATAAATTCCGTGACAAATCATATAATATAACCCTTTTTTGAAAGATATCCATAAGACCACCTGAGGACAAATGCACAGAGGTGCCTCCAAGAATCCAGACAAATAAGATACCGACCCCCCAAGGTGAAGGGTGAAGGGGAGAGGAGCACGAATTTGTGAATAAAACAGCTGTACAGTGATCACCATGGGGGGCGGGGGACAGGTGGCGGTGAGGGGGGTGTGGACCCAGGTGAGGTGAATGGACTGGTCACTGCTTGTTTCCAGGGGACAGCTGTGTGGGGCGTATGGGAGGGGGCACCAGGATAGCACCTTCTCCGAGTGGACTCGGCAGACTCGCGGTGGGACAGGGCACGGGCCCCACGGACACACACATAGGCGTCGGGGAGGGGCGCAGTGCCTGGGCATTGGGCTCCACACCCGCTGGAAGTAGACACAGACATCGGGCATCACCCACCAGTGGCCCAGACTTGCACCCACTGGCCTCTGGTCCAGCCTCGGTGACCCCGCGCTCAGCAGTCGGTCCCTTCTCTCAATCAACATTCCTGCAGATGCCAGGCCGGGCGGGGGCACCCCCGCCGCAAGATGGTCTAGGTGGGGCGGCCCCACCCGCATCTGCCACAGCCAATGGGCTCTTTGGCTTAGAGGCTCCAGAAATATCAGCCCCCACCCCACTCCCACCCCCAGGAGGGGGCCATGCTCTGCTTCCTGGCTCTTTCTCAGCTGAGAGAATCCCGAGAAATGAAACTGTTCCTGGGGGCTGTTCCCACTCCCACCCCACCCCCACAAGACTGGGGTGCAGAAGCCTGAGGGGCACCCAGTTAATGCCCCCAGAGGCCAGAGGACTGGGGAGGGTGCACTGTCCAGGGAGCTTCTGGAAGCCCGGGTTTTGCCCACTTTGGTCAACTGCTCACCTCCCCCGGTGGTTCCCCAGAACCACAGGATCCAGGTGCAGGACCTGCATCCCTCCCGGGACGCGCCTGGGGTGGAGCTGGGCCTGGGCTCGCCCTGAGCACTGACGTGTGCCTGGCGCGTGTCTGCGTGCATGCTCGCCTGGCCTGTACGCTCAGTGAGTCTGGCCGTTGTGTCGCCACCAAAGGCTCCGAGAGGTGGAGTTCCTGCCCCAAACATCTCCACAGGTTGCACCCCTGCCCAGGCCACTGGACTCTGCCCAGCCCAGCCCGCCCTCTGCCAACCTGGAGTCCTGGGGCATCACGAGGTGCCCCCCGACCCCCGGATCTGTGTTTGGCACGAAAGACTGCACCGCCCAGCCCCTCTCCCCCAGCGTGGTCCGGGCCAGCACGGGGGCAGCAAGCACGTGTCCCCCCAGCCATGAGGGAGAGCGGGGCCCTTCCAGGCCCAGGCAGCTGCTGCAATGACACAAAGAACGCTTTCCTCGAAACTAAAGACAAAATGACAGGGATGGAGGGGCACCGACATGCTGGCGCGGGGCTTCAGCCACACCTGGAGCTGGGCTAGGAGGCCAGCGGGGTCGGGGTGGGGGCGTACAGTGTTCGGTATTGCGGCAAATGGATAGTAGAAACAGGTTGGAAGTACTATAAGGGGCCGTTAATAGAGTAGTTTCTAGGGGAAAAAATGAGGAAGCCATTTATTATTAAAGTGACATCACTCAGTCATGTCCGACTCTTTGCGACCCCATGGACTGTAGCCTACCAGGCTTCTCCGTTCATGGGGTTTTCCAGGCAGGAGTACTGGAGTGGGTTGCCATTTCCTTCTGCAGGGGATCTTCCCGACCCAGGGATTGAACCTGAGTCTCCCACATTGCAGACGCTTTACCCTCTGAGCCACCAGGGAAGCTCCATTTATTATTAATGTTTAGTCAACATGGAAAGACTCTAAGATATATTGTTAGGTGAAAATAGGACGGTTTATGGATATATAGTAGGTTACCTTTTTGTGTGTGTTACAAAAGAGAAAGGGACAAATAGATGTTTATTTTCTCATCACTGTGATTTTAAAAATTGTAAGGATGCACAAGAAATTAATAAAAGTGCTTACCTGTAGGAGGCAGTGTGAAGCAGTGGGCTAGACAAGACCAGAGTACAAATAATACTTCTAAATACTGATTTTCCCACTTTTAGAAAAGGTTACACTTTAAAGCTAAATGTACAGCTATGCTTTGACCTAGTAATCCTACTTCTAAGTGTTTTGCCCAAAAGAAATGAAAAAATATATGCACAAAAAGACTTGTACAAAAATATTCACAACAGCTTTATTTAAAACAGTTAAAAGTTGGAAAGAACCAAATTATCCATCAACAAAAGGAAAAATGGACAAATTGTGGTACTGAACAATAACTGATATTGTCTGCAATATGGATGAATTTCATAGATATGATGCTGAGTGAAAGAAGCTGGACTCAAAACACTACATACAGTATGAATCCATTCATAGAAGTTCAGAAGCAAAACTAAAGTTAAATAAAATGCAGAAGTGTGGTTTTCTCTCAGAAGAGCAGAATCATCTGGGGGTAACTTTCTGGGGAGGTGGAAGTATTCCATGTTGTGAAAGGGAAATGTTTTAGCAAGGATGCCCAGTTGTCAAAATAGTGCAGCCAAGACTTGTGATTTCAATTTATGAAAATTCTATCAAAGAAAAAGATGGTAAAATTTAAAAGGAGCATGATATGTGGGTGGAGAGCATGGCAGAATGTCGATAATTTTTGAAATTGATGAGTTATTACTGTGAAGTTTTATTATGTGATTGTATTTATACATGATTGGAATTTTCCAAGATAAAAAGTTGAAGATAATAATAAAATCAAAACTATAATGAAATAAATGTGAAGGGGTGGGCCATTAGCACCAGTTACTCTGGTCTTCCCTGATGGCTCAGTGGGTAAAGGATTCATTTGCAATGCAGGAGACACAGGAGATGCCGACTGGATCCCTGCGTCAGGAAGGTCCCCTAGAGGAGAAAATGGAAACCCACTCCAGTATTCTGGCTGGAAAATCCTATGGACAGAGAAGCCTGGTGGGCTGCAATCTATGGGGTCACAAAGAGCCGGACATGACTGAGCAGAGCACAGCGGGAGCAATCAGTTACTCTGGAAGTAAAAGAGTCTGACTCTTCGTTACCAAACATGAGCTGGGTAAAGTAAATGAAGTTGAGGCACTCATGGCGGCCTCAAACTTGAAAGTAAAATGGTAGCACAGGCCTTGGTAACAGAAAAGCCACTGCAATGAAGGCAGGACGTGAGAACCACCGTTTAGAGGTAATGAAAGAGTGCTCCCAGCTCTTTTCTACCATTTTTAAGGCCTGTCTTGAGAGGATGCCTCTGTCCTGTCACGAAAGACTTAATAGTGACCACTACCACTTTCCCGATGAGAAAAATTTTGGTTTGAGGTCCATTTTGGTTTCTCAGAGGTAATCCTCTCAATATGCATGCTATCCTCTTTTCCATAAGAAGGGTATTTTGAAAATAGTCTGTGAGCTTGTAAAAAATCACTCTCTCTTATCCCCCAAAATTGTCTATAGCATGTGAAAGGAAACTTTACATTAACTCAGATTTTTTTTTTAACTTTGAAGAAAAAAATGTAGCCATTTAACAAAAGCCTTTGAAACTTTTGAAATTAAGTATATAGCCCGTAATGATCAGATGCTTTTCAAGTCTCCTGAGTGTCTTGAGGAGTTCAGGGGTCCAGGGGCAATAAAAGAAGAACACTGCAGAGTGTGGGAGGGTGTTGTTGCCAAAGGATGTGAGATATATTGTTACTGAGAGATATTTAAGAAACAGCCGGTGACCCATTCATCTGGAGTGATTCTGAGGAAGCCTGCTGGGTGGGGGAAAATTCTATAATAAGACCAGCAGACAGTTCCGCAATACCTGACCCCCACCACCCACTACAACCCCAAGGCTCCCAGACCCTGTAGACAGCCTAGCTCACAAGTTGGAGGAGGGGACCAAGCAACATCATGGCTTTGCATACGTTGATTTTATCTTTCGTTAGATCCCGGGTATAATGAGATGTTTAAAATTGTTCTAAGTTTCAGTTGTTATTTTTATTCATAAAGGGAACAAGAAAGAGAAAAACAAAATCACACTGATACAAAATAATCATCTCATAATTTATATCAGAATATATATTTATATGTATAAATACATATATATCATTGAATACATGTGTTATGCTTCTATTTTTTGCATATTGTAGCTATAAAAAACAAACCATATGTCATTACATTTATCCAACCTCTTGCTCATCTGGAAAGACTTTTTTCCCTCAAGCTTCTAAGAGTGTTTAATGTGAACCAATTAAAACATTGCAATTTTTCAAAGGCTTCTGTAAAAGGAAGTAACTTCAGTCATTAAAATATTTAAAATTTGAAATCTCTATACTAAAAAATGCAGAAAATGCAAAATGGAGTTATAAACACTTTTTCTTATTCATGATGTCTTGTAATCATTCTTGCCCCCCGCCTGAAATTTGCTCAGTGCTGGTGCTGCCAACTCATATTTTATCAGATATATTGTAAAGATATGCCCAGTTTTTTTTGGTGATATTGAAATGTTATAATCATAGACTGAAGGCTAATTTATAAAGTCCTCTAGGCTATTTTCCTATTTTTAAGTAGAATTTTATCTAATTTAGAAGAATTCATTGTTTAACTATTTTATTCTTCAAACATACAGAATTAATATCTACAATTTAATTTTGTAATAATTACCCCCCAAATTTGTCTTTGCTCTCATAAACAGTTCTATGACCTCAGTAATGTGTTCTCATCCTAACTCTTTCTGGCTGAAAAGTAAATTGTTTCTTTGTTGCCATATTGTCATAGGAAAGGAAGTAAACACTGATTTATCACTTCCATTTTAATTAATTTTTTTTATCTTTATAGAGCACACCAGAGTATTAACTGTGAACCCCTTTTTAATGTTGAAGAAAGATAGATTCTCCCTTACTTTCTCATAAATCTAGTCCATGATCACCAGCATCCTCTTTCATAAACATTGATCAGCTAACTCTAGAAGTCAAAGTCTGGATCTTATAGCTTTTTCTCCACCACTTTCTCTCAACACTAGGCATAATACATCACAAAAAAGGTAACTCGCTATCTTAACTTTTGCTTTGATTTATTAAGCACCAATTTGATTCAATGTTTTTCTGGACAATTATCCTACATAAATGTATCCTTTAGGACAGTTGACATTAATGAAAACAATCATGTACAAACTATGATTTCAGGGCAATGTTTGATTTCACACCTGGATGAAACTGTAATAGGCATTCATTTCAATGGGTTACCAACCACCTGATTAGGTGATTGCTTTTTTTTCATTTTCACTTGAAATTCATATATAGGCTTAATTATAGGCAACAGATTTAGAAAATAATGATAATTTGAAAAGATTTCTATTGTTTAAGGACAGATTGTTTTTAATATTTAAGAGATGAGGGACAAGTCCTCTAAGATAATAGAGATAGCTACCATGTATGTCTACTAAAAGCAAAAATCTCTGAATATATCACTGTCTAATCTTTGCGACCCCAAGGACTGTAGCCTACCAGGCTCCTCTATCCATGGGATTTTCCAGGCAATAGTACTGGAGTGGGTTGCCATTTCCTTCTCCAGGGGATCTTCCCAACCCAGGGATTGAACCCAGGTCTCCCGCATTGTAGACAGACGCTTTACTGTCTGAGCCACCAGCAAAGTCCTTCATAATACACAGTAAGTTAAGTATTTCTGGCTCTATATTACAAGTAATGATTCAGGGGCTTAGACTAGGCAACTAAGTTGTTTAAAGCCACTTGCTGTGAATCCAGATCATAAGGCCTTTCTAGAGGAAGACTCTGCAAAGCAGTGGTGGGAGTCCAGGCAGGATCTCCTAACCCCCTCAGAATCTGCCTTGGCTTCTGTCTGAATCCATTTACAGCCACCAGATGCCCAAGACAGAAAGAGGTCTAAAAAATAAACAATTGGCAATTCCAGGTACTTTATAGTTTAGCTTTTATTTTAAAACCGTATGATTCACTGGTTTTTGGTTTATTCACCGTGTTGTATAACCATTGCCACTGTCTACTTCCAGAACATTTTCATTACTCTCAAAATAATCCCTGTACCCTTAGCAGTTGTTCCCCATTGCCCCTTTCTCAGCCCTTGACAACCACTCATCTACTTTCTCTCTGTATATTTGCCTATTCTGTGAACATCTCATATAAATAGAATCACTCAATACATGGACTTTTGCATCTGATTTCTTTTACTTAGCATAGTATTTTCAAAGTTCATACATGCTGCAGCATGTGTCAGTATATCATTGCTTTTTATGGTTGCATAATATTCCATTATGTATTTATAACACTTTTTGTTTAACTCTTCATCAACTGATGAACCACATTGGGTTGTTTCCACTTTGGGGCTATTATGAATAATGCTGCTATAAATATTTGAGTGCAAGTTTTTGTTTGGTTCTGTTTTTAATTCTCTCAGGCAAAGTAGAATTCTAGAATTCTAAAGAAGAAGTCTAGAAGTAGAATTGATGGATTATGTTTAGCTTACTGAGAGACTGCCAAATTGCTTTCCAAAGTGACTGTGGAGGTTTCATTTTTTAAGAATCAGATCCATGAGTTTTGGAGATGTCACCCAATTGACTTTTCACCCTTTTCAACAGCTACAGATTTCACTTTCTGGTGAAGAAGCTGGAACATTGAAAGAGCGTAGGATTGAGAGCAGAGTATGGAAATGGGACAGGTCTTGGCAAAGAGAGCTTGTTCTTATAGTTTTCTGTAGATTGATGTGAAAACAGAATGGGAGGAGCAAAGTAGGAGGCAGCTTGAGGTTGGCTATTTGAAAAAGTCATTTTGGAAGAACTGCTATGCTGAGTGCACTTGAGCAGGAAGTTGGAAGAACAGAATTTAAGATGCAGAGAAGCGAATATCTGGTATTTGGAAAGTCTAAGTGTTTTGAATGCTCATAAGGTGTAAGGTATGACTGATGGGAGTGAATTCTATGGGTCCCTCTCTTCTTTGTCAAGAGGTATGGAGGTGTGAATGACAACCAGTTAAATAAGTATAACAAATTTTAATTGTTTAAATTGAGATTAGGAATATTTCTTTTATCAGCAATGAGGATGAATCAAAACAAATATTTATAAAGTACCCAAGAGCCTAATCTGAAATGTACTCTTCTCTTTGATGAAAAACTTGAGTCCATTGATTCTAGAAAGGATGTCATAATTATTATGTCATCTATGCTGAAAATCTTTACAAATGGAGTTTCTTAAACTAGATTTTTGAAACATTTATTGAAATTAAATTGTATGACAAAATCAAACTGTTTAAAGTGAACGATTCAGTGGCATTTAGTACATTCACAATGTTGTGAAACCACCAACTCCACCTAGTACCAAAACATTTCAATCACTCCAAGAGAAAATATTCCTTATTCATTAAGCAGTTTCTTCTCATCCTCAGGCAACACTAATCTGCATTCTGTCTTGTGGACTTACCTATTCTGAATATTTCATAAAAATGGAATCATAGAGTAGCCTTTTGCATCTGGGCTTCTTTCATGTAGCTTGTTTTCGAGGTTCCTTCACATTGTAGCATGTATCAGTACTTCATTTCTTCCTATGGCTGAATAATATTCATTATGTGTATATAGGACAACTCATTTGTCTGTTCATCTGTTGATGGATGTTTGGGCTGTTTCCATCCTTTGACTATTGTGAATCAGTGCTGCTAAGAATATGCCTATACATGCATTGTCTGAGAACCTGTTTTCAGTTCTTGTGACTATACATCTAGAAGTAGAATTGCAGGTTGTACAGTAATTCTATGTTTAACTTTTAGGAGAGCTACTAAACTGTTTTCCGTAGCAGCTGAACCATTTTACACTCCTGCCAGCAATATATTAGGGTTCCAGTTTATCCATATCTTTGCTGACACTTTTCTCTTCTTTAATAGCCAACTTTGTAAGTATAAAGTGGTATTTCACTGTGGTTTTGATCTACATTTCCCTAATGACTAAGGATATGGAGCATTTTTTCATGTGCTTGTTGATCATTTGTATAACTTCTTTGGAGAAATGTCTATTCAAGTCCTTTGCTCATTTTTAAATTGTGTTGTTGAATTGCAAGTGTTCCTTATATATTCTAGATACTGAACCTTAAAAATATAGATATGTATGTATATACATATACATATGTACTTATGTATATTTAAATATGTATATTATACATATAAATATATAAACAAACTATGTATATGGTATATGAAGTTCTTTTTAAAAAATGAATAAAATTTCAATGAAAAGATTATGCATTTCAATAAATTACACATATTAACAGCTGAAGACATAGTTCCATGACTTTACTTATTTTCTGGGAGCTATGACACAGGAATATGTGGATATTGAGTATCTAAGATATAAGGTTTATCACACATCTTTAACACTTTGATGATAAATTACTAATACTTGTTAAGAGGAAACACCATGCAAAAGATTCTATGTCAAGGAAATGATACTAGGGTAGCAGGTTTCACTGGGCACAGCTTTTCCACCAAAGATTATGTAAACAATGTTTTATGGCTCCTGATGCTGTAACTTGAGAAAGTAAATAACAAAAGTACTCCGGATATGTTGAAGGTGCTTTGGCAACCTGGAGGCCCATGTGATTTTTTTTTTTAAACATACACTGATAGCCATTAACTAAAAACAAAAGAGGGATACAAAATGCTTATTTTCATGAAATTTTGAAGTTTCCACATTTTTTTTTTTCTAAAAACCTAATCTGAAGGAATAAAACCTCAGGTTTAGACTTCCATTGTTTATTTTTGGAGCCTTTGCTTTGGCAGTCTGAGTGCTGTTGGCAAGATACACCCGATTCCAATTTGGGGCCCATTCTTGTGTGATCTCTTCGGAGCTTCCCCCTTATTCTGCCCCCTTCTGCGGCTTCATGGCCATAGTGTGGGAGCTGGTAGGACAGGTGTGGGAAGGTACAAGGCAGGGGTAACAGCAGAGAGAAAACATCCAGAAGAAATACTGATGAGTGGAGGAGAGGTGATGGGGAGATTGGAACGCTAACGACATTGTGAGTCCAGTCACGAATTGGATTTACATATTGGATGGCTTTCCTCTACATACACAAAATTTTGCTGGAGCCAGAAACAAGATGCACACACAGTAGAAATAATCGAATTATAGAGAGGGGCACCATACTCCTTTTTCCAAGCCACCCTACCAATGTTTATTTAAGCAGTCACTTAATGGCTACTCCATTAACTGTACTTAAATTCTAATAGTGACTGAGGGCCTGCCACTAGGGTTGTGTTTATTGATAATCTATATTGAACATTGATTGATGGCAGTAATATGTAACAAAGCCATCTGAAAAGGCATTCCGCTTGCTCCTCTGGAATACCTGATAAATGGCACTGTCCTTGTTCCATGGAGTTGTAGGAAGACCATGGTCCAGCAGATTTGAATTTAGGAATCTTCAGTGGACTCTGTAATTTGATTTAATTTTCCTAATAAGAAATACACATATTTTAATTTTTTAAATTTAAAATTATAACTTTACAGTTTGGAGAATTAAGTGGAATAATGTATATGGAGTACTTGATATGTAATTGACATTCAAAAATAGGCAATTAAATTATTACTTAAAATAGAAATTAATACCCATAGACCAAATCTGGCACACAGATCAATTTTCTTTACTCATAAATTAGTTATCAGGGGTTCAAAATTGAGAGAGAGTTTACATTTAACAGGTCAGTTTTCAGACTTCTCTTGACAAAAATCAAGTTGGGAAATAATAGGCCCATATTGTCATTTGCAACAGTTTGAGTCAGTACTGGTTATCCTTTTAGAAACACTTACCAGCTTGTTTGAGTCCCATCCTTAGGTTACTGAGACCCTGCTGACTCCCTCTTTTGTTTGCTTCATTTATTCTGATTGCCTAGCTGACCTCAGCAGTTACTTGAGATGCAGAACTCTACTCCAAGGCATCTGTTGCACTTGTCCAAGATTCTCAACTAGCAATTTAATTCATATAAAATCAATCTCACTAAGGAAGATGGTGAGTGGTGATGGCAATTCCTTTGTGAATATTACCATATTGTTGTTGCTGTTGTTCAGTCGCTAAGCCGTGTCTGACTATTTGTGACCCCATGGACTGTAGCATGCCGGCTCCTCTATCCTTCATTATCTCTCAAAGTTTGCTCAAATTCATGTCCCTTGAGTCAGTGATGCTACCTAACCATCTCATCCTCTGCTGCCCCCTTCTCCTCCTGCCTTCAATTTTTCCCAGCATCCGGGTCTTTTCCAGTGGGTCAGCTCTTTGCATCAGGTGGCTAAACTCTTGGAGCTTCAACTTCACTTTCAGCATAAGTCCTTCCAATGAATATTCAGAGTGATTTCCTTTAGGATTAACTGGTTTCATTTCCTTGTAGTCTAAGGGACTCTCAAGAGTGTTCTCCAGCACCAAAATTTGAAAGCATCGATTCTTCAGTGCTCAGCCTTCTTTATGGTCCAACTCTCACACCCATACATGACTACTGGAAAAACTTTGACTCTACAGACCTTTGTCTGCGAAATCATGTCTCTGCTTCTTTAACACATTGTCTAGGTTTGTCATAGCTATCCTTCCAAGGAGTAAGTGTCTTATAATTTCATGACTTCAGTCACTGTCCACAGAGATTTTGGAACCCAAGAAAATAAAATCTGTCACTGGTTCCACTTTTCCCCATTCTATTTGCATGAAGTGATGGGACTAGATGCCCTGATCTTAGTTTTTGAATGTTGAGTTTTAAGTCACCTTTTTCACTCTTCTCTTTCATCCTCATTAAGAGGCTCTTTAACTCTGCCATTACTGTATTAGCACCAATCAAAGTGCTGTGGCGGGTCATTGACTTCACTTTCATCATCCAAGTCAGGCAGAACAGTTCGATCTCAGAGTTTCTAGGGGATATGAGATTGTTCGTCAAAAACAGAAAAGGACACCCCTGGCAGTCAAGTGGTTAAGATTCTGTGCTTCCAGTGCTGGGGACATGGGTTCGACCCATGTCGAACCCATGTTTGGGAAAGTGAGATCCCATGTGCCATGTGGCCAAAAATAATAAAGCATCCTTATCTCACCCCACCTCTACAAATAGAGCCTGAAAAGAGACCATGAGAGCTCTATATTGAGAGGAAACAGAAATCCTAAATGTAACCACTGTAATCCCAGAAGGTGATAAGATCCAGGAGAGGGAAGAGTGAATTAAAACACAAGATTGATTCCAGTTGTCCAATTTATGGGTCTCAGTTTTAGGAATATGATTTAGCACTTAGCAATTACCTTGTACTATCACCTAGTGGAATACAGACTAATTCTTAGGACTTACAAACCATGGATTTAGCCCAGTAACTGTGGCACACAGAGAGAAATGAAACTCAAGAAAAGAAGGAGCTTGTCCAAATCATAAGAATTAGAATTCAGTTGTCTTGATTCTGTTTGGCAGCTTTGCATATACACAAGGCCATACTCTGCTGTATTGATAGGACCCTGGAACGTTCAATTCACCCATGTTGAATGATCAACTAGAAAAATACGATCTTTAATTTACAACTTTTGAAAGATATAATTCACTGGTTTAATTTTGATAACTCCAAGTTTGTAATTTGAATTTAAAAGAACCAACCAGTCAAACATTCTGGGTTTGAATTTACGATTTATCTGATCAGGAGCAAGAAAGTGTAAAGCATGCTTGTTTTATAATGTGAAAGAAATCACTAGTACTTAAAATATATTTATTAAGTAATATATATTTTTAAAAATACTTAAAAAAAGTGAAAGATGCTAAAATAGTTGGTAGCATTCCAGAGATTTCTATGACTTTTTCAGTATGAACAATTTGTGCTAAACTTGGTCTGTGGTGTCATCTAGGGGCAATGAGAATTAAAGGTAGGATAGTGCATTGGGCTGGTTTCTATTTCCTAAGCCAATTAATTTTTGTTTCAAAGGCCAATTCTTTAGATCTCTAGCTAAGATTCATGTCCTCCCTAACTGCATGCTCCTGACTGTGAATCACCTGCAACTCAGGGATTTTTTTTTTCCTTCGCTTTGAAGGGGAAAAGACAAGTTTCTATTGCACACTCATTTCCAGAAGGGTGAGATCTGTTTCCACTGTGAGATCACACATAAGGATTCTAGTTTCATAGGCCTTTCTATCTGCAAAATGTGGAAATACATTCAGCAACTATTTATCAAGTTCCTTCCACCTTATTCCAAAGGCTGTCAAGTTCCTGGGTACAGAGAGGTGAAAAGACAGATAAGGTCACTGTTAACTGAGAGCTTATATTTGAGTAGGAGAACTAGGTTCCAAACATATATCTAAATAAATTCCTGATGGTTATATGTGTTATCAAGCAAACAAAGTTAGATATTGTGATTGGAAGTCTGGCTGTGGAAGAAGCAACATTAAACCCAGTGACTGCTGAACCCAGAGAAGTTCTCTCTAAGGTTGAGATACTTGGCCTGAGACCTCGATGGCAAGGCCACAGCCAAAAGAAAGATTCAAGAAATCCACATTGGAGGCCCTGAAACAGGAATGAGCTTGGACTGCATAAAAAACAGGAAAGGAGACTTGGTGTGTGCCTGGAGTTTGGAGGGCAGCAGGTAAAGAGAGAAGCAGAAAGGAAGGAATGGCGTGGTATTTTGTGGTTGTGTGTGAAGCTGGCTGAGGGAACTGTCCATGTCCTTCAAGCACACTTTTCCTTGGTGGTCTGCTTCCCCAAAGGTGTTTTCATTACTACTGTCAAATATTGACAATGTTACTATTGTCAAATGATGCATTAGGGTCCACGAGTTTCCTCATCATATTGGTTTTTTTTAAAGGGCCGTATTGATTCCGAAAAAGACAGAGATTCATTTTTAACTGATGGATGGTTTTGATATTTCTACTAAACTCAATAATACCGGGAAGAAATTATTGGTTTCTGATTAAACTATTAATTTATTGAAAATTAATTTACTGAAGAAGCCAACTAAAAAGTGGTTTACTTTATGTATCTAGGCAGAATCCTACCAAATACTTACAATATGCCAGACACTATGAACCATATCAATAACAACTCAATTAAGTCTCCAAAATGCTGTGGGGTAGGAAGTATTATCCCCCATTTCACGTGTAAGGAAGATGCAGCAGAAAGAAGGTATGAAAGCTGACCACAGTTACGCAGCTAGTATGTGGCTGAACTGGGATTCAAATCAGGTAATCTAACTTTAATATTTGTGCCCTAATCTGTTACAGTCAATTACCTCTAAAATAAGTTACAATGAACGTACTATCTTTAAAAGAATTGGCATGTGAGCCAATTCATTTGAAAGAAAGGCAATATTGCAAAATGAGCAGCATTGTCTCCTGTTGGTATAAAAAGCACTTGCATATAGTAAAACATTGTCCCTTAAAGCTGGAAATTCAGCAAAATGTCAGTGTGATAAAAGCAAATTTTTTGACCTATATAAATTTTCTATTATGTCTTTTATCAGAAAGGATGTTTCCATAACAAACTGAATCATGAGTGAATAGATAGTAGCTTTTAAGCAAAGAAATAACTTTTATATCCTTTTACATATTTCATTAAGACATTTCTTTCAACAATTTCCTTTCTATAATATAGAGAAAAATGCCTAACCCTATTAATTCATGGTTAGCAAAGATGTTCCTGTCTTTGCTGGTCTATAAACAGTAATTATGAAAGAAGGAAGATGAGCTGTCAAACCATGGTGGCATTATCTTGGCTTGATTACCCCTCACTCTTATGCACATAATATGGACTCTATAACTACAGAGCAAAATATGTAATGCCACACCAAAGAATATTTGTAAATCATGGTATCTCAGCTGGTAAAGAATCCACCTGCAAAGCAGGAGACCCCAGTTCAATTCCTGGGTTTGGAAGATCCTCTGGAGAAGGGATAGACTACCCACACCAGTATTCTTGGGCTTCCCTGGTGGCTCAGATGGTAAAGAATCCACCTGCAGTGAGGGGGATCTGGGTTTGACCCCTGGGTTGGAAAGATCCCCTGGAGGAGGGCATGGCAACCCACTCCACTATTCTTGCCTGGAGAATCCCCAAGGACAGAAGAGCCTGGCAGGCTCTAGTTCATGGGGTTGCAAAGAGTCAAACACGACTGAGCAACTTTCACTTCACTCACATATTGTCAAACCATTTTTCAAGTGGGTGGGGTAAGTAATGGAGTATTAATTAGAAGCTAATAGAATGAAATCATACTGCTCTAGCTTGCCAACGATATTACCTGTGTGTCAAAGAGAAGTGTCTGTGACTAGCATGCTAGTATTGCATGCCAGTAATCTGAGCAGGTGGTCAGTAGCGACGATCACTAGGAGCCAGATCTATTCCCCCGTGAATAGCTTGGTAGGGTCCAGGCACTAATGTCTCCCTGAATTAGAAATTATTTCACTTCAGATTGCCAGGATACCTGTTCCTAAAGCCAAGGAAGTGTTTTAGCAGTTCTTTCAGAAGGTGGGGATGACTGCCTGTGTTCAGAATTTTTTAATCTGTTTTATTAGATAAACTCAAACTATCTACTTTATTGGATACATTTAAAATATCTGTTAGGTGCCATCTTTCTTCTTTACAAACAGGATAATTGAAAGCATTGTTTTCATAGAATCTTCTCAGAAGACCACATAATCACCATTTAAATTAGCCTTACTTCATTTCACATTTGCTTATTTTACTGTTAAGTTTCCCAGAACTGTATTTTTTTTTTTTTACAATTAGAACATCTGAATTTTAATTACATTACCATCAAGAAGCTCATTAAAGTCACTTAATTGGCAACATTTCAAAGAAAACCTTAGCTGGGTTTAATATATTTTAAAGAGTTACTGTCAAAGTATAATTTCACCATTACAAACAGCTTGGCAACAACATTTGCATAAAGATCTGTCAGTTTCTGAAAAATGCTCAAATGTTGGGAAAATCAGATTCGTTAAGTCGCCTTCACTGAAACAGCCTAGAAATTGAGAACTTGTCACAAAAATTCATCTTTGTAACCCCTGCAGGACACAGAATACTGTTGTGCACAGCATAGGTACTCAAAAAATGTTTACTGAAGGAAATAAATCATACATGTCTTACTTTGGAGAAGGTTTGAAAAAAAAATAAGCCTCAGTAAAGTTTCCCTCATTTGCATCAAATTTAGCAAGATAGCCATTTTCTTTCTGCTTCTTTCTCATTCATGCTAACAAACATACAATGGTCAGTCAGAATTTTGAAACCTTTTGAAATACCTCTAAGGCCAGCATGGCAGGATTAAAATTTGAGATTATTTTGAAATGGCATCATTTTTTTTTTATGGTTTTCCTCTAGCACAAGTAAGAATCCCAACCCCAGAGTCCTGATCTCATTTAAACTTGCACTGTAGTTACATTCATTTCTTATCTTTACAGACTTTAAGCTCTGCCTAAAGATATGCATACTGTTTAACATACATATCTTTTTTTGGGAGAGGGCTACCTATAGTACCTAAATCAGGGAATTGCAATTGCATTTGTTGAATGAATGCAGGAAAATCTCAAGTCTGCAATATATGAAAGATTATTATACCCTGCAGGGTGAATAAATATGGTGGGACATCCTCCTTCCCAAATCTCATATGCAAGAATAAAGTGTGGCAAAGGATAGTTATTATTCTAATTCACTTCCTACAAATAGAAACGATAAGATGTTTAATCATCCCTTTTAGTTTGGTATTTTCTACTAAAACCTTTGTACTTTATGTACCTCTTATTTTCCAAGCCAAAACAAAAGTCTGGTAAATCTGTACAAAATGTGAATGTTAAAGAAAAAATTACAAAATAACCCTGTCACTCTCATTGCTTCCTTGCTCTGCACTACGTCCTCAAAGCCTTGCATAGTGTCAGGTATATAGACAAACTGGACAAACGTTTTTTGAATGGATAGATAAGTACATAAACACACACAGTCCCAAGGAGCCGCTGGATAATTCTGCCTGAGGAGTTAGGGAAGGTTGCATTAACAGTGATGTAGAAAGCCTGAGTCTCCCATGAACACAGAGTTGAGTTGTTCAATCATTCACCGGTTGGCGAGCCTATGCAATACGCTATGTTCCAAGATATAGTCTGTGAAGATTCCTCTAGGATAGCACCACTGAACAGCACTTTCTGTGATGATGACAACGTTCCACTTTGAATATCCACAATATTATTTTACAGACCACAGAGAATCCTTAGAGATTTCTACTTGGAGAAAATGGCAACCTGTCTTATAGAAGTTACCTCTACAGTAGTGGAAGCCAAGGCTTGAGACTAGAGATGACTTTTTGCACATTGATATTACATGCCAGCTTCACATATTTCACAAAGACAGAAAACAAGTGAGCATAACAAGACTTCCTTATTATTTGTAATTGCCCCGGTATCTCCCTTGATAGAGTGTCAGGCAATGACTGTTGGCTGGTCTTCATTTCCTAGTTGTAGAGAGCGAACGGGGAGTAAATTATGCAGAAATGTCTTGGGTTTGCTTTGCAGACTGCTCCCTGTGGAAGAGAAGATGACAGCAGTAGCTTCCCTCTGACTCTCAGAGCATCAGCTGTTGCATAGATGTGTAGAGGGCGATGGCCAGGCCTGAATCTGTAGGGGTGTTGCCCGGGCTCCCTGACATCCACGGCGTGCCCTTCCTGACAGGTGAGGTGGGACTCTGAGGCCGGAATGGGAACATGATTTCAGAAAGTCTCAGGGGAAAGAGTTCTGGACTGAGAAAGGTGACCTTTGACCCCCCTTGCTGCTGTAAGTTTCCATGCCTCTTCTGCTTATAGAGCATGACAGAGGTTGAGGGTCTCCTATCTGCCACTGGGAAGGATCAAGCCAAGGGTGGGGAGAAATCATCCAGGGTAATCCAATGCTGGGAACCATGTCAATGGAAATTCCCCTCAACGGTGACTTCGTGGATACTTTCAATATTCGTATAAGAGATACCTTATGGTGACCTGGTGTGGACATTTTTAATTCTATGGTCATCACAGAGATAGCACACTGTCTGTGTTTCTAATTGACAGGAACAGTTACTGGCAGAGCGTTGCCTTTGGGATTGCAGGCATCATGGCACTTCTGGTATGTTTTTCTTTTTCAAATAAACTTATAGAACAAAAACCCCAGAATAATCCCCTAGATGTAACATTTTCCTTCTCTAGCTGTTGATGTCCATTTTGTTTAATTTTTTGTTTTATTTAGTTTGGTGTGGCGTAGCAATCTGAAAACAGTTATCATTACTCATTCTAAAAAGGAATCTAAAATAGCAACGTTTCCAAATTTGAAGCATTTCTTAAAAGGAGCCTGGATTCAAAATTCTGACTTTATCTTTATCAAATGCTTTTGACAATAAGAAATCTTCTGGAAGAAATTTAATAAACATTTCTTGGAGGGACAGCACAGAGAGCAAACGTCAGGGTGCCTCTACAAAATGTATCACCAACCTGATTTCTGAACAATGCTTTTGCACACTCGGAGCTATTTTTTACCAGCATTTAGAACTCTATTTACAAAAATCCAAAACTGCTTCTACATTCTTCTCCTCCATGACCACCCTATTGTTCAAGCATTTGTCTAATGCAAGCATTTCTTTCTCTGATAGAAACTGTAACCTGAAATGAATGAACACAGAGAAAATAACAGCACTTTAACTTCTGATTTTATTCTTTTCCCCTCAAATGAACAGGTAATAAAACACTGTGTCCAAAGCAAAAGGCAGGGCCTCCTTTTCCCTTCTTTCACAGAGTGCCAGAAAATGTAAACAATATTTAGGTTGAACTTCTGAGTCCTCTGAATCTTCTGTCAGTCTTCAGAACAACATTCGTGTGTTTGTTTATACCAACATTTAACAGCATAAAGAGTGAAACGAACAAATGGTCTGAGGCGTTTATAGGAAGTGTTCAGATTTTGATACAATCTTGTATCTGTATCGCTTTAGTCTGACAAAGAAAAACACTGCTTTAGGAAGTGGGTCATGTGGTTGTACAAGTGCTTCGTAGATAGGCCAGATATGCCATGGTTCTGGTCCGAGTACCACTGAAACACAAGGGGAAGAAGCTTATTTTATTGCTGCGACCACACAGTGCATCCGGCTTTGACTATTTTGTGCTCTCAGAACCTGCTAATTTTTCTAGTATTACCATTGAAATACCTAACAGTACTTGTATAAATAAAATAGTTTACATCTATACATGAAGAACAAAAAGATTGAAAGCCCTTTTATTTTCACCATTGTTTCATATTTTTTAAACCTATATGTGAGATCACATCGGGGTGGTTGAGCTTTCACAGGGGCCAGCACCCTGGGATTCCGAGCCCAGGTTCCAGAGCTGGGGTGCTGGGTTGGTTACTTTGAATTTCCAGAGCTTGGTTTCCTCATTTGAAAAAATGAGGGGGTTGGATTTCACTTCCTCTAAGGCGCCTTCTAGCTAAAAAATTCCATGAAGCTTTTAGCCTCTGAATCTAATTCCTCTCTATTGTAGAAAATTCACAATACATATAACCATAAACATCTTTCGTAGGAGTTAAAAATAGTATTATTAAAAAAAAAAAAACAGGGAGATGGTATTATGGATTTAAATTTTATTGCTGGAGAGATGCCAGTAAGATGACTTTCACTGAATAAAGTTGGCTAGTGGTTATTGATGTAATACTATATTCTTGTGAGTTGAATGCACTTTAAGAGTCACAATTTAAAAAATGGTAAAGGGGATAAAAAAAGACCAGAAAAGTCTCACCTCACCCTCTGTAAATTATTTTAAGAAGTCAAATTTCTGAAAGAAGGAGGGTTTCCTTTTCTAGGTTCTTGTGCAACATAAGCAAGAGAGGGAGAATTGGAGAAAGGGGACGGAACCTCCAAGGATTGTCTCCCTTGACTTGGGTTTTGCCTTATTTTCCTCTCTGTCTCCATTTCCCATTCCTCAAGCAACTGGATTTCACAGCTAGCTCATTCGTTCATTCAGTCAGTGAAAATATGAGCTTCTGTGATGGGACAAGCACATGTCAGGTCCTGAAAACACAGAGGTGGAAGGATTCTCTTGCTCTGAGTGGAACCGCGTGATTTCTGGGAGCCTCTGAGGTTTCTGACAGCCTTTTGTGATGGCTTCTTACCGAATAAACAGAATCACCTGGCTGCTTTGAGTTTACAGGGATTTGAAGCACATAGCTACACTCAGTATAGGACCATAGAACTGCTGGATGTTTGAGTTAGAAGAGCCTCTAATCTTGTGGATGCCTTTATTTAATATATGACTGGACTGGGGTCACCAGAGGTGGCATCATTTGCCTAGTGGTCCTCAGGGAGTTCATGGAAGATCCAAGAGTCATTTGCTAATGTTCTGCCTACTCTATTGAATAGCCTTCTTGTCAGGTTTTAGCAAAAAAGAAAAAAATAAAAAGGAAGAAGAAGAAGAAGAGTCCTCCTTTTAGCTTAGGGGTCTAAGGCCATCAACCTGAATAAAATGAAATCATGTACCATCGCCTGGAAATCCACTTGTGCATTAACCAAAGCTTTAGCAATCTGCGCTGAGTTTTGAAAGTGCACATTATCTGCAACAAAGAGAGAGAGTTAAAGTGCTGTTAAATACCAGAAAGCAGAGTGACAATGTACTGCCTGGAAATGAACACCAACAATTATCTAGTCATGCAGTTGACATTGTCAGCAGTGAGTAATCACACTCACTTATGGAAATGTCCCTGACTCTTAGGTACTGACCCTGAGCACAGGCATAGGAGGATGCTTAATGTTTCTTAAACAAAGTGATGCTGGCTCAGTATTTTTATGTGTAAGAGTCTTGCTTAAACCTCACCATCTGCTGTTCCGTGGATGAGAAGATAGTCTACATTTCTGAAATATTCTGCTCTTGCCATCACAGTTGAATTCTGGAAAAGGGGAAAAATTAACATTTTAGTTGCTGCAAGTTCTAATAGAAAACTAGCTAAATCATTGTGCAATGGACTTAGCACCAATACTGAAATTATGTATTGCTTTGGTTGATAAATATTTAAGAGTCAGAGCAACACATTTTCATCATCATTTGCATTACTTCCATCTGATTCTTAGTTTGAAAAACTGAAAGTTTATGTGTCATATGTTACATATGAGTGAGACCTTAGGCATAAACGATGCCCGCTCAAGCTGTGTTGGGGCTGGGGGTGGGGAGGAGGATGAGGAAAGAAAAAGTAGAATCCAGAGGGAGTTAATTCCTTTCTAGTAAGGTGTTTTGCAGCTGACAAAAGATCATCATATTTGCTTGTGGACCCAGCAGAAGTGTAAAGTCTGAATGACTGCTTTCCAATTATTTAGCACATATGAAGTAAATTAATGACCTAAATAAAACAGAAAATGCTTACTTTATAGTGCTTGAGATTATCATCCTTTGTTGGGAGGCCCATGAATCGCTCTGTGTAGATAGATGCTGTAAAATATGTAAGAGCATGAGGTTTGCACGTGATAACTCAGGCTGGAGAGTGAATGTATTAGTCTCTCAGTCATGTCTGATTTCTTGCATCCCTGATAGGTTCCTCTGTCAATGGAATTCTCCTGGCAAGATTACTGGAGTGGGTAGCCATTCCCTTCTCTAGGGGATCCTCCCAATACAGGTGTTGAAACTCTGATCTCCTCCATTGCAGGTAGATTCTTTACTGTCTGAGCCAGCTCCTCAATCTCCCAGTGGGAGCTGCTGAGGAAAGGTCTTGCTTTCCTTTCTGTAATGCTCCACCCTAGTCATTTGCTCTGCTAGTTGTCTCAACAAGCCTGGAGAAGAGATGCAGAAGATTACAGAAACAGGAGCACCTAACAATAGAAAGAACAGCTCTTCAGTTTTTTCACTTCTACCCAAAGTTCTTTGATGGGGGAAATGTTGAGCTAGGAATGACGTCATTACATTTTAAAAGAAATCACAAATGCAGCCAACTCTAGTACTCTCATTGGTCTCTTAATTAATTTGGGATAGAAATATGTCCCCCAATTCTTCCTCACCCTCCAACACACTTTTTCCTCTGAATAAAGATTCCCAAGTCACAATTGTCTCACTTTCACCTCAACACAGGGAAGAGCATGTAATGAAAGCTAATTTTTGTGCGTTTATTATAATCAATTCCAAATAGTCATCCTGCATTGATGTTAATCATAAAAATAGGCACACATGGAAGGTATACTTCTTGAACAAATTTTTTGTTTCTTTGACTTCTGGAGTAACGTAACAGGCAGCTGCAAACTGGTTGTGTCGTGGTGAATTACTTGGCTTGGCCTGATTTTCCCTAAGAGCTGCTTAAAAGCCAGTTTGGCTGCACCTGTGTGTCTGCACAAACAGAGTTAGCTCTGATTTTTAAAGATTTGGTTCATCAGGGGGCACAAGGTTTCTAGGAGAGAATAACAATTCATTGGGTTTTGGAAGAATCCTTTCTTGTCTTAAGATTTCTTTGATTGTTGCAGCATGATTATAATGAATCATATAAACAACCTCATTTATAGATTATATTTTTCCCAGTGATGCTGGGGTGAATTTTACTGCATAATTTGTTTTCCTAGCAACCTTAAATATAGAGTAATTATGTGTTAAATGTTTTTGCAGCAACATTTATGAAATGTTTCCATACCGTAATATTCCCAGCTGGAGACCGGAGCCACTGCTATCCCACATTTGAAAAGACCAGTTCCTGAAGCAAGGGCCAGCGATGAAACATAACCTCCATAGGACTGTAGAGACATTGTTAAGAGTCAGTCCCAGATTCACTCTCATAAACTCTCCAACATATTTGTATAATCATTCTACTCACAATACGTGCTGATGGGAGCTGGGGAATATGGATTGGGGAGATTAAATGTCTATCTTGCACTCTGCAGCAAGTTGCAACAATTTCATCCTAGTCAATTACAAACACTTGGTGTGCTGATCAGAACATGGAGGGGGCAGTTTAAGAGATAGATACAACTGCAATTTTTCTGCAGAAATTTCTTTACCCGTGCCTCTTATGTTTTTACAACCAGGACCTTGCTATGGCAAAAGCAGAACTTTACTCTAAAAAAGTGCACACAAAAAAAGATCATTTCCAAATGTAAAAGCAAGATACATTCCACAATGTACAACAGTAATGTGAGGCAGAACTTATATCTGTGTATTTACTTAATCTGTTTTCAAATGAGAACATCAAGAGAAGGACACAAGAACCTTTTGAGTAGTTTAAGAGATGGTCAGAGTTTGTATATACGTATTCTGTTTTGCGAATTTCTGGCATAGCAGCTCAAAGGAGGAAAAGCCATTGGTGCCTTAACAAACCTTACCTGCCCCTACTACCTCAACTTAATGGGAAAACGAACACAAAAGGAGATACAAATTGCAGAGTCTGAAGCAGGTTTAGCACTCATCACTTTTCTTTACCAGGGAATCGGTAGGTGATTCAGAAACCCTGATAACAGAAGGAGATGTGTGTCTGTGTCACTTGGAAATTTGAACCTTTTCCTGAAAATGAAGAAATGAACAGAGAACTTCATAATAAAGCTGCATCTTCTCCCAGAAGGCAAATTTTGTCTACCTGTTGGGAGAGAGATGCTTCCTCCGGGCACATGGATTAAGCAGGGTCCTGGCCATACTCCCACCCTCACCCCCACCAATGTCTGTGCTAGATTAGGATGTGATTTTCTTGCCCCAACACAGGAACATCCCTACAAATCAAAAGAGGACAATATGGCTCTCTAACTAAGGGTGTGCCTTGTTATTACCACAAACTTCTGGGAATGATCTGCCCTATGGTCAGGAGAGCTCATATCATCTTTTGCCACAGAAATGTCAGTCTTAAGAGAGAGTAAGGGAGAGACAGAAGACAGACATGGTGAAATCAGGCAGCAGGTCAGTGGCCCGCGTCTAGTCTTAATCCATGAAATACATGGCCTGCGGGGATCAGCTAAACCCTCTTGCTGAATTCAATTGTTAGAGAAAGAATGCTCTAACTAGTTTACAGTTTTATGTTTCCATCTCCAGGGAATCTTACTGAGGACCCTTGGCTACAAAACACAGGCTAAAAGAGGCAGCTCCAATTATACCGTGGCCTCCTTTCATTATACTTGGAGGAGAACTAAAACGTATTTTAATAGAGGAAAAATATATTTTAAAAACAGAAGGAAAATGTGGGTTTTAAAGTCATTTTGATAAATGAAAATTCTCATCAGGATCAAACTTTTACTTATAAAAATAATCTGTTTGGATTGGTAGGTTAGCAACAACTATTACTGAAATGAATGATTTCTTCGTTCTTAATTTTAGATTTAAATGCATGTAGAGTAAGCCTGGGAGAAGGAAATGGCAACCCACTCCAGTGTTCTTGCCTGGAGAATACCAGGGATGGGGTCGCACAGTCAGACGCAACTGAAGTGACTTAGCAGCAGCAGCAGCAGCAGAGTAAGCCTGAGTTTCCCTGGTGGCTCAGACGGTAAGGTGTCTGCCTACAATGTGGGAGACCTGGGTTCAATCCCTGGGTCAGGAAGATCTCCTGGAGGAAAAAATGGTAACCCAGTCTAGTATCTTTGCCTGGAAAATCCCATGGAAGGAGGAACTTGGTAGGCTACAGTCCATGGGGTCGCAAAGAGTCGGACACGACTGAGCGACTTTGCTTTCACTTTCAGAGTAAGCCTGAGTCCTTTAGAAATTTGATTGTTTACGGTTTTATTGGAAAAGTATGTTCACTGAAAATTATAATACTGGGTTCTGCTTTTCCTCTTGTATTCCCCATAACACAAAATAGAACAGAATGGTATTTGAAATTAGAGCATTTGCATATGATAAAAAGGGTTTTGAACATCTCTGTCCCAAATCCTAGAAATTATAAAAATATTAATCTGTATTTGTTCACTGATTAGATAAGAGTGTGGTATCTGAATAAAATGTTCACGTTTTCGATATGAGCACATTGTCTCCAGAAATTTGTAAAAACAAAACTAGTATAGCAGCAGCACAACAAAAGAAGGTGTACTTTAAATTCTCAGGCAGCTTAGAAAAGCTGTTTCTATTGTAGAAATAAAGAGAAAAAAAAAACCACCCGAGTTGACTTTTTTCTGCTCTCCCATGGGTGGGGCTCCAAGGCAGAGTGGGTGGATGCAGTAAGAAAAGAACCCACGGAGCAGATTGGCCATGAGAATTCTAGAATTTTGTCCTTTGCACTTAGATGCCTTGCCATTTTGTTTAAATGAAGGATATCTTTAAAAACTTTCTTAGAAGGGCACAGAATTTTGAGGGATTTATGGAATAGTATTCTGATGGGAGCTATAAATCGGACTGGACTATTTTGCCTACAGACAATAACAATAACTAGTTAACATTTGTAGGGCTAAGGTCATTGCAACAGTCTTTGTGGTCCTACAGGCTCTGTCTCCTTTCTCCCCCATCCCACTTCTCTTTGCTCACTGGCTCTCTTAATATTCTTTGAACTCTCTAAGCATGATCTGGCCCCAGGACTTCTGCAAATGCCACCATCCCCTGCTTGGAATTTTCTTGTCTCCACAATTGGCATGGCTAAATTCCTTCCTTTTTCAAGTCTTAACTCAAAAAAAAAAATAAAAAAGTCTCACCTGTCCTTCTAATCTAAAACTGCATCAATTTTGTATGATGCTCCTTACTCCTTTCTTGTTTTGCTTTCCTCCATTGGACCAATCATTGTTTAACAATCCTATCTGTGCTATTTATTTATCTTGCTTATTGCCTTTCTCCCCAACCCTTCCCAACTTGATAAAGATAGAGATTTTTGTCCGTCTTGTTAATGAATGTCCCCCCTAGCACTAACGATGTGATCTGAAACATATTGGGAATAGAATCAATATTTGTTTAATATATGACTTTCCTATGTAACTCATCTAACTCTCACATTGACTTGGTGGGGAAATTATTGTTGCATTTCATGATGAGGAAACTGAGGCTCAGAATAAATTTAGAGTAAGTGGTGGGGCTGAGACTCAACTGGAGGATATCTGACAACAAGCCACTTCCTCTATATCCCTACATTAGGGCAACCTTTTTGGCAAGTTTTAAGTTCAGAGTCTAATATAGTCTCATTAGAGGTGCATTTGTCCTACTTTTACATCGTTGATCACACATAGCAATTCAAATTGCTTATAATTAGTCACTGGAAGAGAAAGGAACTAAGATTAAATCACGAACTAATGCTTATTCAACACCACCTGGCTAGGTCTATATTAACAAAGCAAAGCCCATAAATAAGGTTGTTATTCTAATAATTTAGCAAAACCCCTGCTGCTCTTCAATTGTCAGAATAATTGCTTTAATTTTTCTTCATATAAATCAAGGTTTTTCAGCCTTGGCACTATTGACATTGGGGGCTGGATAATTCTCTTCTGTTGGATGCTGTCTTGTGCACTGTGGGATATTTGACAGCATCTCTGGCCTCTACTCACTAGATGCTATAGCACTCCCCCAGTTCTGACAACCAACAATGTCTCCAGACATTGCCAAATGTCCCCGAGTGGCAAAATTGCCCAGGTCAGAACCACTGTCATAACAGACACTTCCTAATCATAGGGCTGAGTACATAGTACATATCTACTAAGTAGCTAAAAACCAGGCTACTAGATGTTAGTTTGTGTGCCAGAAAAACGAAAGGGTACAATGAAAATGCCTTCTCTCCCATTCTTCATCTGGATAATGGAGGCAAATGGTTGATTTGTAACTTACTGACCAACTGGCCAAAGAAAAAATTGTGTAGTCAGCTTTAGTGTATTTCTCAGTTTAGCAAGGTGTCTAATACTTTGTGGAAACAGATACTTACAAAACACAGTAAGAGGTAAACAAACCCAAATGGTCACTCTCAACATCTTTCTCTTTCCCTTCTCCAATTTCCCATAGGTCTCTGCTTATTGCATTATAAAAGAACACACAAAACTATGACCTATTTTTACCCCTTTCATCACTGCCTAAATTCAGGCCCTTGGTATTTGTTGCCAATATTACATCCCTCCTTGTCCTTTGAACCACTCCCTCTCCTAACATCAGGCCAGTCTTCACTCTGCAGCAAGAATACCTTTCTAAGACTCCAGTTTCACTCCCTATTGACTTCAAGACCACTTCTCAAAGAGGTACCCATGATATCAAATACTTTTTGGTAATGCTATATTAAAAAAAATTAACAGGTTTCTTTACTGTTCTTCATGGAATCTATATGCACTATTATATAGACTTCATAATTTACCAAATTATTAGACCAGAGAACATTTGCCCCCACATTTCGTGGTACTAATACGACACATTGGAGGAACTTTAACTTAGAGGATTAAATTCAGCTTCAACAGTCTCATAGATATGTGAGATGGCCAATATTGCGCTAAGCATTTGAGAAACAAAGTTGAAAGACAAAGTCCATTCCACTGATGAGCTTACATTCTTGTGAGAGAAAACAATGTACAAACAAGATAAACGGTAATTCCTATAAGAGCGATAATAAAGAGCTACTGGAGCATACAACTTATATCTGAGTTGGGTCTTAAAAGAATAAGCAGGAATTTTGCATTTTGGAGAGAGGAAGACATGGGGCATAGAAGAAGAGGATGGGCATTGAGGTGCAGGGAACAGGAGTGATTGACTCAGGGCACAGATAAATCAAATTATTCCTAAGGTGTGGGGAGAAGTAGAGGGAGACGAGACTGAAAAACTAGGTTGTAATCAGATTGCCAAGGGCCTTGCAGTTCTGTCTGATCAGTAGGCATTTGAAACATGGCACTCAGAAGAGAGAGGTGGGGACTAAAGGCAGGCATCTGGCAGTTGGCCTTGTCTTTGAAACCATGTGGATTTCCCCAAGAAAGTGAAGAACAGTGAGAATCAAGACCAGATCCAGAAAAACACCAACATATAAAGGATGAATAGAGCGTAATGATCACAGAAACAGAAAACTAAGAGGAGAAACATGTTACAGAGTCATGGATAAAGCCCACTCTCCTTCATGTGATGAGTGGGTTTCTTAAATCATCTACACACGTGGTTCTCTACCAAAGTACTTCAACCTAAAATGTTCTAGAAATGAAATTAAAAGTTCACTTTATGGTTATTTCAAAGCCTGAAGTAAAAGCAAAGTGAAAATCTGAGAGACATGTTTACGATTATATGTAAGTCTTCAGTTCAAAATGTGAATCTTTCAAGAATTTACTTTAGGAAATTTTATAAAAATGGATGGTAAGAAAGGTCTTATCTGAAATGTTTCACTATAAAATATTTCATTTATTTCCACCCATTTGAATTCCATTCTGTTTTGATACTTAACATTTGATAGTTTTAAGAAGAACCAAATGGCTCGAAGTAACAACTTTCCACAAATTCATAACAGCTCTTCATCTGGTCACTGAGCTGAGAGGAATCCTGCAGATTCCCTTCAATATTGGGTTTCATTCCCTCCATCTTGTGCAGGCCGCTCTCAGAAAATGGCCAAGAAAAACAACCCAAGCACAAATGGCTGCAAACTGACTTGCAAATGTACAAATTCAGACCAAAAAGTGAGACAGGAACTCTTCTTTGAAGGGTGATTATCATAATTTATAATAGGCAATTCTAAACTCTTTCCCATAGTTCTCTGAACTTTCCAGGGACTTCATTGCCCAAGACTGGTAAATGTCGCCACTTTCTTTCAGTATGTATTTAGAAAACCAGTTTAGTTTCTCAAACCTGAGAAATGATCTCCACGACCTATAACTAGTAATTAATTATCTCTTCCCAGTTAGCAGAAATTAACATTAGTTCTGGGAAAAAATCTGATTACAAAAATAAGAATCAAATAGTCAAGATATGACTAGGATAGACTGGGTCCTAGGGAATTTATACTTTGAAATTTCCTGTAATTTTCAACTTTATCTTAGCTTTTCATTAAAATGAAATGATGAAGTATAAAAGAAATATGTTAACTCTAAAATAACAAAGGGGATTAAACCTATGATGAACATGGTTCAGTTCTATATACTCTAATAGCAGAAATTAAGTGAAAGAGTACTAATTATGAGTTAATTTTCTATATAAGGGAGAAACAAAATGATTTTTAAAAAAGGAACAAACACTTAAAGCCACCACTTTGAAGCCCAGATTATCCAAATTGACTGTTTCCATTGACAGATCAAATTATGTTGCAACATTAACATTTCATGAGAAATCTTATAAGCGAACACTTTAGAAAATGATGATTGCTGAACCAAATAACAGGCATAAAACATATAAAACAACTCACCCAGCCCCATATGGCTATTCTTTTTTCATCAATGAAACCCATTTCTATGAATTTTCTAAAGTAAAAGAAACAAATTTTTAGAATTTTAAGTGTGTACACATGACATTTACTTCATTACACAAGCATATTTAATCCAAAGATTTAATAGAAACGCTACATTTTCTTTGTTTAAACACATGCATAATAAAGTTGCATTTACAAATAATTAAAATAATATTATCGTGTTTTCTGCAAAGGATAAAAGGAGCTGTTAAACTCTATGGTACATCTATTGAGTAGTACTCTCATGGCTGTAAGGCCTCCTACCCTAATTGACTGGTGAGTTACTTGGGGCTCAGATGAAGAAGCTCATATTCAGCAAATGAGTATTGACCGAAAGGGGAAATAATTTTTTAGTGCACTGAACAAGTAAATGGTTAGTTCAGGTTCTCAGACTACAGCTACCTGTTTTTGAATTTAATATTAAATGTAGTTAAGTTATTTATAAGTAAAAAAAAAAGAGAGACAGGCTCATAGTAACACCAGAAGTAATACCATCTTGAGTGGGACCAAATTTCCAAAACTGCAGGTTTTGGGGAAAAAAAAGGTTTTGTTGTTCCTGTTTTAAATTTTATTAATTTCTTATGATTTTGTTTGCTTATGTGTTAATGTGAAAGAATTTCAATCTAAAATGGTACTGAAAAATATAAATGAAAAATCGCACACAGGTGCCCTCAGGACTGAGAGACTGATTTCCATATATGCCTGATGTGCAGAAAACTGATATTACTGAAATTTTCTTAAATGATAGGGAGTTGGCCTCATATCAACCTTGGAAAGTTTTGCTTATGGTTTCCAGAGACCAGAACAAGAAATGACCCAAGTCAGGTTAGTTCCTCAAAATACATTGAACTGAGCTTTGTTTGTGTGATGGGACTGGTTTTATCTGCCCAGGTAGTAGTCAAAGTTGGTCTCTGTTTTTGATTTTAACAGACTCTCACTGAACTCTTCCCTCTTTATATTCCCTGCCTATAATACAGCCTATCCCAACCATCAATGAACTGCCCTATAACTTGCTATAGTTTGTGAGTCCAGAACTGCAATTCCTCTGCTATACCTGAATAAACTCATTTTTAAACAATTTTGAGTTTGCCTCATTTTAACCTTTTATTTAAGTTGACATGCATTATAATTGGAGAAGGGCAGGGAAACCCACTCTAATATTCTTGCCTGGAGCATCCCATGGACAGAGGAGCCTGGCAGGCTACAGTCCATAAGGAAGCAAAGAGGTGGACATGACTGAAGCAACTTAGTCACACGCACACATTATAATCACTGTCTCATTTTTGGTCACATCCGTCCATGGAAAAATATCTATCCCTCTCTCATTTCATATTTAGATACCCTCTGTTTATCATGGTTTGGACAACTATATGTATCTTTTAGAATATGAATATGATTCATTCAAGCTCCATCACAAAAGAGCCTCCATTTGAAATCAAATTTGAAGACAAATCTCTCCTTAGGAGCAAAGGGCCACACTTAATGGTGACCTTCAGAAAGTCCTGGGAAACCTTCAGAAATCTAAGTGCATTGCTGGTACAAAGCAAGAGTGTTCTGGGCTAATTTACTCCATGCTTACCTGAGGGCTGGTGTTCGAGAGTCATTGTGATTTATTTAGGGAATGTTTTGAAAGAAGAAACTCTCAAAGAAACAGAAGCAGTGGAAGAAAAAAGCAAAGTGAATGAGCCATTACAGAGGCCTGGATGGGACAGTGAAGGAAAAGAAGGGCATGAGTCCAAAGTGACACTCATGACCAGAAAAACTCCTTTTTTTTTTTTTTGGTTGCCTTAAGTGACATTAATGTCCTTCCTCGTTCTTCTCTGGAACTAGGATGGAGTGATTTGAGTTAGTTGAATAATGGAATTTCTTAAAGGGATTTCACAGCAACCATTTTGCTTGTTGCATGGATTCAAAATGCACGTTTCTGCTGCACAGAGGAGTTGGGCAGATGCCCGGGACAAACAGATGGGAAGAAGCCCCGTCAGTCACAGCTTACTCGACACTAATTCTGAAGGACACTGAGGCGTCTTCAGGGGAGAGATGCGGTAGCAAATGGAGAGTTGCTACCTGTGTGGATGCTTGTTCACAGTAGGTAGAGAAAACGGGCTGTCAACTGTGGTATTTTGGCAATTTGCCCACAAACTTCAAAAGCCAAATGAAAGAAAAGAAGGTTCACTTTCTTTGTCAAAAAAAAAAAAAAACCCAAACAAAGCAATCTTGCTGCTAGTGCTTGAAGCCAGTTCGAAGCCATAAAATCAATCATGATTTTATGATCTCCCAGAAGCTAGCAATCATATTGCCTTGCATCTGGGGTAAAAGCAAATAACAGGTGATACATGGGAACAGGAAATTCTTAACAGCTCCCTTCCTAGGTTTATTCCAAAAGGATGACATTTACAGGAAATGATAGCGCAATAGTTAACATGGAAATGAAACATTAACACTTAATGTGGCAAGACTAGGTTAAAGGTTAGCTAGATAATCTGAGCACTTTGAGACCAACTAGGCTTTATAAAATTTACCTCCAAAATTCTGAAGAGCTTTCAGGAGGGTTATCAGAAATACTGCCAATAATGTAGTTAAATCAACAAAATGTTAATAACAGGGGAAAAAGCATGCTTTTCTAATTTTGGAGACTGGTCTGGACTTTACAAATTTTCTCTCTTAAAAATAACCCTAGACTAAAGATCAGTTTGAACCCTCTTGATTGATTTTTATTCTAGTTTGGAAATGTCTTTATTGATATCATGTATAACAGTATATTGTTTCTCATATAATTCTTCTTACCACTATTCTTGAAGTTATATAAAATTTCAAAATTGTGGGAATGTCTAAAGTGCCGAACTTACCACAAATGAGCAGATTTGACCCTATAACTACTGAAACTTTAAGGGACTCACATGTGTACCACTTGCAAAGGAGCCTGACGAATGAAGGTCTCAGTTTTACTTAAGTTTTGACCTCAAATATATTTCCTTTGGGACATTCAAAATTTGTGCAGCTGTTGGGCTTTTTCCCCCTGCTTTGCTTCATTGAATTTATTTCTCAACCTTGACTAGTATTTACTAGTATTTTCAAACATGTACAATTTGTACGTATGTACATATGATTTTTTTGGTACGTAAAAAATTTAGCCTGATTGCATTTCCTAAGAGATTCAAGGAAACAGATTTCATTCTTTCTTTTTTTTTGCAGGAAAAGGTAATTTGAGGACCATGGACAGAGAAGCCTGGTGGACTATGGTCTGTGGGGCTGCAGAGTCAGACCCAGTTTAGCGACTGAACGACAGCAACAAGAGTTGGAGGACTATCATAGAGGGATTACAATCCCAAGTCCTCAGGTCAGACATTCAGGGTCTGATTCCTAAAACATTTCTCTGGAAAATTTGTGATTGAATTCTTTCCAGAAATATCACTATAAATCTATCCTCTAGCTTTTGTCTTCTCAAAAATCGGGTTTCAAGGCCTCCCTTGTACTTTTGCAGAATAATGGCTTCAAGCAAGGCAAAGGCCAACCCCAGTTGGCATCTCTACTGCTGTAGATGCACTTTGCATGGGCCGCACAGACACCCCTGTTCACTGAGGTAAATACAGAAAGTTCCATCTAACAACCATGCTGTCTGTTGAGTGTATGTGGTTTATTCACTCTTCAGAAACTGTAAATGCACTGAAAGTTGAGATTGTAAATTGCATGATTTTATACAGAGTATTGTAATTGCATATACTACTTCACCTGCTCTTGAATGGCTGAGTCAATGAGTGAACATATGTCTGACTTACAGTACAAAAACTTTCTTCAGGTTCCATCCAAAAATGGCTCAGAGGAGGTAAAGGTAGCCAGTTACAGCCTCTGGTCCATCTTCATTTCAGTTCTAAGCGTAATTTATGTTATTGTAAAAAACCAATAGAATTTGTGGCTTCCTGTTCTATGTGTTGAACAGAAATAACAATTTAAGTTAAGGTCAATGCATGGACATCAGATTTAAATTTTCAATTCATCCAAAGAAAAACATTAGGAAGTTATCTGGTCTATCTCTTCTGTTTCTTGAGGTATTCCTCTTAAATTTGAATGCCACATTTTTGGTGATAAATAAATGCACAAACATATAATGATGTATGATGGTAATGATTGTTTTTAATCAACACCAAACAAATCACTTTTTAGCTCTACCAACTTTGGAAAGTTGAATTATAAACCACAGTTTACATCTTTGTCCTTTGATATTGTCCCAGAATTACATGTCCCTGGTGTTTTATTGCATGGTTTAATACAAGCAGGTGTGACACACAGCCAAAAAAGAATTATGTCTATAATGCTGATAGCTGTGTTAATATTCTTAAGGCATACCATAGTCTTATATGAGACATTTTATCTTGGAATTTTTCTTTGAATTACCTTTCCTATGACTCTCTGTCACACAGAAATATCTCTCAAAAAAGTTGAAATAGCAGAAAGGCCAAAAATCTGGGTGAGTAGGAAAGATGGAACCTCCTAGAAGTTAAGTGTGAGTAATGCCTACATATTGTGTAGCGTTATTTAATAATTTACTTATTAGTTTGTTAGATTTTATCCAAATAGACTTTGCTTTTAATTGACAGTTTTGTGTGTGTGTGTGTGTGTGTGTGTAATTAGTGTTCACAGAATGAAAATTTTAAAGCATATGATTACTTTTCTATTTAAAAAAAAAATCACTTGTGAGTCTAAACTCTTCTGCTTTGATTAGAGACAAAAATATACAGAAAAGTGTTGTCTGGACCTGGCTCCTAGTTGTTAAATACAGTCTGTGCTATGCATGCTACACTGAAATCAATAACCACTAGTGATATTAAGATGATAAAAGAAACATACTAATTAATTTTTTAAATTGCTCTTTTCTGTGAAGCATTGTTTGACCTTTAGCTGTCATGCATGCACGTATATCCATGACTAAGAGTGCAATCAGGCTGTGTTAGTTTTTACATTTACAAACTACTATTCTCTAATGTCACCTACTCATACCATAATAAGAGAAACCTGACAACTATAAGAAATATCCAGATTAATACTGCACAGTGCTTCCAAATTAGGAACAATTTTGGTGACTCTTTTCTTTTTGTTTCAGGAAGAAATGATTGAGTCATAAATTGTGATTGAGAATGTAGTTGGGAAGAAGTCAGATTATAAATCTATATTTCCTCTAAATGTTTTCATGACGCAATTTCTATTACATAAAATATTTTTTTTGTCAAATGAAAGTAGGAAAATACTTTCTTGCTAATATGATCGTTTAATTACAAATGAATGTCTGATATCTGTAAGTACATAGTGCCGATGAAATCTTGAGCCATTTCTGAATTTATGAGGTAGAATCCACAAGGCTTGAGCACTCAGATGTCTGATTTTCTACAGACCATTCCTAGAGTTATACAAATTTTTCTGTTAATTGTGAGCCATGTTAATGAAAGGCTATTAGAATGCTGAAACATGGAAAGAGAGTATTAATCATCTTTCACTATAAATTATTTTTCTATTCTTTTCCGTGAATATTTTTTTTCTCATATTGGGTAAAAATATCCCTTGATGATTAATGATAGCTTTAGATGATGTTAGGAAAATAGACAAAAAGAATTAAGGCATGAAGGATGGAGAAACCCAGAAGTTATTGCATAACTTTTGCTGACATCGGTTTCTGTTTGAATGAGAAGGCTCTCACCTTACAGCTGTGATCTGGTCCTCGACTTCATAAACACCCAGCTTTCGATACACCGCATACAGGAGTTTGTCACCTTGGAAAGCCGTTCCTCGACCATCCACCAAGGCAATGACTATCCCTTCCTTACTTGCAAGATAAGATATCCAACTAATAGAGAATATAGACCTTACACTCTGACTGCAGGGACCACCATACCTAAAGGGAAAGAAGAAAGAGAATTTCTGATGTTTTTGTGAAACTCAGCTTCCCATCGGGGCCAAGAATTGCCTTTAGTATTTCCCAGTACATTTGTATGATAAAATTTCAATAACAGCGGCATTAGAACTGGCTCAGAATCAAGAGAGGACCAGGCTTTTCCCAGAGGTTTGCTACAAGGAAGTTGTTCTGGGACACAGCCCCTCCTATTCCCCAAAACGGATACATCTAGGGTTGGCATTTCAAGGAATATGTGTGGGTTTTTCGTCATTTCTGCCACCTGCCACTTGCTAAAAGCAGGCATAAGATATACTAAAAAAAATGCATGGTGTTTTAAGCAAATTGTGTGTAGGTCAGCACTGATTTGGGGTGTGATTCCACAAAATGTATTCCATTCCCTTATTTCATTTCTAACTCAATTACATAAGACGTGAAGATGATTTACAATATTTTTTTTGGCTGCAATTTCTCTATCTCAAAGGTATTCTGACACATTAGGCAATTTGCCACACAAAGGAAATTCAAAACAGCAAATGCAAGCAAGTCCATCTAAAAGCCTCAAAACTTTCTCAAGCTATTTTAAATAGCCATATTTTATTTACTCTGATTAGTTGAGGAATATATAAAAACAGCATCAATAGGAACTGTTACCGAGGAGAATGGTTCATTCTATCTCACAAATGTGTATTTAATACAGCATACTTTCAATAAATAGTTTTTAAACCAAAGAAAATATTACATACACTTGAATTAGCAAGGGATACTTCTTTGATTTGTCAAACTGAGGAGGAAGAATCATCTTGTACCACAATGCTTGAAAAACAAAAACAGAAAAATCTTCATTCCACAATACTCAGCATTATTTATTTTCTTTAATAATAATATATAACATAAAATCAACTTATAATTAGTAAATTGTGAAGAATCAAGACTGTTTTTATTTTTATTATATATTTTGTCTAATTTACAAGTTACTAGAAATATCAAACTATTGTTTTTCTAGAAGCACACATTCTAAAATTAAAATTAGATAAACTTTAAAAAAATCAGTGTTGAAATGGAGCTATAGAAAAATATCAACCTTATTCACAAACATATAAGAGATATTTCATAAAACCTTATTGCTACAGTAAGATTTTTAAATTAAGATCCCATAATATTATAGAGTTGTACTATAATATTTACCCTACAATTTTGTTTTTAAAAAGCAAGATAAGTGCTCAGCTTCATATTTATTCATGAGAAGTTTTTAAAGATCTTACTAATATTATCCACTTTAAGTTTCTTAATTTCTTCTTTAGGCAGCTGAATATTTTTCAAAGCATTTTCCAATTCCTTGTTGTCTTCCAGGATTTTAATTTCTTAAAAAAAAAGTTCATTTTTAATTAATAGAAGTTCTATAAAAAGTTTCTTTCTTAAAATGTCTTTGAATTTACTATGGATGAAACTGAAATGGTATATGGATTACTTAAGGATTTTCATATTGACAAGCAGATTTTTAATACAGGCTTTACAGCAGGGATGAGCTTGTAAGAGACATCAATCATTGTCTCCTAAACTGACCCTGATGGCATCAAAACTCATTTTGAGCAGAATCACAGAAGTAACAATGCTTATTCAGCCACATTTTCCTGTGTCCAACTTTTTTTTTAATAAGTGCCCTGAGTAAGTAGCATTTTGAAAAAAAATATTTACTAAAACAAAAGTGGTAGAAATAAAATCTATATTGCTGATACTTCATATTTAAAGCAATTAAGTATATAGCTATAAAGTTCATTTTAAAATCTTCAGTGCACAAGATAAAATATTAAGTCTTTGATTTTTTTCACATCTATTTCTTTCTTAAACTCTTCCTGCTGTACTTGCTTAATATAGGATATTCATTTTTTTTTTGTAATTGAATTACTGTGCATTCAATTCCTTCAAATCCTTTCTTTCAAGGTAATTATATATCTTAGTAGGACAACCGTATATACACACTATGATCTTTGTCTTTGATCATAAAGTGTTAGCCACTCAGTCATGTCTGACTCTTTGTGACCCCATGGATTGTAGCACTCCAGGCTCCTCTGTCCATGGAATTCTGCAGGCAAGAATACTATAGTGGGTTCACATTTCCTTCTCCAAAGGATCTTCCCAACCCAGGGATTGAACCTGGTTCTCCTGCATTGCAGGCAGATTCTTTACCATCAGAGCCAACCCAAGACTCCTAAAGAGAACTCTCGAAGGGGGCACGTGGAAAAGATCTCCTAAAAAACTGCTGTTTAACTGAACAAATCCATTGATCTCCTGAGAAAAGTTAGGTTTTTGAATAATAGGTGACGTTTGTAGCTTTATTTTTAAAAAGAGTGTCTGGGTGACTTCTGAAATGCAGCGGGCCTCTGGACTCTTTGTTTTTGTGCTTTTTTAAAAAAGTGGTCCTTGAAGATGGGGAGCTGGGGGAGTACTTGTAACTACACTGAGTTTGCCAAACCACTTCTCTTGTAACTCTCAGTTTTCATGTACTCATGGCATTTTGCGTCAACGTGTTACATTTAATCTTAGAACAAGGATAGATGTTTTGGTATGAGTTGTATAAGATACATAATACATTTCATTTTAACTTTGGATAATCCATCAGGAAAGAGATAGTTGTGGCAATTTAAAAGTTAAAACAAAAAAAGGGAATAACAGGAGATGGGGAGAGATAAATTAGGAGGTTGGGATTTACATATATGTACTACTGTGTATAAATAGATAAACAACAAGGACCTTCTGTATAGAACAGGGAACTATCAATACATTCAGTATCTTGGAACATCTTATAATGAAAAAGAATCTGAAAGAGACTATGGTACTGCTAAGTCACTTCAGTCGTGTCTGACTCTGTGCGACCCCATCCCTGGAATTCTCCAGGCAAGAACACTGGAGTGGGCTGCCATTTCCTTCTCCAACGCGTAAAAGTGAAAAGTGAAAGTGAAGTCGCTCAGTCGTGTCTGACTCTTCATGATCCCATGGACTGCAGCCTACCAGGCTCCTCCGTCCATGGGATTTTCCAGGTAAGAGTACTGGAGTGGGGTGCCATTGCCTTCTCTGGAAAGAAACTACACACACACACACACACACACACACACACACACACACACACACACATATAAATGAACTTCCCTGGTGACTCAGAAGGTAAAGAATCTGCCTGCAATGCGGGAGACCTAAGTTTGATCCCTGGGTCTGGAAGACTCCTGGAGAAGGGAATGGGCCCCTACTCCAGTATACTTGCCTGGAGAATTCCATGGACAGAGAACCCTGGCGGGCTACAGTCCTTGGGGTCACAAAGACTCAGACAGAACTGAGCGACTTTCACTTTCACTTTCACTTTAAGGACTTTTCAGGTGGTGCTGGGGTAAAAAATGCTCCTGCCAATGCAGGTGATGTAAGAAGTGTGGATTTGATCCCCTGGAGGAGAAAATGGCAACCCACTCCAGTACTCTTGCCTGGAGAATTCCATGCACAGAGGAACCTGGCAGGCTACAATCCATGAGGTTGAAAAGAGTTGGGCACAACTGAAGTGACTTAGCATGCATGCCTAAGTGAATCACTTTGCTATACACCTGAAACTAACACAGCATTGTAGATTAACTATATTTCAATTAAAAACTCAAAACCAAAAAAGATAAGTTAAATGAATACTCAGTTCTAAGTACAATGAAGCCAGTCCTTCATTCTGTGTGTGGGTTCTGGCTGGGGAACTGTCAAGGATAAAGGGAATCTATCTGGAGCAGGCACACAGAGTGGCTGTCATATTTACTTGACCATGTTTATCATTTTGCCAACAGATGCTGGAAGTCTGAGACAATTCACGGATGTTGCCTGATTGGGTTGACCTTGATTCCTTCTCTAGTCTGTTCCCAGATAAGGACTTACTGAAATGACAAGTTGAATAGAAAAGCTTATTAATACTTCTACAGTCCAGAGTTGCATCTTTATGGACAGTAAATGAGCAATTTTCCTACCTCTTGGAGCAAAATAGAATTTCATAGGGCTGTGAAGAGAGGGAGGGGTTGCAATTGGACTTCTCTATGTGGCTTTGCTTTAGAAGTGTATAATATGGCAAGGATTGCTACAGCCCAGACTATACCTCTTACCTTCTTTTACTCATCATTGTATACTCGATGCCCAGCATGCTCAGTACCAAGTACATGATATGTCATTGTGCTCTCCATATGTTTGGAGACTCTTCATTATGATGAAATCAAGGTGTAAGAATGATAGATCACATCTGACTTATTTGTTAAAATCATATTAACTATGATATATTATTCATTGATTAAATTATGTGAAGACTCTTCAGGAAACCTGATAAATAAAGCTATTTAATCAGCTGATCAATTTAAATGAAAATCTGCTGTGTCTGAAGTACCTATGCCTCAAATGGGTCCTCCATATCAAGTGTCAACTCTTCTCCATTTTTATAGCATCTGGGTCAAGTGCTATTTGTTATTGTCCAATGACTTGACTTCACTTTGCAGAGAAAATATAGTGATTACACTGTTTTCTACAAAACATTGCAGGTGGATTCTTTACCCACTGAACTATCAGGGAAGCCCTGTTTTCTACAAACTTTCATAAAAATACATCAAAAATGTCCTCATTCTCTCTCATCAAAGGCCAGAGATAAATTTCCTCACCTGTCTCTGGACTCCACTTTACCCAGAGTGGAGGGACATTCACTCCTTTATGTCTTCAACCATGGTCTCCACATTTCTTCCATCAGCATTCAACCATTCTCAAATGTTTATCAGCTTTCAAAAGCTAATTTAAACCTCTATCAATCTCTTCCAGGATTATCCACCTCTTTCCTCCACTCATCAGTCAAACCTATTGAAAATAGTCTCTTTTTATTTACTTACCTCCTATGCAAACCTAAATTTACTTCAATCTTGCTTCTACCTCCACCACTCCACTGAAACTGTTCTGACTGAGCTAATGCTCATCCTTGCTTTGCTAAGCTCATTGATTTAGGGAAGGTCTTGTTTTACTCTGAAGTGCTTGACACAGACGAGCACTCCCTTTTCTTGAGATCCTCTTTCCCCCTGCATGCCATGAGTCCATACTCTCAAGGGTGTGCTTCTCCTTCTGTCCGCCCTTGGCCTCCTTTACAGGTTCATTTTCTCTTTCCATTTCTCATGTTGATGTTCTACACAATTTTACCCTAGGCTCATTCTTTACTACCCTTGCCCACCCTCACTTTCCCCACACTGCTCTCTCATCCATTTCCACAAACTTAGTAACCACGTACTCCATAAATGAATAACTTCCTGATGATTATCTTCAACTCAAACTAATCCCCCAACATCCAGGTCCAAAAGTTTGTCACTCCAGGACAGTTCCTCTTGGATATATGTCATCAGTACCTCAAACTAAATATTCAAAACAAAATTCATCACCTCTCCAAAAACGTTCTGTCCACTGTCGGTCCCATCTTCCAATAAAAAGCATCAGTATGAATCCATTTGACCACGTTAGACATCCAAACAGCATCAATCTCTCCCTTATAGTTATGAGTCTTAAGGTTGATGCAGTCATCATTAGGAAACATTTCTTAACCCCCTATTCCAGAGGAGGAGCCCTGCTAATATGCTTTCATGAATCTCTATTTTCCCTATCTTAATACTTTATCCCACTGTGTTGTAACTGTCTGTTTACAAGTTTTCATTCCCCACTGACCTGTAATCTCCTGAGAACAGTACCATCTCTAATGCAATATCTGTTCATTTTTAGGATGTATTTTCTAGCAAAGTGCCTGGTTTAATGTAATAGGTGCTTAATAAATATGTACTGAATGAAAATTTTTGGCACCAAATGCAAAGAGAAACTAAATAAATAGAAGACATAGCATCTGCTCTGAAAAGCTACTCCAAAGCTTATCTGGTAATAGATTAAAAATACAGATGCCCTAGCCCAATATAAGACTTATTAAAGTGGAATTTTGGAGGAGGGCCTGAGAACCTGTATTTATAATAAACTTCTCTGGATAATTTCATCATGGGGCAAGTTTGCAGAACTGCACTATAAAAGAATTTTCATTGGTTTTGAGAGTTAAAAGCATGCAAATACATATAACATATATAGACACATGAACATTGTACCTATTTTGTAAGTACTGAGTGAAGTGATAAAGTTTTGTAAGCAGTACAAAAATTGGTATCTACCAGGAATATGAGAAGGATAGTAAGAAAGTGGAAATTCATTAAAAAAGAGAAACTGACCTTTATTTTGCAGTCTTGCAATTATTTTCTCCTGATTCAAATGGCTAAAAGTTATCAAGATTATTTTATGCAAATCAGAGATTGTGTTCTCTTTTGAGAACAAATGAGAATTACACATTTATGGTGATTTCCATTAAAACAAAGACTTACAGATTTGAAACTATTCCTGCTTTAAAATTTCTCTCACTGAAGGTTGAAATGAGCCAAACTCAGACATACAATCTGTTATTCTTTAAAGTATTTCATTATTAGACACAAGGTTAAAACAACAATAAAAACCCCCAAAACTTCAAAACGAAACTAAATTCGCAGTTTCATTATTACAATGCTGTCCTGTCCTGAGCTCCTGAATGGATTCTGATTTTCCCCATTGCCTTATTTTCACCTGTACGTAGGCCATTGAGCTGGCAGTCAAACTAATTCCAAAGCAGTCAGTCTCCTAACTTGTCACCAAAGCTGTCCAAGGACAATCACAGGCTTGAGTGCTAAAGTCCCTTTTTGTCCTTAGATTCCATCAACTTCAACCCCACAACGTTTCATAGTAAATCAAAAGGTAACAGAGAACCGCAGGAAGAGTCTCAGGGCAATTATACACTTGGGTATCTCCCTCGAGAGTAAAAATGGTCATCTTTGAGCTGTGAACTATTTTTGAACCAATATCACGAATACAGGATGGAGGAGATCTGCCTTGATAGCAGTTGAAAATGGAAAGAGCCTCCAAATTTCAGGGCTCTCATACGTGGCAACAGTGTGATGTAGCTGTTAAAACAAAAAAGCTAGCATGATAGTCACCCTCTGCTTTGAACTGGAGTTATATCTGGAACTCATCTCCAGTCCGGGATGTTAAAAAAAAAAAAAAACAGCAGGCCTTCTTATTCCGGAGGGAGAGTGTACTAAAAGTCTTCAGTTTCCTTCCAATTTTAAGCTTCTGTGTTTTTATAAGGGTGATTGGGGAAGACAGGATTAATTCGTCTTATATAACTCATCTGCTTTATGCCAGGTTCTTACTGCAAATAATAATTAACTTTCATATGATCAGGCTTGACAAAGAATAGGTTGATTAATATAATCATAAGCTATGCAATAAGCTATATGTCACTGTTCCCCTTGCTGGTGTGGGGAAGCTGTCTTGCTTCCTCTAGTTTCACAAGAGTCCAGGCTTTCTTAAGACAACAGCATATGGAGACAGTACCTTGGTCGGTGCGGCCATCATGAAGGGTGGAAATGGGGAGCCCTGGGCCTGTGCACGGGATGAAAACAAAAACGTGGCTTAGTTTTAAAATAACATTTAGCTTTCAATAAGAATTGCTAGTCGTATTTATGATTACTGTCAAGCTCAATCACCTCTTTTACTTATATAACTACTTTTTTTTCTCCCATAAAGAAGTAAACATCCCCTTTTAAGTTACATTCAAACAACACATGAGACCAGAGTCCAGTCAAAGAACAGACATAAGAGAAGAGTTACCTGTATATATTTCCAAGAATGATCCTAAATAGTATTTAATTACACAAATGGGCCCCAGAAGCTGCAGTGATAAATGGCATTCTGGGAAGATATGCTGTATGGGCCAGTTTTAGCTGTGTCTTTAACTTCACCAATACTCAGATTGTATTTTCAGTCTTGCATCTTAGTTCAATGTTCGGTTTATTTTGGTAGGTAGAACTTAGCAACTTTTTTTCTCTCACTTAATTGCTATCAGTTCAGTTCAGTTCAGTTCAGTCCCTCAGTTGTGTCTGGCTCTTTGTGACCCCATGAATCTCAGCACGCCAGGCCTCCTTGTCCATCACTAACTCCTGGAGTTTGCTCGCCATAGGCAGAAATAAATTTATATAGAAAACATTTCCTGTTCAATATGCTGTGACAGGACACATTCCCTACAAAACAGACCTAGAAGGAGTTTTGTGCACCAAAAGCTCATCTGGGGTGCTGTATTAGGATCCCAGCTAATGTGGGGGAAGAGAAAAAAAGGTGGTGGGCTAAGGGAAAGTGGGGCGGGGTGCAGTCACAACAGAGACCTCAGCCAACCTCACTGGGAGCTCTGGAGCTGGCTGGCCTTCAGAGTTGTCTTGAATGGAGCCAACTAGTTTGCCTTTTATCTCCCAGAATGGAGTGATTCTTGATTTTGGCCTGAGAGAAGAGCGATCTCTGGCTTGGGTGCAGGGGGCCCAGCTGTAAACTTTTAGCCACCAGCTCTCTCAGCAGCTGGAGAAATGAGGACCCAGTCCTGAAGGTAGGAGGTCTGAGTGGCAAACCAGTGTCCACCAGATAGTTCGACATGGAATTCAGGTTCTCTGTGCAGAAATTGGCCTTTTTTTTTTTTTTTTTTATCTTAATTCCCCAACAGGGATCTAACTTTTGCTCTCCTGCAGTGAGGTGGAAGCATGGAGTCCCAGTCACTGGACCACCAGGGAAGTCAAAAAATTGGTCATTTTAACAATATCTGTAAATATTAAAAAATATATTATTTACTTGAAATGTAGAATAAATAATACCTGGAAATATGTTTGTAAAGTTATTAAAAACCTTCTTCTGCCTTGTTCCTGACACCTTTCGGCCTTCAGAGAACATGATTCTGACTTGCTTCTCAGTGTGGTGTGCTATAAGTGTTAAAAGTGGCAGGCCCCATGGGCGAAGCCGGAGGCTGTCTAGTTACACCCATATTTGTATGAGTGATTGTGATTCTGGGGTCTTAGTCCCATTTTCCAGGTAACCTTTATAGGCAATAAAGCTAATATTTTGATTTCCTGCCTGACTCCTCAATCTGACCTGAGAGCGAGGAGAAAAGATATCATTTATTAGGCTCCCTCAAAAACCAGCAGTACTTATTGTGTGGAGTCTAAATTTTACAGAATTTAATCTCAGAGATTTTCATTTTGATTCGATTTTCCTCAACATTATTAAAAGGTACAAATGCATATTGTATGTAAGGCATACATGTATGCCTATAACATGTAAGGCAATGAGACATGAATCTGAATTTCTAAACTTCAGTTAAATAGCACCCACCTTATGGGATATTCATAGGTGTGCAGTTCCAGTAGGGATAACTAACATATATCTTTTGACCAAACTATGAGACAAACTAATGACTGATTGCCCTTGACACAAGTGGCCTGAGGGTGTGATCCTTGTGGCAGAAGTATTCTTTGCACTGCTTTTGTTCCATTAGCATAATCAGTATGATTTTACCTACTTCAATCCTATTATCTGGGATTTACTCACCATCTCTCTCAGAGAGTTTGAAGTTACATAATGAAGCTTTACTCTTAGTCCTAAAGGGGAAGATTTCAAGGTTTTTCCTATGATGGTGCAGTGACTCATTTTACTGGAGCTTCAAAAACACCAGACGATGTGATGCTTCCCACACAGTATATTTTTTGCTAAATGGGAAATTACCATACTGCCGAGGAAGAGTGAGTGTGGAAAAGTCAGGCGATTCAAGTTCCAGAAAGGAGTCTTTCACCAACTTTTCATGAGAGATTAGTATTTGATTCCTTACTCTTCAGGGGGCACTTAGGCTCAAGTAGATCTTAGGAAGACACTAAAAAGTGGCATAGTGCTTTCAAAAAGCATTAAAGCACTGTACAAATGCAGAATACATAAACTATAAATGTGTTTGTATGAGTAGGGTCACTGATGTCTTTATCAGTAAATGTATCAGCATAAAGGGCTTCCCTGGTGGCTCAGAAATAAAGAATCTGTCTGTCAATGCAGGAGATGCAGGTTCGATCCCTGGGTCGGGAAGATCACATGAAGGAGGAATTGGCAACCCACTCTAGTATTCTTGTCTGGGAAAACCCATGGACAGAGGAGCCTGGTGTGCTGTAGTCCATGGGTTGCATAGAGATAGACACAAATTAGCAACTGAACAACAACAACAACAAATATCAGCATAAAAATGAGGTTTGGGGTACGCTTTGCAAAAGGCAGCAATGTTTTGATCTTCCCTAGTTACCTATGTCCATTCCACAAACATTCTATGTCTATCACGCACTAACCATTCTTTTTGGCCTTATGAATATAAAGATGAAAGGAAAGTTTATTCTGCCTCCAGGAGAGAAAATAGACAACCAGATGATTCAGGACAGTTATTTCAATGATACCCTGTGCCTGGCATGTAAGCTTCAATATATGCTGCACGAATATGTAGTTTGGGATGAAAAATGCTGCACATAAATTGAGAGGGACGTTTAACGTATGCCTTGAAGTGCTGTAACCACAATCAGCACATAGGGTCATGAACAACAATCTTTTGACTTTACAGAGATGCCACAGACCAAACCCTTTGCGAACGTGTTATACTAAAGTGGTATCTGTGCCATCTTAAAGGGGGCATTTGAATTAAAATGCTTACTCATTTTCACATAGTCAAAGAGCTGGGGTGAGGTTCTGGGCCCAGATGATTGGACTGAAGAAGTGGCGTGTCGGGGTAACCTTTCTTTTGGCAAGTAAAGGAAACCTCAGGGTCCTCTACACTGAGCAGGGATCAAAATCAGTCAGAGATTCTGTTTATATTCTGAGCTGCCCACTCGAATACGGGCAGTTGACACCGGAAACAGAAGAATGGCATATGTTTTGTAACAACTCCCTTCTGTTTTCTGTCCACCCTCAACTCACAGGGAAACTCAGGGATTAATAGTGGTGGGGGGAGGGGTGTCAGAACACAGAATGGAGGGGCAGGTATGTTTCAGATCAGTTTTCCAAAATCTCCATAATGACTAGCAAGGACCTAACATATCTCAATGATTTACTGGTGGCCTAACCCAGCTTTGCTATGCGTTCAAGATACAGATGACAGGTTATGCATAAAATAAAATAATCTGGATAGAAATTATTTGTTAAATGGACATATAACCTAAACAACCAGGAAACATCTAGTATATTTTATGAGCTGTTTTTTTTTTTTTTCAATAGTTGAATGAATTACTTATCGTGTTTCTCAAATTTAGAAAGGACATACTAGATGACAAAAGCTTATTTTCCATACCCATGGAAGCTATAGTTCAAAGAATTGCTGGCCTCCAAGACAAAGAGCTCACATTTCTTTCCCTGACTATAGGAGATTGTCATTTCTCCAAGCAAATGGGGCTGAAGTCCAGGAACCATTTTATCAGAGGATGCTTCTTTTTATGATATTGCTCTCACAATACAACGTCATGGTGCTGTGGCACATGGTGGGTATAAGGTTGGGATTTATAGCCAAGGAACTTTTACTCCCATCTGGCTCTGATGCTTACCAGCAGTGTGAACCTTTTACAAAAGGCCTGTTTCCTCAACTGCAAAAAATGGAGATAATAATACCTTTCTATCCTCCTTACATTTTTTTCCCGTAAGCATTAGATAAGATAAGGCAGATAAGGTCCTCACATATAACAGGTGCTCAATAACCTGTAGCTAAGGATTGATCAGATAATGATGACAAGGACAAGGAAAGTGGCAGAGAAGGGTAGAGCGTGTGTTAGGTCCGTTACCTACCATAGCAGACGAGTGCGTAGTACTTGGCATAGTCGCTGAAACTTGCTGTGTAATATTGGCACCTTTTTTTCCTTAGATGGCAAGTAATGCACTTCTTGCTTGGAGAATGGCTTCCAATGCTAATTCTAGAGGGAAATGAAAATAAAACTAAAAGCTGAAATTTTGAGATTGTATTTATCAAAATGTACTACTCCGTGCAAAATGACTGATTTACATATTAACATCAAGCTCACTATTTTTCTGTTGCCAATATCATTTAAAGTAAGGGAGAATCACAGTATTTTGCTTTATCTGATCTTCAATCCATCTTTGCCTGAATAGGCACAAACGTTGAGGGAGAAGTCCTCGGCGGTTTTCTGGCGGTGGGAGAAATATCTAGCACCTCAAATGGGAGCGAGGTAGTCACTTCTCATAGCTATCAATCTCTTACTTTACAAAGTGGTTGAGAATGCATAGTTCTTTCACGTCCCATGTACCATCTCTCTCCCATCTGCTCAAAGCAAGTCATGTTAAAAGAAATCACACATTATAGGAATAAATACAATGCCTGGTATACAGTACTAACTTAATGAATGTGTGTTACATGAATTTTCTCAATTACTTCCTACAATGTGTGCTCCCATGGCAAAACAGACAATAAAGATTTGACAGTATCACCAAGAAAGGGGTCTCTTGTCCTTATCATTTGTCTAGAAGGGGAAATTAGTAATAAGCCATTTGGGAACAAAGCCAAACAAACATGGTTCTCAGTAGATCTCATGCCTTTCATTTTATTTGGCAGGAAACCTGGGTTCCTGGAAACTCTTCTCGGAAATGCCCCCTCCAAAGGGCCTTAACAAGCCAACCTGTACCTACCACGCTGGGACAACTCCTCTCTGGGTAATTGACTTTAACATACAACTTCCCACACCTTACCCCAAACCCTCAGAGTCTCATTTGGGGAGGACCAGGTGGTTTTATGCCAGGAGGCAACCAGAGGCGGAGTCCTGATGTGGCTGGTAAGTTTACCTGTGGCCACTGCATTGTTCCTTCTACTGCTGCCTCTGACTTTGCCTTGAGCATAGTAGAGGGTGATCAGAGTCACTGCTATCATCAGAGGGGGATTCTTCTCAACATATGAAAAGCTATGATCCAGAAGGGAACAGAGGAATGCAGCAGGAGGAAAAATTTATTTTTTCAGTGCAGTTAGTAGTATTCATATTTATATTTTGGTGTGATCTTGGAAAACATTAGGTAGGCAGTTAACAATAAGGGGTCAAGTTCAGCATGCCCAGGTATAAATCTTGGCCCAACAACATCCCTGACTGCATAGAATTGTTGTTGTGATTAAATGAAATTACATATATAAAGCAGATAAAAATGTGCAAGGCCTATAGCAGACCACTAACCCATGGAAGCTATTGTTTTCACTTCCACATCCAGAAGGGACTGTTAAGGGCACCATTCCAATCACCAAGGGGCCCATAAACTAAAACATTAATATATGAACAGAGATGAATTCCTTCTAATCATAATAGTCTCAAAGCAAGTCATGTTAAAAGAAATCACACATTACAAGAATAAACACAAAGCATCATATACAGTAGTAACTTGATAAATGTGTGTTACATGAGTTTTCTCAATTACCTCTAAATTTAGTTAAAATGTTTAATGCCATGTTTATATCAGTATTAAAATTTCTTAATTTTTCTTTTTGAAAACATTTGGTTAGCTGGTATGTTAGGGGGCATATATTCTTATAGTGATATACACATTCTCTGAATATTTTAATTCATAAATTAATTCTATTACATTTCAGCCTTTAAAAAATATTTTATGTATTTTGAGGACTCTGATTGATTTTTATTCAAATTTCAATATATAAAAATATTAGAATGAATTGACATAAATTACCTATAGATATTTCTTCTTCCAGGGTAGCCTTCAAATTCATTGCTAGAATAAAACCTGAAAATATATTCAGAAGTTATCAGATAATTATTGATGGCTAAATGGTGATAGAATTGTTAATATAGTATTAACATAGTAAACAATATAGTCCAACTTTAATGGAATGAAGCAATTAATTGGCACTTATGTACACAAATTGCTGCTGTTCATACTTCTGCATTTTGTGTACATACTCTGACTTATACATATATAAAGTATATTTGCACAAATATATTTATAAATTATAGGAGAAATATTAAATTATGTTGAGTACTCTTTTTTGGTTAAGCTAGGATGTTTGATTAATATCACCTCTTTCCTTTCCATAATTAACAGTTTACTGATTTCTTTGTGCTATACTATTTAATTTTGTCTATGATTTTTGAACACGTTTAGAATTTATTTTACAGAAGCACTGACAGTAGATCACTTTTTTATAAATCAGGAAACTCATCTACCCAAGGATACCACACAAAGGGGCATGCTAATTTACCCACAAGCAAAACAGGTCACAAGAGAGCATGCTTGTTACTTAAGTATCTTGGTCCCAGTTCTAACCTGTCTTAACAAAGTGGGAAATCCAATTTAATGGGCATGATTTTCTCCTCTGTGAGTTCATCTGAATATAACAAAATAACTGACATTTAATTTTTAGGAAGAGCACAATAAAGTGTTAAAAGTTTTAGGTTTGGTTTCTTATTTTTAATTCTCAGAACTTTTAATTCACCCAAGTACTTGTATATCCTCACTGAAATAATGACCTTTTTATTCCCAGTAAAAGGCACCAGTGTGCATGTTAATTGCATCTGAATCTTTGGGACCTCATGAACTGTAGCCGCCAGGCTCTCTGTCCATGGGATTTTCTAGGTGAGAATACTGAAGTGGGTTGCCATTTTCTCTTCCAGGGGATTTTCCCAGCCCACGGATAGAACTGTGTCTTCTGAACTGGCAGGTGGATTCTTTACCACTGAGACATCTGGGAAAACCCCCAGTAAAAGGAAAAGGCAACAGAATACACCTGATTCCTACTTTTAACTTTACCTTCAAAACCAGCATCCTTCTAAATGTCTTTACTGACTTCACATGACTCCAAACATCACTATACTTGCTTTTCCCACATCATCTCAAACTACCTGTGAATAAACTACTCAGATTTTTCCAAACTGCCTCCTACAGTTTGCTTTCTTTTTGTCATGTCGAAGGTTTCACAATTGTCTTTGTCTCTAACACTTAGAACAGAGTCCACTTTCCCTCTTTCCCTTCCCTTTTCCCTCACAGCCACTGACTTACCTTTTCAGCCTCTGTCTCTCTTCACTGTCTGTCTACCCATCCTCTCATTCATTTAACTATTTTGTTCCAGGCACTATCTCATGTTCCAAAGATAAAAAAAAAAGGATATATAGTTCTGTCTCGGAGTCTGCATTTCGTTGCCACTCTTCTAGTTCAGGCTTCTGTCACCTCAGGCCTAGATTATGACCATACCAGGGTCTTCCTGCCTTCAGTTTCCCCTACCTCCTAAACATATTATTCCTGAAATCTCCCATTAGGTCTTATCTTATCACTCATCTTACACGGGCAGTTTTAATGGCTGCTCCATGTAATGGCTAAACTCCTTTGCTGACATTTCAAAGAATTCCATGGATTGGCAATAGGTTTCTAAAACAATTTCATCCTGTGAAGCTGGACTAATTATCTTCCTCTCTTGCTCTTAGAATTCAAGCTAATGGCAGGGTAGTTACAAGAGAGTGCCCTAGATTTGGACTTTATTAGAAGTAAAAGGGGAAAAAAACTACACATTCTTGAGTAGAGATGTTTAATCAAAAATGCTTATTTTAAGATGGTTTATTTAGATAGTACACAGGATGGACTGAAAAGGAAAGACTCAGAAGAAAGAAGCCCCATGTTGAGGTTAATAATAAGAATCTTAGATTTGATATATTCTAGGTTTAAATCCTAGTTCTACCACTAAATATGTAGCCTTGCCCAAGTTAATTAAATTTCCAAGTATCAGCTTTCTCATCTGTAAAACTGGGATTATCATTTCTACTTTATATTATGTGGTACACAGCAATCACTTAATAAATAATAGCTATTACAGATAACAATATCAAACTTATACAACAGTGAATCACTTCAAGAATGTTTCTTATCAAGGGGCTGCCCTCATGGACTTCTGAATCTAGCTTACTGCTTCAAGTGCTAGAGGGAAAATTTATCTTTAGGACCAGTTACTATTCTAAAACTTTTATACTTTTAATGTAATTATATACCAACTATCAGAAGAGAAATAACCACCTACTAAATGTTCTTTCCAAATAGGAAATTGTGTTGACTAGTTATTAAAGAATGTGTAATTTTAATGAAACCACAGCTGTCTGAACTACACTTTAGAATAAGTAATAAAAATGCTCTTAACTGAAAGCAGTGGTGCTATAGATTTCATCTGTCCATCAGTGCCAATTAAAACCTGAATGGTGCATCAAGCTTCATGCAATACTTACAGTGAATCCTGTGTTACTCTGAATATATTTATGGCCTCCCACTTGCCACTTGTAATTTGAATAGCATTTTCCTATAAAAAGACAAACATTATGTTGTGTGAAGCTGAGCGTTATTTGAGCAACCTCAAGTGAATGATCTTTCAGGAGATAAATCTTGGAAGGAACATACCACAGTGTCTTTGATATAGTGAATATGTTTGTAGCCATCCTTGTCGCTAAATATTTTGTAGTATGAAATGGTATCATGGCTGAATACTGGTGTTGAAACAAAGAACTGAAAGAAATGAACAGAGGTTATGTTCAGGAGACAAACCAAACTAAAATGATTGATTTTTTAAAAGCCATGTGTGGTTACAATTATCAGGACCAGAAAGTCTTGCCTCCCCTACCTTCCAGCCCTCACACCCTAGATCCCATCCTTTCAAATGGACAGCTTTTCCAGTGCTTCTAACAGGCACTTATACATTCCAAATACTGCTTAATTGCTACTACATATCCTTGGGTTCGTATTGCTTAGTTTGAATTTCTGTATTCTGAGATTACATGGTTTGACATAGTTAAAAAAATTCACAAATGAATGTTGATGTTTAACCAAGTCAAACTCAAAATGTTATATTTGACCAAAATGTGACTCTTCTGAAGGCCGATAGCCTCTTTTATTTCTTGATTTGTTTGATGTCAAGCACCTGATGCTGATGATGCAATAAAGGCATTTTAAAGATTAAAATATCACAAACTGCTAGTCACAGCTTTTAATGGCAGTAAGGGACTTCTGGACTTGAGAGAAAAATGCAGCCAATGACAAGACAATGAAAGGTGTACTCCTTGAGCCTAGGGAGCAGACCAAACATCACTGTTCACCTCTGACCTCTTCCCAGGGCCCGTGTTCACCACCTGTAGGGAACTGCTTAAGGACCTGAGGAGTTTCTGCCACAGGTCTTGTGTGTCCTGAACAGAGCAAACTACAACTCAGCATCCTGAAACGTACAGATAATTAAAGTCCTGCAAGTGTCCTGACATCAGATTTTAAGCTAGTAGTTTCTCCCATCAGAAAGAGAGACTCATAGTACATTTGCTGGCTTCCTTTTTTATCCTGGCCGTTGGGTGGAGGAAGGATGGTAATGTGGTGAAGGGGCTCCATGAGGAAAGAGCTATTCTACATCATGCAGAGTAGATATTCCTGCAAGTTATTCCAAACTAGATTTCTTAGCAGGAGTGCCTCCGCATGACAGTGTTAAAACATTCAGATCCTTTACAATTGTCCAAGCGACAACAATCAAAAGACTGCCGGTATCTTTCAGCTACAAACACTTAACTTGCTGACACTCACCTCGTCAGGACACACTTCACAGCAAAATGAGAACAAGGGAAGTAGTTGGAGGTATTTTTAATGATGGTCCTATGTGTAATTTGACATGATGTTTTTTAATAGAAGTCATGATTATGATTGAATGATATTAAAGTGTAACTTTTTGACGTCATATCTGTGGGGCCTAACTAGTGTCCCCCAAATTCTTTTCCACCTAACCCAGAAGATAGCTGTTATGGACTGAATGTTTCTGTTCCCCCAAATTCATATATTGAAACTCAACCCTTATTAAGACGGTATTTGCTATCAAGAGATGGGGGCCTTGGGAGGTAATTAGGATTCGATGAGGTCATAAGGGTACAGCTCCCACGAATGGGATCAGCCCACTTAGCGAGAATCACCAGAGTGTCCTCCTGCTGCTCCGTTCTCCTCCATGGAGGATACAACAAGAAGTTGACAGAAGAGAGTTCTCAGCAGAACCTGACTATGCTGGCATCCTCATCTCAGACTTCCAGCCTCTAGAACTGTGAGAAATGACTTTCTGTTGTTTATAAGCCACTCAGTGTAGGATACATTGTTATAACAGCTCAAACAGAGTGGGATAATGACCTATTTGAAAATAGCATTTTCACAGGTGTAATCGAGGTTAAGAACTGAGATGTGATCATAGTGGATCCAAGTTGGCCCTAGAGCCAATGACTGGTGTCCTCATGAGAAGAGATGAGGGTGCAAAGAGACCCAGGGGAGTAGGTCATGTGAAGATGAAATCAGGGGTTGGAGCTGGTGGAGCTCCAGCCAAGAAAGTCCAAGGATTGCCAGGAGACCAGAAGCTGGAAGAAGTCAGAAAGGATTTTTCCCTGGAGACATCTAAGTATGGCCCCACCAACCCCTTTACATTGGACTTCTAGCCTCCAGAATGATGAAAGAATGAATTTTTGTAGTTTTAAGCCAAGTTTGTGGTAATTTTTTACAGACACCCTAGGAAACTAATATGGTGTGCTTATCTCTTTGGCATAAAATTGATGTTTTTAATAAAATAAAAAATGGAGTAATGAGAAACTGCTGTCTCCTTACATGATCCTCTTATTAGGTCCACTAATCATAAGACCAGTCCTGGTAGGATTCTGTGTACAGACTCAGTGAGACTGAAAGCCAGAAGGCCCCTGAATAGGAAATTCTGATTTGCAATTTTGTGGAAGGAATTTCATTAGTAGTGGCCTTAAAATTCATTCTTTCGTTTTAGAATGAGGCTTCACCCTCTCAGCCAAGTGATTCCTTATTAGTAAACACTTTACAGTGTCCCCCTCTCCCCATCAAGATGAAAGATGCAAATTGGCTCCACATTGTCTCAATCACTGTAACAGAACTGGGGTCACAAATACTCTAAGGAACCTTAGTGAAAAAAATACTCTCTTTACATCTGCAGCAAGTTAAGGAACTCTAAAAATGGCTTAGTTCCAGATTAAAATAGGAAATTTCATTTTTATTGAAAATAGAAAGTAAGAGGGCAGAACATTATGTTTCAAGATATTAGAATCAGGCAAACAGGAAGAATATTTTTGTTAGGCAAAGACTGTTATCTTCTCCCCTTTAATTGCACACATCCAAGACAGATGCTTTAGACGAACAGGTAACTTGGGTGAGGTAAAGAGAGTGTAAAATATTTCCGCATTCACTCTGCCAGAGTGAGATCCATAATGCATCCTGAGTTAAGTGCTCTGCAGCAAGTCACGCCTGGGCCCTAGATAACCACATGTCACTAGGTGGTCCTCAGTTTACAAGACATCCTCACAGCTCCCTTTATCATGCTTAGATGTTTTGATAAACTCCTCATCTCTACTTAGAAAGTCATTTAAAATATTTTTCGTGGAAGGTAAGATGATTTAACACCAGTTAATTTTTTGCCTCAGATGGTAAATAACCTGCTTATGGAAGGCTGATGCTTAAACTGAGTCCACATTTAGTCAAAGGCACAGACTTCCAAGCATCAAGTAGAGCATCCATTTATCTGAGCCATACGATTTCACCAACCACTCAAATGTGATGCAGTGTATGGCTTAATTATTTTTAAGTGATTTAAATGTGGCTTTGTAGTCTAAGCATTGTGTGTTTAGTATTTGTTCTTTACATTTTAGTGATTAAATACTATTAATAGAGTCTGTGATAAAATCTTATTTTGTCTGCTCTCCACAGGACAAAAAAAAATTATTTGAAGTGAATTTGTTGTTATTTTTCTGATAAAATACCAAAGAAGAAATTAGAGAATTTCCCCCAAATTAAGACACAATATCTCATGCAGAAGAAAAGGAAGTGACAAAGTTCTCAAGGAAGTATTTGCTAGTTCTCTGCCTGAATTAATAGTTTAGCTGCCATTTCGTCTCTTTTCTAGTTCATAGGTGATCTCTGAAGACCTTTTTCATTTTGAACCTCTTGGACAAATATTAAAGGAAAAACTGGTCTAAAATTGCTCTTTAAATTTATATTAATATGACTAGCCTATACACTTTATCTAAAACCCTCATAAATATTATTTGAACAGATGTCTGAAAGACAAATATTTCTAGGTTATTTCTGGGTAATTCTTTAAGCCACTGGCTTGATTATGGGTCAAAGGAAGCTATGCAGCACATTATGACATATGAGTTATGACTATATAAAGTCATGACTCCAAAAGGTTTGTCAGGACTTATAAAATCTAATGAATGGCCCCCTTGAAAATAGTTGCCTTGGGGAAGTGTGAACTTACTCTTGAAAACTGTCACTTCAAAAAATTTTCTGCAATTCTTCTAATACTCAGAAAGTTAATGGCTATTGGATACATTTGGAGAGATTGAGATTAGTACACAGGAAAACTAATTTTTTCCCAATAGAATTCTAAAGCTATAAATACTATAATGATCTATTATAAAATCATATTTTGCAAATACATATTTCATTTATTCACTAGATTTATTTTGGCATGACTTTTGATTTAATGTAGAGACCTCATTCTCCCTCAAAGGGCATGTATATGCTTTCACTGAGGGTATTTAAAACAGCATTCTAAAACTTTAGAAGGCAATTCATTCATTCATTCAGCTGTTGTTTGCTGGGATTACAAGATTGGAGCTATACAGACTATAAAAATTTCCAAGATACAATTGTCCTCAACATGCTTATAAACAGATTTCAAAAGATGTATTTTAAAATAATTCAGAGTGTTCTGAATGGTGCCAGTGTTTTCAGAATAAATGTGTATGGATTCCTAAGATCATGTCTTTGATAAGATTGCTGGTATCATGGTTTATCTATTTGTAAAATCACATCATTCATATTACTTTATAGAAACTCTAGCTATATCATTATCATGGAGAACACAACTAAAGACATTCTCAAGTATTCTTTCTTCTCTCATTTTTTACAGGCAATCTCTATAATGACAGTGAACTCATAAATTAAATCTTTCCCTTTTCTCAAGTTTTCAAATGCTGATCTAGCAATTATCTTTCTGGAAGGCAAGCTTCTGGTTGACCTAGAATCCAAAAAATTTAGAAAACCCTGTTCTTTCACTGACTTCTTCCCTTTTTTCCTGTTACTTATACAATGTTAAACAGTGAAATAAAATAGGATTTTCTTTTTCTTTTCCCCTGAATTACACACTTACCCTTGTTACCTTGGTGGGTGGTGCTAGTGGTAAAGAACTTGCCTGCCAATGCAGAAGACATAAGAGATGCTGATTTGACCCCTGGGTTGGAAGGATCCCCTGGAGGAGGGCAGGGCAGCCCACTCCAGCATTCTTGCCTGTAAAATTCCATGGGCAGAGGAGCCTGGTGGGCTACAGTCCATAGGGTCACAAAGAGTTGGACTTAACTGAAGCGACTTAGCCTGCACCCATGTACATTTACTTGCATAAAAAAATAAAGTAATAACTATTCTCTAGTTAGGGGCTTCCCTGGAGGCACAGACAGTAAGAATCTGCCTGCAGTGTGGGAGACTGGGGTTCAATTCCTGGGTCAGGAGGATCCGCTGGAGAAGGAAATGTCTCCACTCCAGTATTCTTGCCTGGAGAAGTCCATGGACAGAGGAGCCTGATGGGCTACAGTTCATGGGGTTGCAACGAGTCGGACAAGACTGAGCGACTAACGCAACAAAATTCTCTAGTTAATGAATAGAACTGAAGTACCTTTAACTGAAGATAGAAAGTAAATATATGTAAGCTAAGGAAAGTATACAAAAAATAATTTTCAATACCTGAAGATGTTTACTTCACTCTCCATCTTAATTTAAATTTTGCAAGACTTATAATCTCAGAATTTACTTCTGACTTCTTTATTGTCCCTTGTCTTGGGTTAATGTATTAAACTAGTTAAGAGTTTCTTTTTTCTTTGCATGTGTCCAAATCTCAGAAGTAGCTTTTCTTTTTTGTACCCAAATGTTAGTTGAATTCAACCACATATTTGTGATAAATGGTAGCATCCATACAATATTCGCTTATTATTTGTCTTAGTTTGTATTCTTCATATAAGATATAAGATACAATTGATGTTATCCTAAAACATGATTTAGTTTTACACAAAAATCCTTATAAATCACTGAACAAATCTATCCAAAATAATCCAGATATATATGATTACAAACTGTAACAAAACATACACTCCCCTGATACCACTTTACTTAAAAACTAGAATAAGTATGGGTATGTATGAAATTAATCTACTCATTTATTTATACAAAATATATTGAGAAGTAAGGTTGTCTCTCAACCAAGGATACCAAATGTAATTATTTTCCCTGGATTCCAATGGCTAAAAGTTATCAAGATTATTTTAAGCAATTCAGGGATTGTGTTCCCTTTTGAAAAATGATATTTATTACATTTTTAAAGAAGCAATATTAATTATACATATCAAAGAGTTGGTTGAAAAAGTTAAGAACAGACATGAGGTATATGATTCATTCTCAATAGAATTCTAGATATGGACATTAAAATTGTCTGGCACAAAATTGCTGAAGGGATCACTACCTTTGTGTTTTTTACCTTGTTATTTTTCTATAAAATGCCAGTTTGGATACATTTCAAATAGTCCTTTAATAGCTGAGAATTTCATTAAAAGATAAGGAAAAGATAGCAATCATACTCCACCAGCCCATCCAGTTCTGCTTTCTTCTATATGCTCCTGAGTCTAACAGAAGGAAAAAAAAAAAAGATCAAATGAAACATAGTATTAAGAGGACAGTTTTTCCTAAATATAATCTGGACATTTGAACAAGTTAAGCTGCCTGGTCAGAGTGAATTACTCAAACTGCACACTTGAGTTGAAGATGACTATATTCAAGATCTTATACAACATCACTATTGCCTACAGAAGGATGATCTGACCGCTGCATCTTATTGCAAATCATTCATAATTCTGGTTAAATTTTCCATAAGTCAGTGACTGGAATTAAGAAAATATCTGTGGAGACCTACCACAAACTAAACTGTTTTCATGTAGGTAAAAAGGCATTTCCCAGTGGAGTTTAGGTTAATTTTTTTTTCTTTTCTCAATCTTATTAAGTAGCTAGAAATCTTAAAATTTGCACTGAATCTTATTTTTGGTATGTACTTGAGGATAGTACAACAATCCTTTTTTGAACAAATAACAAGCCTAAAAATGAATAAATTTTATAAACAGTTAAATGAAAAATATTCTAGATGGAATAAATAGCATAGAGATGAGGCTATCTTAGAAAACCACAGGTGGCTCAGTATGGCTGAGTGGGGGCTGACTGTGGGAAAGAATTAGAAGATAAGGGAGAATGTAGGAGCATCAGCAAAATCTTGGAGAAAATTTTATGCCACAACTAGGAAATTTGAATTTCTCCTGTAGATGATAAATCCTTTGAAAGTTTTCAAATCACAATTTGAAAAATATAATTGTGAACATGATACAGAGAACAGATAAGAAGTGGGTAACATAGTGGGAGGCTTCCCTGGAGGCTCAGCAGTAAAAAATCTGCCTGCAATGCAGGAGATGTAGATTTGATCCCTGGGTCAATAAGATCCCCTGGAGAAGGAAATGGCAACCAGCTCCAGTGTTCTTGCCTGGAGAATCCTATGGACAGATGAACCTGGCGGGTTACAGTCTTTGGAATCGCAAAAAAAGTCAGACATGACTTAGTGACTAAATAACGACATTGTAATGTTTGGAAAAAAGATGCTGAAGACCCATATCTAGGTAGTGGTAGTGATGGTGGAGTAGAGCAGATGTAGCCAGAGATACATAAAAATTCAAATCCTCAGAATGAATTTGTGGGGCAAGTGGTAATTGAAACTTTCCTGTATTAGATAAAAATCACCTAGGACAGTAACACAGTGTTGGGATAGAGACTAGGATAATTAGCAATCATTTATTTCCTGGTTTTGCTAGGACTTGAGGTAGGCTACATTTCCCAGGCCCCCATCCACCTGGATGTGGTCATGTGTAAGTTCTAACCCATAGCTTTTGAGCAAAAGTAACTTGTGCTACTTCTATATCAAATCTATAAAACCCTTTCATACATATCCTCCATTCTATTTTCACTCCCTAGCTGGATGTTGATGACCAGGTTTGAATAACCTTGGAGTATCCTTAGAAGTTACTGGATGAAGACAGTAGAAATGTTATCATCCTGGGTTCCTGAATGACCCTGTGGAACAGAGCACCCATCCCTCACCCTCACTATTTCCCACTTACCCGGACTCACTACTAGATTGTTACATGAATTTGCAAGTTTATTGTATTAACCCGCTGAACTTTTGGAAGGGTTTTACTGTTGTTATTGTTACAGCAGATATTCTATCTTGCAAATGCATTAACTTGGATAATAATAAGATTTCTAGAAAAGTCAGAAGAGGAAGAGCTAGAAAGAAACAGTAAACTAGAAAGAGAACCATGAGAGAGTATATAGTCATAAAAAGCAAAGGAATAATAAATTTTAAAAGCATAGTTTGGATTTTCTCTTATAGGGATAGGCCAGTGTTTCAGAAAAAACAAGATAAGACTTAATAGAGTGAAATGTTTTTATTCATCATTTCTAGCTATTAAGATAAAATTAATTTTAATTCTCTTGCAGAGAATAACATTATGAAGGATGTTCCTCCTCCAAACTACCAATTTATTAATAGTTATATTGCAAGTAATTATTGCCAGTTTCCTTTGCTTCTTTATTTTGGGTATGACTCCCAACATGAATAAAGTGTTGCCAAGTCTCTTAACCTTAAATGTTGTTTGTTTTCAAAGCTAAACACACACACACACACACACACATCAGTCATAAGTATGGTTACTGGAAAATTAATCTCTGTTGTTCTTAAATCTGAAAAATATGTTCCATGTACTTACCAGACTATTTCGAAACTGCAGTTGTTTTGAAATTTTAAGGTTATTCAAACCTGGTATTCTAAACTTAATCACTGATTTTGGCCATAAAACTAAAGCTTATATTCCAGGGAATTCCATCTCTCATTGAATGAGCATCTTATACGTTCTGTCAGTTTGGATTAAGTTGTCTCAGATTTGATAAATTAGAAATTCAAATTCCAAAGCAATTATAGTTTTAAATGCCTAGTTTTAAAAGCTAAAAATTTAATCTAAATGACCAGTCTTATAAACTAATATAACTAAATCAATAATTCCTAGTATTGAGATTCAATGAAGACATTAACAATATATTCACGCAATTGTTTCTATTTAACTAGAAAAATTAAATTTATTCTATTTTTTCTTTATGCCTATGACACTGCATTAATGCCAAAAATCTTCCTGCTTTGTATATCAAAACATAAATAAGATAAAAATAAACTTCTAGCATATTCCATCAAAATTAGTCAAGCTCCTTACAGACACAGTAGTGATTTAAAAATATTTTTAGTCTGAGTAATGTTGACTATTATAGTCCTGATATATTTCCAAACAGATTCATATGACTTTTTTCTTGCAAAACATAATGTCCTAATTTCTAGATGGAATTTAGTGTTTAACTTTGATTGCTCTGTGCTTTTTTTCTTACTTTATAAAATAGGTTTATTCTATATTTGGTTTAATGAAACATTTCTTCATAATTAGATGTCTCATGAAATGTACCCATCAAATTTCCTATTTAAAGAAAACATTTTGTGTTTCTTAGTCTCTAATATGAGTACTTATGAACAGGCCTATTTTGAAGCTTCCTGATTGGAGAAGTAGCTTTCTGACTCATTAATTCAACAGATTATGTTTGGATTTGAGCAATAAAAACAATTAAAACTCAACAATAAATCTGTGCCTAGTTTTTTAAGTTTTTTTCTCCCTAAAATTAGCACAGCATTGAGCACTCTGCAAAGATAACAGGATAGCAGGATAATCAAATCTGTTTCATATCATTCTCAGTTACCTACTTTTGATTTTCAAATAGAAGCATTTGGCTTTCCTTTGATAATATTTGTTTACTTTGGAATTCTTATTTTTCAATGTTGACATTGAATAGAAAAATGCAAACATCGCCATTTGCATTTTTCTCTAATTCTTTTGAGTAGAACATATCTACTTCTTTAATGGATCCATCTTATGTTTTCATCATCACTATTTTGCTTTTTTGGACTGACAATTTTATAATCTCAAAAGGATGGACTTCCATCCTAATTCAAAACCAGATACCTGATTTTCCCAGCATGGCATTGTCATTTAATCTTTTTCTCTATTCAGTTTCAATGCTAAAGTCATTCGAGAAAACAAAAGGTATCTTACTTGTTTAATAAAAATAATGAACCTTCAAATAGTGATTTTGCAAAGCAATCAGGAGTTAAATGCAGTAGTTCTATTTATATATATATATATATATATACGTATCTGTTAGCTATAGATAAGTCCCCACTCTTGTACTTTTATCTTCAGAAATACACCTCTGTGGTTTTAATACAACATACCTTTGGACAGTTCCATGTCTGCCAGTCTTCCCTGAAATCACATGTAGACAAGACTGAAACATTTTGGATTCTTTTTAGCCACTGCAAACATATTCGATCATCAGTAACCCATGTGAGCCAACTGAAATAATAATCACTGCAAACAAATCAAAACAGAAAGTCACAACTATAAATCAATATCACATTCAAATAATTTCTTAATTTGTGTTTTCTAAAGGACATATTTTATTATTCTGAAACACTTAAGCTACAGGTAAAGAAGGCAAAATATTCTTTTAAACATTAAAAAATTTGAATATACCTGCTGACTTTTAGAGAATATACAAGAGTTCACTGATCAAATAGAATTATTTTATAATTGAGTTTTCTCCCCAGTTGGGATTTTAATATCTTAGGAAAAAAATTAAGACACAAGGCCAAAGTTACTGGCCAACCTAGAAGACAAAAAATATTAAATTGCCTATTTTTCCATAGCTGAACTCAAGTTTTCACTTTTTAACTAATTAAAAGAGAGTTAAGTGGGTAAAAGACCATCTTTCTTTCCAGGCAGGTTTGTGTTGGAAGCTGAGTTTTAGCTACAGGTCAGGGGTTGAAATTTGGGTTAGTATAATAATCAGAGATAGTGTATGCAAAGTAACTCAAACAGCGCTTGGCACAAAGTGGATATCAGTGAAAGGAAACAATGATTACTTGGCTCCGAGGGTGAACGCGTAGAGAACAACAATGTAAATGAACCACAAAATGTTGGACCTTGTTGTAAAAGGAATCACAGAGCTACAAGGGATCTCTGGTTCAGAGTCTGGCTTTATCTCCTACTAGTTATACTACCTTGACTAACATGTCTGTGCCTCTGTTTCTATATAATATGGGAATAATAACATTACCAGTATGAAAGGTTGCTGTGAAAATTTACTAAGAATGCTTAAAGTGCTTACAAATTATACATACAACAGAGTGAGTGCTCAAAAAATGTTAGATATTATTACTGTATTGTTAGTGTATTACAGATGCTCAAATGATGCTTTCTTTCATTCTGCTTGCCTCTTAAAGAGACTGATGCGTAAAAAAATCAGATATATTTAGTCCAGTTTTCATCAACCAAATTAGGTGGGGGATAATGGATAATTGAAAAATAAAAAAGAATTTTTGATTATCCGAGAGCACATTCACCTTGGCAAAGTCCGGCAGAGGCCTCTAATGAGGTGTTTTTTCCTATTAATCAATCATCTGGCCCTGGCTGACCTTCCTTGCTGAGGCAGAAGAGGAGTCAAGCCTTGTTCTGAGAGGATGTGGGAAGGAGTAAGGAGGCCAGCCAGGCAGGGCTTATGGACCCCTCCCCTTTTTCCATATCAACCAGAATGACCAGGATTAATCAGACAAGATCTCAAAGGGTACCATGTTGGTACCTTTCACAGAAATGAAAATGCTTCTGTCCAGGTCTGCCTGCAGTTCATCCACAGACAGATAATGCTACAACCAGATCAATTCAAATAGACTGCATCCTAGTTAAACACTAATATTTGGAGGGATTTGGCTTATCTTCTCCTGTTTGCCATGCACATATAATAAGCATGATCCGCAAATGCTGGGAAAAAGTAGGCCAAACTTGAAGGAAGCCAGGTTGAGAGCATGCATGAATTTTACTGTCTCCTTGTTTGTCCCTAGCTTACACTCACACATTCAAGGGAAGCAGCACTTAAACTGAGTACTCTGGTCATCTTTATATGTGTGAAAAGGGTTAGTATATTCACATCAATTTAAAAAACTTATTTGTGAATTTTAATTTTGCTATGTATTTAGCTCGGAATACTAATTTATTTATTTATTTATTTTTGTTGTGGCATAGTCATTGCAAACTCGCTAGAAAAAAAATGTAAACCCTGATGAAGAAATTTCAGTGCTAAAATTCAGTTTGAAACGTGGGGAGCATCAGAGATGAATATACCTTGAGGCTATCATTGCTGGTACTGGCACTTCTCTGGGACCTACATGCTCAGGGTAAGTGGCGTCAATGATAAAGATCCGAACAAAGGGATTCTTAGCTCCAGCCTGTGAAGAAAGTGGAGATAGATAAACTCACAAAATTCTCGTTATCACCAACATTTTAGAGACACTTTTGGAATTTAGGCATATTTTTATAAGCTAATAATTGTTAGATATGTTACTGTTGAAAACATTCTAATTATAGTGTTTACAAATTTCATTGCAGTGTAATTATAAATATTGTGCAACCAGAGTGAAAATACATACTCTTAGTGATTAGTGGGAGCTTTAATTCATAGGGAAAACTATTAGGGATTTAAAAATGCAGTTCTATAATCGATACTCTCTTCTCTGACTTTTAAGACAGATAGTTTGCACTGTTATTATTGTTATTAGGATAATTGTAATAATATTTCTCCATGTGCCAAGGGGAGTGCAGAGGGAGCTTGATGTGGGGAAGGGAGTATAAAGAATAAATAATGGAAGATACTTTTTGCTTTTACCTTGTAATTTGATCTAGGGCAATTACCAAACAGTCTACTAGCTGCTTAAATTATTACTGCTTTCAATGCCCCCAAATTAAGGAAATTCCACCTCAAAATAAAATGTCATGTGATTTACACTGTTCTTGCTTTGTGCTTTTTACCTTAGTATATGTCCTAGGTTTACATGACAGTGTAGTTCATGCTCACATATCTTCTTAGAGTTCTGTTATTTTAGCACAGAAAAGGAGAATCTTAAAATTGTCAAATAATTTAAATCCACAAAAATTAGGCATATAGGCTATATATATAGTTGCCTCACTTCTTAGTCCAGTGTCAGATGTTCAGCAGCTTCAGCTTCAAAGAAACAGGAGAATTTGGGTTCTGACTTCTCTGTGAGTGTGAGTTATTCCTCACTTCTGGGTTTCTTCATCTCTTCCTGCTCCATACAACCTTCTAAATATCCAAGTTCTTTTCCATCTTTTGGGTTCCAAGGATCACACCTCTCACTTCCAAATACCTCCAGCTTTTGGACTCAATACACAACCTTTGAAGGATCTTCTACCTAAACAGACAACCTCCCCCATACTCATTTCCTTTCTCATATGATTTTTAAAATAAATTTTAGACTATTTGGAATTTCTATTTCTCTCACTATGGCCACTTTGACTAGCTTCAGAATCCACTTGTGTCTATGCATGTCCTTCCCATCTTTGTCACATATAGGGACCTCTATAACAGGGTTCCCTTTGGCAAGGAAAAACAATATTGACTTAAGAATAAAGAATTACATTCTGAAATCATTTCTACTCCTTATGCCAGAGGAGAATTTGTGATTTGATCTTTCAGATTTCTTTCCTAAATTAACTCAGAATATGACATTTCTCCACTGTGACATGGCCATTCTGGTGGAATCTATTTTCATGAGGCCTCTTATTTTCAGGAGGCCTCTCTTGAGACATGGGACAGCATGTGAAGTACATAAGCTAAGAATTTTAGAATGTTTATGTAAGAAACATTGGTTCACAGCATGTCTAATTCCCTCAAAGAAGAACCTAGGCTCATAAACTTAAACTACCATAAATGTCCAAAAAGGACCATAACTCCTACTTGCTTTGACCTGACAGGAACATCACATTCAAAGTCTTAATTTCCCATTCTAGTTTGCATTTAGATCAGAATTCAAAAGGAATTGCAAAACAGAACTTTACCCTGAATTTGGAGCATGAAGTAAGAAAAAAATTAAAATTAAGTTAAGCTTGTTTTTCCTCCATGATCTAGACCATATGTTTTTCAAAGACTGCAATGGATTTTGCAAAGACTACTTCATCCAGCACAACCAGATGTCCAAAGCAACAGATGTCCATATAAATAATAGAGCACAGTACAATGTTTGCCTTACAATGCACAAGGATAAGCAGCTCTCCAAACTTGTTGATTCCACCTCTATTCACGGTATTGGTTGCTCATTTTGACAGCAGGGAAATGGAAGTATCTGCTAAAAGTATCCCACATACCTTTGGGTATGGAATATTTATTGTTCTAGGATATTGTTCATCACCATAATAGGAATAGGCAATAACTGGTATCTCTGTGTCATTAAATTCTGCATACGCCAAAAATTTTCCATTAGGAGACCACCAGAGAGCATATTTTGTAGCAAGCATTTCCTCTGAAAAATAAATACTAGCATATTATTATTAGTTACTAAGATGGCTTACTCAAAATAATTGTAAATACTTCAAAATACATTGTATACAGCCATTTATTAACTGAAATAATTTCTTTAATGTGGATGTGGTATATACCATGCTTTAGTTATCAAAAGATGAATAATCTGGGTATAGAGGAGTAGTTTAACCTTATACCCCATATCAAACATCAATTAATCTACTGGGGAATTGACATTAATCAGGAATGTATTTTTTAAAATAAAATCTCAACAATAATTAATTTTCCCGTTGAGGGGAGCTTCTTTACAGTCATCTAAAGTAGCCAAGACAAGGAAAACCATGCTTATACTACAGAGCAACATAAATTTGAAAGTTAACTTTCTGTTCTGGGAATTAAAAAAAAACCAAAAACGGTTAATTTAGTTATATACATATATTTTTTAAAAAGGCAAGGACTAGAAAAACTTTTAAAGTCCAGTTAAGTCCTGGATCCTACATGAGCTAAGAAAGAGGACAAAATTAATGACAGCATTAAGAACTAAGAGTAATTTCCTGCACAATAATATAGACAGCTGTTTAGTTTTGGATAAAAGGTTTATTTTGCAAGAAAAAAATGAACCTGAGAAAATATACTCACACAGCATCTAAGGACCATATACTTCTTAGAATATAAATTATTGCTACTGCTTTATAATGCTCATGAAAATAAATTCCACCAGTCTGATAACAAGATTTTGTTCTTTCAGAATATGCACGTCCTGTTCATAACCTGATAACAGCTTTCAGAAATGCCACCCTCATCACAGTAACATACCACTCATCTAAATGTTACTAAATGTGTGTGATTATTTTCAATTAAAAGCCTAACAGCAGCAGAAGAAAAAGAATACAACGTACCTTCATAAACCCAGTCTGGGATTCCATTAAATATTTTATTTTCTTTTCCATTATATGTTATTTGAAAAGGTGGGTCTTCTGGTCTTTGTTTCAGATAGATATTGTTTTGATAGACATATGCCTAGAAGTGGTGGTAAGTTAGTTAATAAGGAGAAATTTCATAAGAAACACAATAAAGTTTGCATATTTATGTTAATTATTCACCTAATACTTTTAAAAAGAGTGATAATCCAAATATGAAAAGACTCGCAACTAAGATACCATTTTAACAGGTCAAAAAATACCAAACAACTCACATTAACATTATGATTTTTAACATAAAAAAGTTATGATTTTAAAGTCTATATATTAAATAAAGAATAAAGTTTGCTATTATATTAGTTGCTTTTATTACCTAAGTAAATAATTGTGTATATTAACAGAAAGTCAAATAAATCTCTGAATATTAATAGCTAGCCAGATCTAATCTTTATTTAGAGTCCTTAAATAAGAGCTTGGACAAAATTTCATGTTGTCTGAAGCTAGTCTGGGAAACTTGTGAAAACCATATTTTTCCTGAGCTTTCTGGCACAACGCATTCTGGCTGAGTATGAGGATAAAGTTTTTGACTGCGATATTTAAAGAAGTCTATCCATGAGCTTGAGATTTTGCGGAATTCTCAGATGGGTTTCAATTTATCTAAACTCTTCCCATTTTTAACCACTTAAAATAGTCATAAATGTATTTTTTTTCAGGCAGGGAAATTTAACAAAGGCCAAAATCAAATGGCTCCTCTTTTATTTAAATGATTAAACACTTCTATAATTTAAACACTTACTAATTTACTCCCAACAGGCGACCAGCATAAATACTGAATTGGACGAGGAAGTTCATTTCTTCTTATAAACTCCCTAGAAGAAAAGAAAGAAAGAAAATAAACAAATAAATGAACTTTGCAGTTCAGGGTAAATAATAGGTGTAAAAATTAAAAAATTTAAAAAAATAAAAATAATGCATCATCATCTGTGCTTCTGCAAATCTAATAGAAAGAATGTGATATAACATGAGACAGAAGTCATGGGGTGGTAGTTGCAGGTCTTCGCTAGTTCACAGGTCATTTAATGTCTCTGGATCTCAGTTTTCTGACCTTTCATACTGAGGTGAATGGATTAAATGTTTATAGACCAAGTGGAAATACCTCTAGAAATTATCTAATTGAATGTCCCTAGTCTTGTGCAAATAAACTTGAGATTAGAGAAATGATAGGACTTTTAAAAAATAATATTGCTAGTTCTTGGCAGACCCCTCATTAAACTCAAGTCTCTTAACCCTCAGAACTGTAAAATTTGTACACACCAGGCTGAAATGGTCGCTAAAGATACTTCCAGCTCTGAAATTCTATAATTGTGCTAAAGTTTAATATGTACTCTTCCACATTTTCATTCACAACCCCCATCCCTGTGAATGCATATGCATTTCAAATTTTTGAAAATAAGATGCCATTTGACAATCTCCCCCGGGATCTGACTTGAAATCAGAAAAGGAAAGGAACATCTGATCTCAAGCTAAACTGAAAAACAGATCATATACTGGGCAGTATGCCTTAAGCTTGAAAGTCCTCCACCCATGGGGAAATTTCAAATATGCATGCTTGTGTGCTAAGTCGCTTTAGTCATGTCTGATTCTTTGTGACCCTATGGACTGTAGCCTGCCAGCCTCCATCTGTCCATGGGATTCTCCAGGCAAGAATACTGGAGTGGGTTTCCATGCTGTCCTTCAGGGGATATTCTCAACCCAAGGATCAAACCCGCATCGCTTATGTCTCCTGCATTGGCAGGCGGGTTCTTACCCACTAGCGCCACCTGGGAAGCCCAATTTCAAATATACTATTGGCCAAAAATCTCACTTTGATGCTTCAAGTCACCCTGCAAATACTCAATTGACTGACTTGCACCGTGGAGATTTTGTAGTTCTTCAGCAAGAATGTGTTCAGACTTTTATAAGTGTTAAAGAGTCATAGTATGTCTTGTTTAAATTTTGACTATTATCTTCTTGAAGATGAAATGAATAGTTTCATCAAGAATGCTTGTGTGGAGATGCAAAACAAGACCTGCCTCTAAGGCATAATGTGAGGCACCTGAAGGAAAACTCCTTGTTTGCCCCCTCCAAAAACATCTCTCCAACCTGACATAGGCTTGCTATTTCTATTTCTCCCATCATTTTAAAGTTTGGACACTTGTGAACACTTTTAACACATGTAACCTTGATTTAACTTATTGCATCACAAAGTATGATGCAGCCTAGCAAACATAAAGTATGTTGCGGCCTAGCAAACAATGAGGGAACATGGCACTGGACAGATCAACTTTGATTGTAGAAAAAGTGATGGCCACAGAGGAAGAATGTTGGTGTTGCAGTGGGAAACCTGATCGTAGAAGGCATTTTATGAGCACCAGGCCACTAGAATGTTCGGAACAGATCAACATAGAAGGGCAGAGGAAAAAGAATGTCCCACAAGAGAAGACATTCACCCCAATTTACTGCTGTGTCTCAAATCAGTGTCCATGTTACCTTGACATCGTAACATTGCTTTAGGTTTCCATATCCCATGGAATCATCTATGCAATCATGCAGACAAGCTGAAAATCTCAGCCCACAGTCTCTTCATGGCTGGCAAGCCACCGCAGCTGCCATTATCTGTTTTACCATATGACAGAAAATGGAGGAGGGTTCTTTACAAAGGCTTTCATCTTCTCAGTTACCCTTCCCTTGATGGAAATCAGAACTATCCTCATCTTCTCTAAGGTAGATTTTTTTAAATAAAATTTTCAGAGGCACATAGAAGCCTTGGAATGAGTGATATTCAGTCTTGCCTTGAATTTCAACAAATTTGTCATTCTTCACTCCTTAAACTATGGTGTATTTACCTGACAAAAAAACAATCTGGCAAATTAGATAGTTGTGCAGGAAAACAAACTAAGCAGTGGTTTGAATAAATTCACTGCACAAAAGCGAAATATTTAAAATGCTTCTAGGCCATGAAGTTTATAGAAACCATGATTAAAAAACTAGCATTGTCATCTTCTTTTGTAATGTTATTTAATTTGGTGAACCTCCACAGAGATAGGACTTGGAGAAATTAAAAATGATTAAAAGAAAAACAAGGAAATGATTAAAGCCTTGAGAAATTCTACTGAAAGGGTAAGGTTTCCACTTCACTAGTCTAAAGATTTTGAGAATAGGGTTGCCACCTCAGACTCATCTGTGTCTCCCCATCATATGTCTGTGCTTGAGCTCACTTGCATCCGATCCTTTACGACCCTTTGAACTGTAGCTCACCAGGCTCCTCTGTCCATAGGATTTTCCAGGCAAGCATACTGGAGAGGGTTGCCATTTCCTGACCCAGGGGATCTTCCCCACCCAGGGACTGACTCCTCTGTCTCCCGCATTGTAGGCAGATTCTTTATCTACTGAGTCATTCGGGAAACCCACATAAGAGCTGCTCAATAAACATTTCTTGACTTTGGTAACAATGTGGATACAGGGGAAAAGACTCAGAGTGTATTGGATGGATTTAGAGTCTACATTATACAGCAGATCCTATTTCTTAACTTGACAGTTTAAGAAGATCAGAGTTATTCTTTTCTGAAAGAAGTAGAAAGAATTTAAAAGAAGTAGAAATATAGTTGTCTTTAAATTTTTGTGCTTTTACTGGACAAAAGGGGAAATAGACTGTAAGATTTTTAATACCTTTTCAAGCCATATAATTATCTTCCCTTTTATATAACAGCAAATAGGATATCACATTAAGATGAGTAACTAAACCAATTCATTGTCCATATTTAGAGTGATTTTTCTTAAGTGCAAATCTGATCATGTCATTTCCCATTTAAAACCATTCAGTGATTCCCTATTGTCATCAGGATGAGAACTAAACTCTTCTTAATAGTTTCCTTATTATTATTTGGCGCATGATTTCTAGCCTCAATTCCTTCCCAACCTTACACCACCTCCTATTAGTAAGCTTGCCCTCCTCCAATTTCAACTCAACTGACCTACTTTGAATTTCCTGAACACTCTGTGCTCTCCCTTCCTTTTTAGATCTTTCATGTTGTTGCTTCTGTCAGACATTCTCTCCCTCAGTCCTCTGCCTGCCTACTCATTCTTTTAATTTTTTTTAAGCTGTAAATATTTCAAAAAATTAAACACAGAGATACAGAAAATAATATAATAGATGATAACTTAGTCATCTAAATTAAAAATATTAACATTTTACATTTAAAAACAATTAGCATAATATTAATTAAATTTAGATTAAATGCTACATTTCCCTCCCTTCTGTTTCCTTCCATTGAAGGATCCCCTCTCCCCAACACTGTGCATCATTCCCATGCATTTTTGGCACTTTTACAGATATGCTTACTTTCATAAATTAAAAATTTATAATTAGGTGTTCAAAAGTAAGAAAAACAAAACTATGTTTTGTATAAAATGTAAGATATCAGTCAAATAAAAACAGGAGAATATTCCAAGGAAGTATTTCTTTGAATTTCTTAAGTTGCATGGGTATATGTTTATTATAAAAACGTAAGAAACTAAGATTAGAAATAAGATAACACAGTCGATCTCAAATTAGAGTCTGGAGGCTCTATATGAGATTGAAGTTGTGTTAATAAAAAGACATGACATTTTACCCGTTTGTAAGGTCGTAGATGTGATATGTTGCTGTGTAAGAGTATCTCCAAAGCTGTCAGGAAGAAAAGAGGCAAAGACAAATTATGATTCACAAGAGGCTCAGGTCAATAAGGTAGAATCATAGATCACTCAGTTCAAGGTTTAGAATTATAAAAGAACTGTTTTCACAAAGCACTAGGAAAGTGATGTTTCAATTCCAAATGAGTGTCATTTAAAGAGTTTTACTGTGGACTTCTGTGCTGTTCATCCAAATTCCAGAACTAATCTCAGCAGTGATTCAACCCTTACTCCATAAAAAGTATATCCAAAGACATTTCTTAATATAAAAAGCTTTTCTCTAACACACTCTATTCTAAAAATTGTTCCCTTTCTACTTAACCTTGATTGAAGTAAAATCACTACAATTTCCAAGTCCTGTAAGGATTACCCTGTACCTGAGTAATTATTATAATATCCTATAAAACTGGATAAAGCTAATTTTATCCATCATATAGTTTTCTTGTAAAATGCTTGCTTTTTTTTAGCATAGTTTTTTGTTTTAAATAATAGATATTGAGAAAATAAATAAGAGATATACAGCTTGTAATTCCTCCAGAAAAAACAAAACAAAAAAACTGCTCTTTTTTTCATTGTTTATCTGTACTGTTCAGTTCAGTTCAGTTCAGTTGCTCAGTCACGTCTGACTGTTTGTGACCCCATGGACTGAAGCACGCCAGGCCTCCCTGGCCACCACCAACTCCTGGAGTTTACTCAAACTCATGTCCATTGAATCAGTGATGCCATCCAACCATCTCATCCTCTGTCATCCCCTTCTCCTCCTGCCTTCAATCTTTCCCAGCATCAGGGTCCTTTCAAATGAGTCAGTTCTTCATATCAGGTGGCCAAATTATTGGAGTTTCAGCTTCAGCATCAGTCCTTCCTATGAATATTCAGGACTGATTTCCTTTAGGAATGACTGGTTGGATCTCCTTGTAGTTCAAGGAATTCTCAAGAGTCTTCTCCAACATCACAGCAAAAGCATCAATTCTTCGGCACTCAGCTTTCTTTATGGTTCAACTCTCACCTCCTTACATGACTATTGGAAAAGCCATAGCTTTGACTAGATGGACCTCTGTTGGCAAAATAATGTCTCTGCTTTTTAATATGCTATCTAGGTTGGTCATAACTTTTCTTCCAAGGAGCAAGCATCTTTTAATTTCATGGCTGCAGTCACCATCTGCAGTGATTCTGGAGTCCATGAAAATAAAGTCTGTCGCTGTTTCCATTGTTTCCCCACCTATTTGCCATGAAGTGATGGGACCAGATGCTATGAGTTTAGTTTTCTGAATGTTGAGTTTTAAGCCAACTTTTTCACTCTCCTCTTTCACTTTCATCAAGAGGCTCTTTAGTTCTTTGCTTTCTGCCATAAGTGTGGTATCATCTGCATATCTGAGGTTATTGATATTTCTCCCAGCAAGCATTTCTCATGATGTACTCTGCATATAAGTTAAATAAGCAGGGTGACAATATACAGCCTTGATGTACTCCTTTCCCTATTTGAAACCAGTCTGTTATTCCATGTCCAGTTCTAACTGTTGCTTCCTGACATGCATCTGTACTATAGTTAAGTGAAGAAATCAAGTATTTTGGATTTTATTTCTTAAAGGACTGTCAAATTTTTGGCAAAGAAACTCCAACATGTTGAAACATGTCCTTCTGAAGATTGCAGGTGACCAAGACCGGTCCACTGGAAAATAACCAGCTGTCTGAACAATGGGGAGGGGCAAGCTTGACTTTTCATTCTCTGCATTGAGGGAGTTTTGCATCTCAACTAAATATGAAAAATGGCAGTTAAACAAAAGGTTCTTGATCTCAAAGTAATTATTAGAAGCTGAATTTGATATAAATTCTTTTGCCAGTATAAGTAGAAAAAAATAAGGTGATTATCTTCCCTCACAGACTCATTCAGGAAGGGGAAATTAAGTAAGGCTAAACAGTCTAGCAATGGATACTGCTACACTACACTAGGCTTTCAAAGACACAGAGTAAACCGCTGTCTAGCCACTAACTATATATTATTGTGCTTGAGCAAGTGAGTTAAATAAGCTACATTGTGATAGTTCCATTTTCAATAACAATAAATATTAAAAAGTTTAAAATTTGTGAGAATTAACTAATGATTTACGATGCCAAATAACATTTTTATGATGAATATCGGTGTCCCCAAAGTAAGTTTTTCCCTCAGGATGAAAGTAATTTTTAATACTTTATGATAGCCAGACAAGAATGCCAAATTCTGAATTATTTGTATGCTACTGTTATGCTTTGGGGATTGAACTAGAATTGAATTAATTTCTCAAATATTTAGAGATAAACTCTTGCTTCCTCTTTTATAAACCAGTCTGTGGGTTAATAGGAGATACAATCAGACAAATCCAAATTAAATCGTCAATACCTTTGAATAATCACTCTCTAGATACGCAAATTGCCGATCAGGTGATAAACCATAATTTGAAGCATTCACACTTTTCTGAAATCATGAAGAAGTTGATTAGAAAACAGAAAAAATAACAGAGCCATATACATTTATAGTTCTAAGAGAATATCATATCATTGATATACTCCCATATATACCTTAAAAGTAATTTTTTAAAAGCTTAGGTAATATCTACCATATACAAAGAAATTTACTACACTTTAAGGGATGACAGTATGATAAATATGATACACTTTGTGATTTCAAGAGGCTTATAATATTAAACTTGTAAATAAATAACATTATAATTTAGACAGTTTTATAAGAGAGAGGTAAATAACAGCACTGCAAAAATTTTGAGGAAAGAGTGATTAAAGGCAAATGAGAGGATCATTTGTTGCACAGAGAAGGAGAAATATCAGCCAAGCTTGACTCTAAAAGATTGCTAGACTATTGAGGGTAGAGAAAGTAGGAGGTCCAAGGGCCTAGGACAGAACAACATGTGCGTATGTTACCATAGGACTAGTCACTGAGCATTTACTGAGTGCTGTTCTAAGCACTTTCAAATGTTACTGTATTTAATTCTTATACTAACCCAAAGTGGTATTCTATTATTCCTACTCTACAGAAGAATCTGAGGCACAATGAGGATGGTAGAATGTGGAACCTTATGCACAGCCCCATAACTAGTAAACAAGAGCAAAGATCTGAACTCAGTTTGCCTGGCCAGAAGAACTGAGTTTGCACCTCTTACCTCATGGGATACCAGTTCCACAGAGGAAGAAAAATGCTAGTAATTGAGGAGGCAAGGATAGTAACCTAATGTGACTAGAAGAGAGAATTGGAGGATAACTATGGTGGGAGACAGCTGAGAAGGCAAGTTGGGTCCAGATCAGGGGTTCCGAGTTTGAACTCTGTTCCTTGGTCAGTTAAGAGCTGGCAGAGGTTTTTGAGGAGGAAGATGATGGTGGATACATACCATGGTGGTATTACTCAAAATGGTATATGATTCTCCTGTTTCAATATTATAAAATACTACATTATTATCTGTAGATTGATGAAGATATTCTTGTCCTTTAAACAAAAGGAAAACAAAACTTGAAATGATCTCCCTTAGCAAGAAATACATTTATAACAAAGAAACACCTCTCTTATTTTATAGACAGACTTTTTTTCCCCCTTTCTGTCCAGTACACATTGCTTTGTCAAATTTAAAATAAGTTGGAAAAAAAAAACAATAAGTTGATGGTGGAAGAGAGGAAAGGATGCTTTCCTCTACTTTATACAAAAATGCTGTATTTGTCAGTAGAAGCCTTATTTTACCAGTTCAGGGTGATTAGGAATAAACTTGGATTTTCTCTGCTTTACAAGGAGAATAAACTAGTTTAAATGGCATGTTTCTTTTGCAAATATATATATTATATATATATACACACACACACACTCCATTTAGTCTGTTTTTGACTTAGTTTAAAACCTATTTATATGCATGCTATTTTCTAAAGAGAAAACAAAAATATTCAACTTTTAGTGGTATTTTAGATATAAATTATAATGTACGCAATTTAGTTTCTTTTACCATTTGTTTGATTAGACTCATTTAACAACTCACTATTTTGAAAAACTATATGCAAATATCAATTTTATGGCCCTTAAAGGATTTGTCTTCAGGGTAGGATTTGTTCATTTCTTAGATTATCTAGATTAACAATGGAATTTCTCTTTGTAAAATTCTCATGACCTCTTTTAAATAGGTGCTTGTTTCCTGTTCTGAAAATCTATAGCCTATGCTCAGCTTATTCTAACAATGTATTCTCAGATTTTACTGTTCTGCTAAAACTACTATTGGCATCATTATTATTGAGCAAATCCTGTCCAAGTAGTTCTGTCAAAAATGCTTTGGTGGCCACTTGACTTATCTAAATAATTGCTCTTTTAATCCATTTCAACTAAGGTGGCTTATGTTACAATAGAGATATGCTGGCACTAAAAACACTAAAATCACACTTTTAAAAAAAATGCAAAAAATAATTCACTTACCTGAAATCCAATTTGGAAAAAATGTTTTATAAGAAAATGTCCCATTTAAAATATCCTTCAGTGTGAGTGCTCGTGTTGTACTCTCTTCAGAATTGTGAACTTTGGGAAAGGAGGAAACACATCATTACTTAAAAGAAGATGAATAACTCAGATATCTCTCAGATACCATATAAAGAAAAGATCTGCCGTTGCTAAACCCTTGTTTTTTGTGTGTGTGCTCAGATGCTCAATTGTGTCCTACTCTTTGTGACCCTATGGACTATAGCTCACTGGACTTCTCTGTCCCTGGGATTCTCCTGACAAGAATGCTGGAGTAGGTTGCCATTTCTTCCTTCAGGGGATCTTCCTGACCCGGGGATTGAACCCACATCTCATGTATCCTGCACTGGCGCACAGATTCTTTACCACCAGCCCCATTAACTCTTGTCCTAATGACTATGAGTGTTATTTCCTTTTTTATAGAGAGGCTGATGAGGCTTAGAGAAGTAGCTTGATGCCCGAAAGGAACACGTTGTGGGAAAAACTTGAGAGGTGTGAAGGAGACCACGCTGAGCAGCAGGGACATTATTCTTCAGGCAGTGAAGAACTTTCAGAGATTTTTAAGAAGGAAGATGAGATGAGGCTCCAACAACTCTAGGTCTTACAAAACTGAGCCTGCACACCATGCATGCTTAGTTGCTTCAGTCATGTCCCACTCTTTGGAGACCCCATGGACTGTAGCCAACCAGGCTCCTCTGTCATGGAGTTCCCGAAGCAAAAATACTGGGTAGGGTTGCATTTCCTCCTCCAGGGTATCTTCTCAACCCAGGGATTGGCTCCACATCTCCTGCAGCTCCTGGTGGATTTTTCACCACTGAGTCACAGGGGAAGCCCATGTACATTTGACTAAAAACTCAGCCTTTTAAGCAGTTCTTTACAGTTCCTCACACGTGCTTGGCTTAAACTTCTATAAACTTATAAATGATATATTTTAGCAGCCCAATTGGTCAGGTAACATCCACCTGAATCCTTACATCTCAAGAGAGACATTAATGAATGCAGATAATTTCTTATCCAAGGTAGGGATTTTTATAAAGACAAAGTAGACCAGAAGAAAGGAAAATCACATCATCTATACAATTGACTTTGGAAATTCCAAGAGTAGAGGTTTTCCATGTAAAAACTAACCTAAAGTAGTTCACAAACCACAAACAAAACTCAGGTGTATTTGAACCCTCCAAGACAATTATGTGTTTCAAATGTGATTTCCATTCTCAGACCAAATTCATTGTAGAGCCTGGCAATGGTCTGCTACACGAGAAACTATGGTGACCAACTTCCAATCCTTCTTCACATCCACATTCCTGTTCTCCATTTCTCCTACCTTACCCCTTCTCCAGACCATTACTTATAGAACCACAACAGGAAAGTGTCCTACACCCTAATAGGATATACGAATCTGGTATTTGCTCATATAAAAATAAAATGGTCAAATATGAGCTTTAACTTTATCTTCCTACTAAACTCTTCCATAAATTTCTAAGACTCTCAAGATAAAGAACAAAACCATTAGTCTGGATGATAGGCCCTAGCTGATCTGGGATGATCTATCTCTCCAGCCCTTTCTTACCCTTCTCTCACTACTTCTAGAGTCTAAACATGCTGGACTTTCTGTTCCTCAAATACTTACTTCTTTCTCTAGAGCCATTGCACTCTTTTCACCCTCTCCCTTCTCCTTATAACTTATTTTCAGCCCTTTGTGCTTAACATAAGAGCCACTTCCTCCAGCAAGCCCTTCCTGACCCCCTGGTTTAGGTCTGGCTCCCTTGTTATACAGTACCATAGGCCAGATTCCCTTTTCGAAGAACATTTGTCTTGGTTTGTTATCTTGTATGCATTTGAGTGATTATTTTTTTCACATTTCATTACCTCCCACTGTATTCTCAAAAGAGTCATGTAAGGCCAGGGACCATGTCTAGTTTTGATCACCACCATATCCCTAAGGTCTAGAACATAATAGGCATTTAGTAAATACTTGTTGAATGAATGAATACATGAAATGAAGGATTGATGGGTGGATGGATGAGATTTGTGTCCTCTTCTTTACAGAATGTTTCTACTACCAATTTCCTATATTGGGTAAGTCAATCTCTGGCATCACAGCTTGCTCACCTATAATGTAAAGGACTGGACTAGAAAATGTTGATAATACCTTCCAGGTCTACCACTTTAAATTTTGGAATTTGAGAAAAAATATGCCTCTATTAACTATACAATCACATAAGTGAAGTGCCATAAGGTCCATAATAAGTGCCATAAGTGCCATAATAAGGTCCAAGGGACCAATTGGTTAATAGCATTTTTGGAGGTTTTAACTGATTCACACTGACGTGTGTATGCTCCAACTTTTTATTAGGACCATGAGTTATCTTCTTAATTTACTAAACATTATCCTGGTAGCTAGAAGAACATAAGTGACTAATGAACCCCTTTTCAACCAGACACTAAATTCTTAATGAATGAAATTAGATTATTATAATAATCGCATTTGTACAGGTACTTTGCATCCTAAGTTCTACAATTATTTGTAATGAAAGTGCTTCTAATTAATTAAATGATCTTGTACAAAATTCATATCATTGATTTGGTAATTCCCATTCAATGAATAAAATATCATTTTACTACAATAGCATTAGTATAATTGCTAAGTATTTTAATTTGATTTTATTTAACTTTCAAGAGCAAATTGCAATCTGTTTCTAAATAGTCAAGGGAAAATTCTAGTACTGTTTACAGTGGAAATTATTTTCTTTTGAGATATATTTAATTTGTGTCTTCATAATACTGAACTTATAGATGAAAAAAAATTTAGCTTAGTGAATCCCTGTATTATGAATACCAAAAAAACTTAGATAATTGTTTTTTAAAAACATTTTTAGCTACTAATTCAATAAATTAATATAATCTTGGTGAAATCTTTTTTGTCTAGCATGAATAATGCTTTGATTATGGCTAATGACTTATATAATAGATTTTCCTATTTAAGTATCCTTGAATATAATTTTTCTTTCTTGCAATTATGTTTAATTGAGAGTTCTTAGCCATAATTAGTCTTCATATTTATAGAAGGTTAAATTAAGTGAGCTAATTCAAGTGTAACATTTAACTCTATGCTTGGCAGTCCACAAATGTTTGTTATTGTCATAGCTCATCATATTCTTGAAGTAAATATTTTTGATCTGTGTTTCCCAAACTAATTTGGCCACTGAGATTTCTTACAATATCTACTAAAATCACAGTGAGGAGGGCATGGTAATCCACTCCAGTATTCTTGCCTGGAGAGTCCCCATGGACAGAGGAGCCCAGTAGGCTATATACAGTCCATAGGGTCACAAAGAATAAAATGCAACTGAGCAACTAAGCACAAACACACAAAATCACAATATAGGAAATGCAGTTTCAGATTATGCTATTAGTATATAAAGGTCAATTTTTATTCTAATATAATGGAGTTCATCAGTTATACTTGGAACATCTTGGTCATCCTATGGCTCCATAACTGAAATAGTCCAGTCATGATCATAGTACAGTTAGTACTAATATCACACATGGGATAGATAAAATTAATTAAAAAACAAGAATTTCAAATTATTTTAAAATTCCTACTCATTTTCCTTTGTTTGACATTAACAATCATGCTGATTCTTATCAGATTTCTCAAGAAGATTTCAAGGATTAGTTATTTACTCTTTATAATCTCTAATTTGGATTATTCAGGAAAGTTATGTGAGAGTAAAGGTATATGTCATATTACTTCTCAGCCAGTCATTTATTTTAAATGGGTGCATAGTAGCTATGCAACTGTGGTATTGGAAAAGGCTCTTGAGAGTCCCTTGGACTGCAAGGAGATCCAATCAGTCATTCCTAAAGGAAATCAGTCCTGAATATTCATTGGAAGGACTGATGCTGAAGCTGAAACTCCACATCAGCTGGCCACCTGATGTGAAGAACTGACTCATTGGAAAAGAGTTTGATGCTGGGAAAGATTGAAGGTGGGAGGAGAAGGGGATGACAGAGGATGAGATGGTTGGATGCCATCACCGACTCAATAGACATGAGTTTGAATAAGCTCTGGGAGTTGGTGATGGACAGGGAAGCCTGGCGTGCTGCAGTCCATGGGGTCACAAAGAGTCAGACATGACTGAGACTGAACTGAACTGATAGTAGCTATAAACGCTAATGATCTAGAGAACTTAACATATGTCACATTGACTCAATATCTGTGAAACAATTTAAATATGCATTAATTATACTGCTAATTATCATAATGATAATAAGCCCCACCAGCACCCAGGAAGTGATAAGGTGTTATACTGAACACATCAAGAGGAGCCAGCTGTATTTATCTGGAAATAGGGTTTGTGGCACAGCTTTGGGATAGGTGATTACTCCTAATCTTCCATGGGGTGTAACCAGGGGTCAAAAAGTGTGATTATCCTGGAGTCAGGCTGGGCTCAGAGTGTTACTGAATCAAATGGGGGAAAATTTACATTAGGCATTCTTTTCTTCCTGCTGAAAATGACCACACATTCATAATAGAATAATGTACCTGCTCAAAAATGATGGATTAAGTCACATATTAAGAGTTATAAAACTTGTACTTAGAATTTCCAATCTAATTGCTGGTTCTTTGTATCAGCTAGGACCATGCTCGGCATATAGTAGAAGAATAATAAATATTTGTTGAATGAAAAAATAAATCAACTGGACAGATTTTATTTTAGGTGTTTTTTTTTCTAATCCTCCCCTAAAGATACACCTACCCTTACTCTTTACCATCCTGTCCATGTTGTAAATTTCATATATAAACTCTTCTACGTGGACATCATTTAAAAATGTATCAAAATTTTGTCCTTGGAGTTAGCAGGAGCACTTGTCTGAAAAACAGATTCCTAGTTCTTATCTCAAATCTACTCTTTCAGAATTGGGGATAAAGCCCTGATTTTCATTTTTGTTCAAGCCCCACTGGTGAGTCTTCTTCAAAGAAACCAAATTTTGTGATTTCACTGAATCTACTTGGTTCAGTGTTCTATGCCTATCAGTTGAATTTCTCACTGCCTATGAACTTCTGGTAGGTGGATAGGTCTGGCCTGCATAGAAATTTACATCTCAGGGACAGACTCCCCACAGTTAATGCTGATCATGGCTTTCAAGGAATGTTCAAGGTCTCTTGTAATGTTTATGTCTCTATTCAGTCCTCTTGCTCATTGTCAGCTGGATTCTTCTTTAGGTACATTCCCTCTGCTGACTCTTAAGGAACTGAGAAAGGGCAAGGGGACTGATCCTGCCAAAGCTTATGTTTAAACAAGATAACAGGGAAAGCAATGATAGGGGAAGGAGCCATTGTTTTCTAGTGTTTTGAATATGTGTGTGTGTGCGTTTGTATGTGTAAATCAGTATAAAATGCATCAAAATGGCATCAATCACACTAAACAAGTTCTAGTCACCTAAAAAATTGAATGTGTGGATTTTCATTACTTTTTCTAAATAATGGTTCAATATTGAATTATAATCTCTTGATTATTTTGAAAGTTTAGTTTTGCCATCTGAAAATTTTAAACTCAAAGTAGTTGAGCAGAAGTAGAAATGAATTCTGAAAGCATATCTTTCTTCCACTGGTAACAGACACTCGCTTAACACTTAACTCCTGATAGCACCCTTAGAATCAATTTGGCTCATTTTTAGAGTTACTCATACACTGCTTAAACACTCTAATTAACAATAATTATTTGCATTTTCAACTTATTAAAACAAAGATGGGAATTATTTCAATTATAAATCCAAGAAATTACAATTCACGGAAATAATTTAAAAAAAGAAATAATTCACAAGTAATGATTCACTATTCTCCTAATTTTTCTTAAAATTTTGTGTTTATTCTTTATTAGGATTCTATTTCTGTCATTTAATTTTCTAGTCTTGAAAAACTGGCAATAACTGTCAGAGCAGAGACATCAGATATCAGTTCTACTGTTCATCACAAACTAAATGAGAAAACATGGTTTATTAAGTGGGCTCATGAATGGTTGGTAGGTCTTTTTCTTCTCACTTTCATACTGATTTTGAAACTGATGCTTATGAGGCCATCTCAGCAGAGTGACATGGACTTCCAGACATATCACATCTGTCTCTCTGCTTACTCTACAATGATACTGTTCTCAATAGGAAATATGTCCAGCCATCGCATCAGGTCATGTTTATTTCTGGAGTGAGCAGCACAGGAGTAAATGCTGGAAATAAAAGGGTGGGGAACAAACTATTTAAAACTAATGCTATATTTTGGCAAAGGCTGACAACTTTGAAGAAATGGGACTGTGGTAGCTTTAGACCAGTAACAAAAAGTGTTCTAAAAGTATGGGGCACTCTACATGTATAGTCCCATGAAACACTCACAGCAACTCTCTGATATATAAGTACTATTACCAACACCATTTTGAAGATTAGGAAATGGAAATTAGAGAGTTAAAATAACTTGCTAATATATAACTGAGCTGGGGTTTAAATCCAGCTCCATCTGATTGTAGAGACTGGGCGCTTTACCAATACCTTATGATTTAAAGTGAATGCACACTGTAATAAAACAACAACAAAACAAACACAAAAATCAAACAATGCACAAGGGGAGGTAGGATAATTATACCTCAAAATGAACATTAAGAAAAAACGAAACAATTTGATCTTCACCAAATAGAGCAAAGAAGTTGCTATAAAGCTTTTAATGTCTCACTGAAGAATGTAGTAGCTCTTGATTTTGAAAGAATTTTGCAAGGTTCTCTCTGTAGATAACACTAAACAATATAGTTTGAATAAAGTTATTCAAAGGAATTGTCAGGTTTTTAAAAGTTCATTTTGTGTATTACGTTATTGCCGTGCTATGTTAAACGGGGCTTTTTTTTGCCCCCTGATCTCTAAAGCAGTAAGGGGCTTCCCAAGTGGCTCAGTGGTAAAGAATCCACCTACCAATGCAGGAGATATAAGCGATGTGGGTCCAATCCCTTGGTCAGGAACATCTCCTGGAGAAGGGCATGGTAACCCACTCTAGTATTCTTGCGTAGAGAATCCCATGGACAGAGGAACCTGGCAGGTCACAGTCCATAGGGTCACAGAGTTGGACACAACTGAGTGACTGAGAACATATGCATGCACCATGTTCTTATGCTTTATATGGACCATACTCTGTGATATTTACTGCTTTGCGTGAGTGCTGGGTCACCTCAGTGGTGGGAGACTCTTTGAAATGCTATTGACTGTGGCTCACCAGGCTCCTCTCTCCGTGGGATTCTCTGGGCATAAGTACTGGAGTGGCTTGCCCTGCCATCCTAAAGGGGATCTTCCCAATCCAGGAATTGAATCTTCGTCTCTTAAGTCTCCTCCATTGACAGGTGAGTTCTTTATCACTAGCGCTACATGGTGTTAAATGACAAATGTTTTGGTGACCCTGAAGATGAAAGTAAACCTGGTCTATATTTGAAGGCCCACTCAATCTCCTTTGCCAGTTCATCTTCCTCTAATCTCTGTTTTAAATTGTGATGTAACTTTTTGGATTTACTTGGATTTCTTCTTTGAATCCCAGATGATATTTCCACTTGTGTGTTTCACAAGCACTTCAAAGTCAGTAAGTCTAAAGCTCAGAAAACAGGACTTCCATCCTGCTGCTCCAGATTTCTCCAAGTCAATGGCACTATCCTCCACTTCGTTGCTCAGTTCAAATACCTGTGAGTTATTTTGACCTCCCTCTCTGCTTACCGCCTTTGTCTAGCACCCAGGTCTGACAATTCTTTGTCCAAAATCTCTCTCTACCCTCTCTATTTCTACTACAACCTCCAAGGCCAAGCTATGTCTCACTAGGTAGGCTGTAATGGATATCTGTTTGCTACACCTGCAATTTCATTTCTAATATTTCATTGCAGGTTTTTGTTTTTTTTTTTTTTTGGCCACATCACTTGGCACCCAAGATCTTAATTCCCTGGGATCAAACCCAGCCCCCTGCAGTGAAAGCCCACATTCCTAATCACTGGATCACCAGGGAAATCCCTTCATTGTGAATTTGATTTACATTTTCCTAATGACTAATGATGTTGAGTCTCTTTTCATAAGCTTATTGGTCACTTTCATATCTTCTTTCCAGTAGTTATGTATGAATGTGAGAGTAGGACCATAAGGAAAGTTGAGCACTGAAGAATTGATGATTTTGAACTGTTATGCTGGACAAGACTCTTGAGAGTCCCTTGGACAGCAAGGAGTTCAAACAAGTCAATTGTAAAGGAAATCAACTCTGAATATTCATGGGAAGGACTGATCCTGAAGCTGAAGCTCCAATACTTCCCATCCACCTGATGGGAAGAGCCAACTCACTGGAAAAGACCCTGACACTGGAAAAGAAAGAGGGCAGGAGAAGAAGAGGGTGACAGAGAAGAAGATAGTTGGATGGCTCACTGACTCAAAGAACATGAGTTTGAACAAACTCCAGAAGATGGTGAAGGACAGGGAAGCCTGGCATGCTGAGTCCATGGGGTCACAAAGAGACACGGCTTAGTGACTCAGCAACAACCATGATATCTTCTTTAGGGGATATGTCTGTCCTTTGGCTTCCCGGATGCTGTGGGCTTCCCTAATGACCCAGTGGGTAAAGAATCTGCCTGCAGTGCAGACAGATTCATTCTTCCATTTCAGGATAACTATTCTGGATCCCTTGTATTTCCATGTGAATTTTGGAATCACCTTGTACATTTCTGCAATAACTATCATCTGGGATTTAGATAGGGGTCACATTTAGTTTGCAGACGTATTTAGAGAATATTGCCATCTTTAAAATGCTGTTTTGTGATCTATAAGTATAGGATTTATTTTCATTTTTTAATATATTTTTGTATTGTTTATTGCTAATGTATAGGAAAACAATTGATTTTTATATATTAAGCTTGTGTTTTGCAAATTTATTCAACTTGCTTGTTAATTCCATTATTTTTTAGTGAATTCCTTAGGATATTCCATAAACAAGATCATGTCATCTGTAAATAGAGATAGTTTTACTTCTTCCTTCCCAATCTGGATACTTTTTCTTTCTTTCTTTATCTAATTGCCCTGGATACAACTGCCAGAAAGTGAAAGTGAAAGTCGCTCAGTCGTGTCCGACTCTTTGCGACCCGATGGACTATACAGTCCATGGAATTCTGCAGGCCAGAGTACTGGAATGGGTAGCCTTTCCCTTCTCCAGGGATCTTTCCAACCCAGGGGTCAAAGCCAGGTCTCCCACATTGCAAGTGGATTCTTTACCAGTTGAGCCACAAGGGAAGCCCATACAACTGAGAATAAAACATTTAATAGAAATAAGAACTAACTTGTTATCTTATTCTTGATCTTAGGGGAAGAGCACTGACTTTCACCAGTGTGATATTAACTCTGATTTTTTTTTTTTTGTAGATGCCCTTTATCAGATAGAGGAAATTCCTCCTATTTCTAGTCTGCTGAGTGTTTTTTATAATGAAAGGAGGCTGTATTTTGTTAAATCATTTTTCTGTATCTATTGAAATCACCATGTGTTTTTTTGTCTCTTTTTCTATTAATATAACTCATTATAGTAATTGATTTTTGGATGTTAAACCTTATATTCTTGGGATAAATCTTACTTGATCTTGGTGAATAATCCTTTTTATACATTATTGGATTTGACTTGCTAGTAGTATGATGAGGCTGTTTCCATTTATATTCATAATAAATATTGCTGTAACTACTATTGGTCTGTAACTTCTTCACTTGTAACATAAAGAAGTATGGTTTTGGTATCACAGCATCTGGCCTTAAAGATGAATTGATAAGTGTCCTATTTTATATTTTGAAAGAGTTTATGAAGGGTTGGTAATAATTCTTCTTAAAATGTTCTCTAGAGTTTACCAGTGAAGTCAGCTGGGCTTGGGGTTTTCTTTGTGGGAAGTTTTAAAATCATTAAAACAATTTTCTTAGTTGTTATAGTTCTATTCAGGTTTTCTGTTTACTATTGAGTGAATTGTGGTAGTTTTTATCTGTGGTTCTTTTCATCTAAGTTGTCTGATTTTTTCTTTTTTTTTTTTTTGACATACAGTCTTTCTAACCTGTCCCTTTAAGGAGTACTACCTCATCAGTTTTTCTACCACGTATAAAAATCATAATATGTTGGAGAAAATTTTAAAGTAATTCTATTTTTTTATTATTCACAGGGATAAAGGTTAATAAGGATTATAAGCTATTCCATTTTTACTACATAATTTTTGTTAATTTGCAAGGATACTGAAATAAAAAGTAAGTTCTTTGTTTTGCATAAAATAAGCAACAAGTAAATAAAAGACTCATTAGTATTGATTATCCCATGGAAACATTATTTTAATTTAGCCTAGCATGTTCCTAGATTTTAAGGCTCAGTCTGACTGCCTCTGGTTCTTAAAAACCTTTAGCCTTGATTCCATATCCCCAGTTAGAGCTTTAGAACCTGGTTTTTTCAAGGTGTATGTGTGACTATATATTCTTGTGTAAAACAATTCACTTTGGAAATCAGAGACAGGTAAACTCCTCTGCAATATGGGAATCATCCGAAAACTTGGATTGTTTTCAAATTATTTAGAATTTGGCAAAACTCAAAAAGAATCTACGAAGATTCATCCTCTGTGATTTTAAAATCCAAGAGCATAGTAGAGAAATATAATCTGCAAGGCTGATATATTTATACTCAACTCAAAAGCTCTTTTAGGTCCATGGACTTTCTGAATCTTTTCCTCAGCCCTTTAGACTTCCCCATATTTCCTCCAAAAGAACAGTGAATAAATAAGCTTAAAACTCTTAAGATGTTTGAGGGAGTCTGTTTCATAGTTCTTAGTGTTGATACTGGGAAAATTTTAAGCCTTAAAAACAAATTCACATCTCCTTTGATGATAATTTGGCCTCACATATATCTTACTTTACAAAAAATGATGAGATTTTAGTACTAATAATAGTTACAATAATAGTAATAATAACAATGGATTTCTGCCAAAAATATAGGCATTCTAAATGATACTTGTCTTTATAAAATATTGATCTACATTCTGTCTAAATCATCTGTGAATTCAGATTATCTTCTGAAATAATTATATAAAGTTATTACTTATCTAAGTAAGCAATCACTATAAATTTTATAAATGTGTATGTATACTCATAAGTCTATATGTATATACATATACATATACATATACATATACATACTGCGTTCATTGGTTACATAATTTTGGCCGCACAGGTTGAACTTCCCAGATACTTGCCTACGTCAGAGCCTTTGTATCTGCATTTCCCTCTGCAGTGAGGATCTAGCCTCCAGTTTGCATCCTTCCTGTCCTTTAGGTCTTGGCTCAGATATCATCTCAGAGAAGCCTTCCCTAGCCACTTTTGTTATGTACTGAATTTTGTCCCTCCAAAATACATAAATTGAAGCTCCAATCCTCAGTGGAACTGTATTTGGAAATAAGTGCTTTAACTAAGTAATTACAATTAACAAGAACATATAGTGGAACCCTAATCTGATGAAGCTAGTGGTGTCTTTACTGAAAGAGGAGGAAGATACCAGGAGGGCACATGCACAGAGAAAAAGCCAGGTGAGGACAAAGCAATAAGGCATCTATCTACAAGCCAAGGAGAGAAGCCCCCGAGAAAAACTGAACCCAGTTAACCTTGATCTGGGACTTCCAGTCTCCAGAACTGTGAGAATAGAAATTTCTGTTATTTAAGCCACTCAGCCTTTATTTTGCTTTTTATTATTATCACCCAGGTGATATTTTGTTATGGCAGCCCTGGATGTCTAACACAGCCCCACTCCATTTGTCTTCTTCAGCACTTTCACAAACTTGAAATATTCTATTAATTCACTTATTTACTTGTTTATTGTCAGACTGTCCTTTTGTAAGGCTAAAGAATTTGTCCTTCATGCCTTATACCTATGCCTGGTATATGGAAGGTACTCAATAAATAACTGTTGAACAAATAACCAAAGTATCCAAAAGCCACAGTGGACTGGGCGTTGTGGATAATGGATAACTATGGGATGCTAATCTCTTGTGTTTTTTTTTTTGTTTTTTTTTTGTAATTCAGTAGATTGTTATTTTTAATCCCAAGAGGAACACTATAACTTCTCCTCAAGAGTTAAAAATCCAAGTGTTTATAGGAGTCAGGTAGATGTTGTAAGTGAATATGTTACTTTATGCAAATAAAACTGAAAGGTTTTCTCCATTTTCTATTTTATATTGGGGTACACAGCAAAGTGGAGAATGCATTGCCAACCTAAAGACTACGGCTGCTTCTGAGTCAGCTATTCCCATGAGCCCAATGTTGTCAGATCTAATATTTAAAAAGAAGTCAAAAATCTACATTTTTATGTGAAATCTTATGATTTTAAAAAAATGACAACTACTGAAAATTTGTATAAAATACTGCAGGCCAAAATCAACAATAAAAAAATAATAAAATGAAAAGTTTGCAGAGGTAGACAAGAGGACTTCAAGGAGATCTGAAGCTACTCTAGCTAAAGATGGCTCTCCTTTCACGGCAGGTACTGGAGGCCCTGCCCAGAAGAACCTGACTTCTCCACACTATATAATCTCTCTTTTCTTTCTCCCTCACTCAGCCTTATTCTCGACTCCTTCGCACCTCAGCTTCCTTTTCCTTTCTTCTTCATTTCTTCTCTCCTGCTTTTGTCTTACAGCTGCCAATATCCTTGCCTTGCAACCAAAATTCCTGAAAAAATTCATTTCTGATCCAAAGAGGTAGGGGATAGGAACACAGGTGCTATTCAGGGATAATTACTTCCTACTCTCAGACTTAAGAAGAGCATTGTTGAGGGAAAAAAAAACCATCACACAGAGGGAGCTGCCATCTTTGTGTACTAGGATGGAGAACACAATAAAATGCTTGCTACCATTTATTAAGCTGACACAAAATGTTAGCAATTTTGGAAAAAAAATTAGTTAATGTTTATTGAGTGTTTGCTCATGTAGTGAACTCTATACTCAATTGAAATCAAGAAAAGTGCAGATAGCTCCCATAAGTCCTTTCACAAAGGTTCAGGAATTCAGAAACTATAAATCATGAAGCAAGGCCATATTGAATTTACTTGCAAAATTCTGGAGCCTCTGTTACTTTCCAATTCTAGTTTCTGCTTGTCTGGCTTTTATTTTGTCACTTCTGTATGTCTCTTAAACCAAAAATTCTTGTGTTTGTCCTCAGGGTGGGCAAATATGAGGGAAAGATGAAAAGCTTAGTTTCCACTCTTGGTGTGGTTGTATCTTCACATAGGAAGAGGAATGATGCTTGGAAAGAAGAACCTCAAGAGAAAATGTAGAGACAGGAGAAAAAAAGGGAATTGGTTGGAGGGGAGTAGGCTGAGACCAATGAGGACAGCTTGGGTCTAAGGTGTGGGAACTCAGATGTGTTTCCCATTGAGTAAAATTAAAAATGGGAAAATTAGGAAGTCCCCAAATAGTTATCTGTTATTTTTATTATTATGTGAGTGAGCTAAATGGATCTTTCTCATTTCACTACCCCATTGCCCTATTTGTTTCTAAAATTCTGCCTAATTCCCTCAAAGCTCTTTTAATTCTCAGATGATGTTCCTGGGACCTACCCTCTCCTTGGAAAAGCCCTTTCCTCTTCATTTTTCACTTAGACCTAGTGATTTAAGTGACCCAGTGGCCTAAGTGAATGTCTGATCCCATATTGGTGGTAATGACTGAGCATCCATACTGCGTTCTTAATCGTGCTTTCAGGTGGAAGTCTAAATGCAGTACCCTTATTCTCCCAACTAGCACAATGATGGGCAGAGGTGAAACTCAATTAACTGAGTGGGACTAATTAGTGGGACTTCATTTGTTAATATATAACAATGATGAAGCTGAAGCTCCAACACTTTGGCCACCTGATGCAAAGAGCTGACTCATTGGAAAAGACCCTGATGCTGGGAAAGATTGAAGGCAGGAGAAGGGGATGACAGTGGATGACATAGTTGGATGGCATCACTGACTCAATGGACAAGAGTCTGAGCAAGCTCCAGAAGATGGTGAAGGACAGGGAAACCTGGCGTGCTGCAGTCCATGGGGTCACAAGGAGCTGGACACGACTGAGTGACTAAACAACAAACAAATGAATGACTGTTTTGTAAGTGGGTCTTTAAGTTTCCCAAAATGTTCTTACTTTTATATACTATAACTGTCATATATTTCTTATTGGAAATTATGACTCAAATTCCAAAGTGCAAATGCAATTCACCCTTGCCTCTAGACATGGAGGCAGGTTTACCATAAAATCCACATACTTTTCCTTGACTTTTTTTTTTAAGCCACCCTGAGCAGCATACGGGAGCTTAGTTCCCCTAAAATCCACACACTTGTGTTCCCCACACATTTGTTTCTGATGGAGCAAAATGTCCATTTCAGGTATTGGGGGGTTTCCTTTAAAAATTAGGAGTTATTTTTGCTTGTATTAGCATTCAAGGAATCAATAGGATAGGACCTAATCCACTATCTGACAGATGCTGCTCTGAGGAAAATATGGCCTCAAAATGAGGTGAGACACTGATCTGAAAACAATTTTAACTTGACAAAGTACAAAAAATACGGACTCACACAATCTCTTTCAATCAACAGCCTCAGAATAATCTTGTGCTAGCAGAGAGGAATGAGTATTGAAGAGCTACACTGAAGAAACATTACCTTTATCTTATTGGTTAACCTCCTCACTTTGTAATTCTGTGAAAATCTCATGAGCACTTTTAATTTTTCAAAGTATTTTCCTATATTTCATTTTTAAAGCAATAAATAATTCAGAACTCATACTTTCTTCAGCTAAAGGCTTGCCACTGTTCTTCTATTATTGTCAGTTAGCTTTTAACCAGAGGTATTTCCCACTTCAGCTATCATAGGCTATCACAAGCTTTTAATGTTGGTGCAAACATTTTTCCTTTCCCTAGACTCCAAAGCTAGACATGTTATTATTGTACATTTTCCCTGTTTTAGATCTTAATCATCTTTACATAGTTTCATAAAAACCTATGTCCTTAATATCACAGAAAGGTTTATAAACAGTCTTAATTTAAATCCAAACTAACCCCAACATCAGTCTCCTGAATTTCAGCAAAGTGAGCTCAATGTTATCTAAGACTGTTTAAAAAGAATCAATTTAAAAACTAAACATAATGCTTGCTTAATAATATTTAGTCTTCTAATTTGATTTTCTTGGCTTTTGCATCTAGAACAACAATTTCACTTTTTCTATGCAGCTATTCCTGAGATCTCTATTCTTGACTGCCTCCCTAAATTTTTGGAAAGACTCATAATAAAAATTTCCATAGGTTCTGTTTTAACTTTTCCATTCTTACTCATCTTTACTTTCCATGAGGCAATCCAATAATGAAAAGCAATGTTAGTTAAAAATATTGTCTCTAAAGGCCTGTCAAAGCTTGGAATTTAGCATGTATTTTGGAGAGACACCGGGGTGTTACAGAAGAGTCCTCAGGTTTTTCTATTGCAGAAGTAATACTGGAAACCTCTTCCTACCTATGCCTTCAATTCCTCAGTGATTCTGGTTGCTCAACAACAAACCTGGGAGTTTATATGTCTTCTTAGAAATTATAAAGTTACTTTGGAAAATAAGCACTTAGGAAAGGCTCAATCTCTTGTGACCATGCGCTAGTGCTTTTTCCAAACTGTTCTAGGCAGACCAAGCAAAATAGAGAAAATTCTTACCTCTTGAAGGACGTAAGACAATGCACATCACCAATAAAGCAAGCACAGCAGAGGTGGCAACTCCAAATACAATTTTTAACCATGTCTACATAAAATAAAGAAAATTAGAAATATAAATGGTTTCTGCTAAATAGTAGAAATGGCAAGATTTTGTTTACACATAAATCCGCTTTCTCCCTTCCCATAAAGCTTTTGATTGTCTTCCACTGATCTGGCTATAATTGCTGGAATTCTTCCAGCTCTGCAAGGAGAAATGTTTCCACAGTATATTTAGAACAATTTCCCAATCCTAACCCACTCCAGGAAGTACATACTTATGTACAAATCCTCACCTTCTAAACAATAGAAAACTCTGATTGTGCTCGATTCAGCCAGCCCCGATCCTTTAGCAGTATCTGTGGCTGCATATACTAACCTTCATTTTTCCAGATGTTTTTGAAAGTTAGCTAATTCTGACTTCAGAGCGTGGGTCACCAGATCTGTGAAAACCGTTGAAAAGAAGTAGGTCTGTCTTCGTAGTTGGAAGTCGAAGCTAGGGCAAGTTTTTTTTTTTTTTTCTTTCCACGGACTTTCGAAAACCGTGCCAAATTTCAAAAGATTTCTGTAAAATTAGAAACAGATTTTGGGGGCGTTCTTGGCCTTGAAATGAACTGTGAGTGGCTCAAGGGAGATTTTATAGCCTTCTTAACCTTGTAAATTCTACACCAACATCTGCTTACGTTGACATACAGAGGTTTTTTAAAATATTTTTTTAACAAGTTCAGGTTTATGTTTCATTTTCTTCTAGAAATCACTTATGAATCATATTGGAAAGTCATGGGGTTTTGGATAACCTTTCTATTTGCAACCAAAAGAAGAATTTAAAATATAATTTTAAGGCGTGTATAGTGCACATATATCTAAATTTTAGCAGAGGAAGAAAATTAAAGCCACATAAGATTTTGTAAGAAAGACTCCATGTTACTGCAATTTTTCTTTCTCTGGGAGATTATGAGGTACTGCAGACAGAAATGTTTTTCTTTCAGCACAATTTCTTTGTCCATATAGCACCATATGCACTTTCAGTAAATACAGAAGTTTAAAAATTCAACTGTCTAAACCCACGACTGCTTTACTTTAAAGAAATAAAATGCCATCTGGTGAAATTTAGTATGGGTTAGGTGTGTATGCACAGGCCAGAAAGATGGAAAGATCAGTAAGAATAATTTACCAGCAGACCTTTGAAAGAATGAACATGGCTTTGCAAAAGTGATATTTTTGCTTCCCTCTCAGAATATATTCTGAGAGAGAACAGTTAGTAATTATAAAGCCTTTAAAATAAATAAAAAGCATTTGAAAAAAGAAGTAAGTCATATGTACAATTTCATTTTGGCTAAATTTGCATAAATCCCAAGCCATCGGTCAACCTGACATCATCTGACATCGGTCTGAATTAAAACACACACATACCCACATGCACACACACATACCAGTTTATTAGTGTATGTTGGCTGGTTCAGTGTAACTCCTTTGGATAGATTCTGTTGTTCCTCATAAATGCAGTTGTTAACCTACTATTCTCCCCCTCCCCCAACTCACGGGTCTCAACCTGACTAAAACAAAACTTCATGGTGAACTTTCATGGATTTTTCATGAACAATAATGAGGAAATGTTTCTGAAATCTTTTGCTGTTTGCTTTAGTCAATTGGTCTGACTACCATGGAAGGTTTTCTTCAGCAAAGTGCAGGACAGTGGCTTGTGAACTTCCTTTCAGACATTCTCCAGACATCCCTCCCTGAATTCCAGCCTTATGAAAATTCTGTTGAGGAAAATGAGTCATGAAGCACTTACTGGCAGAGAGATGTAGCCACCCCAGGTTGGAGAGGCGCCCCTCCCTCCTTTGCAGTTGATGGGGCCAGCTCTTTGCAAACTGGAGCAATCATTGAGATAAACATCCAAGTTGTGCTATATACTTGTAGGCATCTCCGTGTGCTTGTGAAATCCTCAAATCCAAGATAAAAGCCACCAGCCAGGTTCCAAATGAACTGCTGCTACCATGTGGGTCCTCTCACATGTATTGCCTTCTTTGGAAAGTTCACACAGCGCATTCTCAGAAGTTCTGCTCCAGCTGCCAAGGCTCCAAAGTCTCCAAGTGCTTTTTAGTGAGTTGTTTCCACGACTTTACATCCTGAAGAGAAACTGACTGTAGTAATGATTAGGGCATAATTAAAAGGGTTACTCTCGGCTTTAGCAATTAAAAATGCCCTGACATGTGACTGGCCTGGGTACCACTTAGGACTGCAGTCAAGTGTGGGTGTCTATAAGAAACTCATTTGACAGAATCTAAGAAGAAATCTGAGTGCTTTAAGAAGGAAAAGTTTTGATTGAAACTTTTAGTGAGAAGGGAAAATATGAGGCTAAAACATGTTTCTTGAGTTTTGTTTGTTTTTTCCTTGGGTGGTTGGGTAATTCAAACTGCAAATTTTGGAAGATTCTGACTGGCTTGAAAGGTTTCAAGAAAAATTAGACTGACTACAGAAATAAAGGTGAGTTAGGGATACATTGCTTATAACAGAACTACACATATCCATCCCTTTGAGATCATTTGTAAGTGTTCAATTTTCATCCAAATAAGTACTCCCACAAAAATAACTTACATTCTTTTAATATTATAACATCTTTACTGACTTTTTCTCCTTTTAGAGTCAAATGCAAATGCCTACGCTAACATTTTTTAAACATTAAGGAAACTCAATATATCCTTGTTTTATATAGTTAGTTAACATCCAGTTAACATTTTTTGGGGGGGAAATAATTATGAATAAGCCAGGGGGTGGAAATAATTATGAATAAGCTATGGTCTGTGTCTTTAGGAAACTTACATTCTTCTACAAGCCTGGCAACTCTGTGTGTGTTTATGTGTGAGTGTGAACGCTTACTCATGTCCAGCTCTGGACTATATGACCCCCCAGACTATATAGCCCACCAGGCTCCTCTGTCTACAGAATTTTCCAGGCAAGAATACTGGAGTGGGTGGCCATTTCCTCCTCCAAGGGACTCTTCCAAGCCCAGGGATTGAACCTGTGTTTCTTGCCTCTCCTGCATTGGCAAGTGTATTCTTTATCAATGCACCACCTGGCAAGTGAGTCCTTACATATTTGTTTCTTTTCCTTTCCTGGAGCCCTTGCTGAGAATGACCCTGAAGCTGGCTTTGTGTTTCGTAGAAAAAAG